>NC_048408.1:6761807-6780686 GCF_013103735.1 Etheostoma cragini
CCTAATAAAGTGGCCGCTGAGTGTAAGTCATAACTCTGCTATAGAGTCCAGATGAGCTTTCCCGTAACAACCCCCTTTGTTAGTCTGTCTGCTGAGGAAAGCTTAACAAAATATTCACTAATAAAATCCCCCTTCCAATACCACCATGGAAAAAGTGCTGCTCGGTCAGCCATGGCAAAATACTTATTTATGAACTTCTATATCCAATGGAATACAATAAAATAGAGCAACGTAGTGGCAACATAAAACACAGCGCTTTCAAGCCGGAGTGCAGACTTCTTTTTTGTGGCTAAACCTAGGAAACGCTTGTCCTTTTGGTGCTTAAACTTCATCGCAGCATGATGTTCACTTCTTCTGGCTAAACTCCACTACCACGGCCCCTGAAAGGACTTGCGTCTGTTCTATTTCACTGTGTTCACATTACAGCACTTCACTTAGTTTAAAATACCACACAAGGGATATGTAGACCCCCCCATCACCACCACCACCCCCCCACCCACCCCCCAAAAGAAATCAGACCCTGGATAGGAACAGACTGTTCCTACCTTTACTTGCTCACATTTTTAACTGCGACCATCACATGATACTGAACATTTTAGCACTGTTCACACACCATTCAAAGCTAATGATTAAGCAGTATTAACACTGGAGGATTCTATCTGGTCTGACGGTGTCTTCCTCTGCTGTTCTCACCCTCAACTCTGACCTTCATTTATCTTTGTGTTTAAACGTTTTTCTCGGCATCATAATTGTCCTGTCTTGTTCCTCGGCTTTCATTTGTTGTTGAAGAATGTGATTTTTGTGGCTTGTAATTTCCAATATTGTATTTAACAAGACTGTGGCCCTGATCCCTGTAACCTGCTGTAAAATCGATTCAAACTAATACTTTATACAACTAGAATTAAAAGTTTGACTTTGAGCAACATACAGTAGAATTTTTTAAATAGATGTTGCCTCTCATTATCAGCTGTATCTGCACAGTGCCGTGGAGTAAGGTCTGATTACACCACACATACTGTACATTCTGGGATAGGAGAACACAACGCTCTGGGTTGTTTGCACTTCTTTTAACCAATCACAATCATCTTGGGCGGTGCTAAGCTCCGAAACGCAGCTACGGTGGCTCTGCTAAATTGTCTCGGGAAGGAACCTGTTTTGGTGAAACATTTGCACCCCTCAAAAGAAAACATCACATTTTCACAAATGAAGTTAATGTTCCCACAATGCACTAATGTGGAATATTTAAATGAGCTGATACATGGTTAAACCTCATTGTATTACCAGTGTACTTCGTCAACAGCAATCCCACCAATCGGTCTCGAAACGTCCCAGTTACGGAGGAATGCCATAAACATATCAGTATCAGCTTTATTTGCCAGGTATGAGGACACATACTAGAATTCTGCTGTGGATCATATTGCTCACAATGTGCTAACTCATACAAAACAAACAATATATACACAAACAATATAGACAGGTTGAGAAAATAGTGCATTGAAGAGTTCAAACTATGCAGGAGTAAATTATAATTATAGCATAATGAAAGGGTGCTGAAATAAATATGTTATTATAAACTATATTACAGTATGAACAGCTCTGAAATAGAGAATGACAATGATGAATAAATAATAAGTGGAACCAGAAAACAGACTAATTAGAGACAATGTTGCTGGGTTGTTGCACTGGGAGTTAGAAGTCAGCTGTTTATCAGACAGATGGCTTGTGGGTAGAAACTGTTCCTGAGTCTGTTGGCTTTGGTGTGGTTGGTTACAGTGTTCTGTAGCGCCTACCAGAGGGGAGAAGCTGGAACAGGTTGTGTCCGGGGTAAGATGGTCTGCAATGATGTTTCCTGCCCGTTTCCTGACTCCGGAGGAGTATAAGTCATGAATGGAGGACAGGTTGGCACCGATGATTTTCACTGCAGTCCTAACTGTCAGTTGTAGTCTGCTCCTATCCTTTTTGTGGCAGATCCAAACCAGACAGTGATGGACGTGCAGAGGACAGACTGGATGATGGCTGTGTAGAAGTGGACCAGCAGCTCCTTAGGCAGGTTGAGCTTCCTGAGCTGACGCAGGAAGTCCAGTCTCTGCTGGGCCTATGGATGGTGGTGTCAGTGTTGGGCTCCCACTTCAGGTCCTGGGATAAAGTGGCTCCCAGAAACCTGAAGGCTTAAGAAGGCTTAATAGTCGGTGTGCTGGATGTGATGTTCCCAAGCCTGACCTGCTGACTCCTGTCAGTCAGGAAGTCTGTGATCCACTGACAGGTGGAGGCAGGCACAGTGAGCTAGGAGAGTTCGTTGCTGAGGATGTCCGGGACGATGGTGTGGAACGCTGAGCTGAAGTCCACAAATAGGATCCTTGCGTATGCCCAAACCAGACTAAAATAGGTGCAACTGTAATTAATTCTAAGTCCGTGATTTTCTACATTAAATTAACTATTAACGTTAATTAACTATTAACGCAATCATTCCAAATCTCAAGCAAACAGACTTATGGGTACTAAATAATTGCGTGTGTGAGAATAGAGCAAAAAGAAATGTAGACATCAGTGCAGCACTGGACCATTATTATCTTTAACATGGGAGCAGGGACATCTGTATTATTCCTGCTCACCATGAGGGGGGGAAAAGTGTGTGAAAGCATGGAACAAGAATAAAAGAAATGCTTGTGAAATCAATCAGTTGAACTTCAAAGTGTTGACCATGACAAATGAGAAGATGGCCTAAAGTGTGGCTGCCTTTGAGACGTTTCTCTCTGCAGCAGCGCCAAACAAAGGATGGCGAGCGGGGCAGATGTGAAGGCCATAGCAGTCTGTGAAGAGAGGAGCAAAGGGTTCAGCTCTCTTTTGATTGCAGTTGGCGAGCTCCAGAGATCGATGCAGAGAGTTTAGAGAGACGTCTACAGCAGCATAAGGAACTTCTTCAACTCTTCCAAGAGCCCCGACGACAGTGTGGAGACGCACATGAGAGCCTAAAGAATTACAGAAGGTATTCTGTAATCAATTTTGCAATTGACTTTCCTTGTGAATTTACTTGTCAATTTCTGCATAACTCTGGGATTTCTCTTTAACAGTGCTTATGTATTTAAGGGTGGATACTATACCACCTTTGATTAATGAATGTCTAGTTAAGTGTTTTCTCTTTTATTGGGTTTTATTTATTTTCTTTGTCCTTTTTGTAACCTTTTCTTTGAGATTAAAAGAGTGTTTACAAAGATATCAAACCTTCAATAAAATGTAAGACGGATTAGTATATAGTGTATTAATGAAGTTACCTTTAATCTTTAATTGGGGCAAGTTCAAGTCAAGTTTCAGTCATTCAAATTGAAGCATCAGTTGAGTTGGGTCTCAAGTCCTTCAAAATGTAAATCGAGACTAGTTAAAGTTAACTCTCAAATAACTCAACACAAATTCAAGTGAAGTCTCAAGTCAAAAAACTCGCTTCAAGATAAAAACAAAGAAATTGTCACAACAAGGTCAAGTCTCAAGTCAACCAACTTACTTCAAGTCGAAGCTCAAGTACTCTAAGAAAAGTTTAAATCACGTCTCAGTTCAATGGAGTTAAATCTGAAATAACACAACGCAAGTTTAAGTTAAGTCTCAAGTAATTTGACCCACATTTAAAAATGGTTCAAATAATTTCTCAAGTCATTCACCCCAAGTTCAACTAAAGTCTCAAAATCGAGTCTTACTAAGTGAATGGCACCACAGACGTGCAGGTCTTTTGATGGCCATCATTCAGCTTTTGAACATTTCCTCTTCAAAGCCGTGTTTTATTGCTTTTTTTATAGCTAAGACCAAGCCTTTTCAGTAGAGTAGGAAAAAAAGGGTTTAACATTATTTTGGGGCTTTTGTAGGCCTTCATTATGTAGGACAACTGAAGATGTGAAAGGTGGATGAGGGGAATGACATGCAGCAAAGGATTGCAGGTTGGAGGTCAATCCGGGGCTGCTGGATTGAGGATTGAGCCTTTGTACATGTGGCGCACGCTCCACCAGGTGAGCTATCCAGGCACCCCAAAGTATTTTATTACTCATGCTGTGCGACTGGGCAGTTAAAACTGACCCTGTTCTGGGATTTAACCAGATAAAACACAAGTAGTTTTTGCTGTCAAGTCTCGGGCATAGTCCTAATTTTTTAGCTGAAATTTAAAGTCTGTGTGCATCAAGTCTCTAGCTTTGTTTAGCACAATGCTAACATCCTGACCTTTTGTCCTGTACAGCAGATAGTAGGATCAGCTGTTTGTTACCTGGTTTGGTAAGTTTTGTAGAAAACACAAACGCATCCTGGAAATGTTGACGAGTATGTGAGCAGACACATTGTCACAGACATTTGACTGCACAGAATCACAGGGAATCGGTACAGATTTACACGTTTCTTTTTCTGTGGTCCAAAAATGATCTCCAATTCTCTCAGATGAATGACTTCCAAGAGAAAGAAGACACAAAGTGCTTTCAGTCCCTTTTATCCCTGGGTTTTTTCTCTAGCTGATTTCTCACTACTTGGTTTAACCATCAAACAAGGGTTTCATGTGGTCCCAGAGTCTTCCTGAGCTGAAAGTCTCTACAGATATGAAATATTAACTGTATGTCCGTCTGTGTCTCCCTCCTGGAAAACTACAGTATACCTGATCCCCGTGGCGCTTTTCAGCTGGATGGAGATTAAAGCCGCCAAGACACAAATCACGTCATATAAAGCTACATAGAAGATGAACAGAAAGAATGCACTCCCTCTCTGATGTGCCTTGCTGACTGAAGGTAACACTCTTTGATGCATAAGGGACTCGGTGTGCTCATATGCATGTGAATAGATCTGTTCCTGGCTGTTGGTTTGTGGTTGCAGCGTACAGGATACAGGAGCCCTTGTAGGGAATTATTATTTTGGTGAAGGGTTTCATCTACATCTACCTGACGGTCCTCTACTTGCCTGTGTATTGGTGTTCTCCTTCACCTCATTAAAGTTCCCATGCTGCTCTTAAAGGTGAAGTTAGAAATGTTAATCCAATCCACTTTTTTGGTCAATATCTATTTTTTTCTGGTGTTCCTTCACAGCCCTGGCTCTGTACATGGAAAACAAACCGAAAGGAGCTCCCTAGCACCAAAACACAAATATGGCCAAGGTTGGAGTTGAACCCGTAGCCGCTGCATCGAGGAGTAAACCTCTATATGTGTGTGTGCCAGCTCTACCAACTGAGCTACCCGGGCCACAATATTTAGATTCCTTTTTAAAACTCTTTTTCATTCTCGGTGATCACAAGAAGTTTCTGCCCTGGCAAAAAACTTCCATACTGTAAGGTTGTTCATCAATGTGGAGGTCAGTTGTAGGCCCAGGTAAGAAGACCAGGGAGCAGGAGAGCTTGTCAGTAGTCCCTTAGGATAGATGAGAGAAGACCAGAAGAACGATTTCTAATGAATCCCTGAGCTACCTGTGTGTGGTAAGAGGGAGGCAAGGGATCGTTGCACTATGCATAGGGCTCAAGTTGTCTTTCTTCCTTTCTAGGCAGACCTTCCTCCCCAGCGCTGCGGAGGAGGGTCTGGCTAGTCCACACAGCATTCAGGGATTGGAGAAAAACATTTATTTAATCCCGTTACAATTATCTTGGGCGGCGCTAAACTCCAGACACAATGACGGCTCCTCTGCAAAAAAAAAACCAGGGAAGGAACATATTTTGATGGAATGTGTACATTGAATGCTTGCTTTAGTCGTCAACAGAAAACTCCGATTGGATAGATAGTCTAGCTAGTTGTCTGGATTTACCCTGCAGAGATCTGAGGAGCAGGTAACCATAGTCCTCATTAATCTACCAGAGTTTAAAATGACAACACAAAGAAAACGGAAGGTAACAAGAGGAGTCCCGGATGTGGGAAATCCTTGATATAAACCACTTTGATGTTAATCTGAACTCCATGCCGAGGTTCAAGACATTCTTCAATAATTTGTGTTATACTTCCAGGAATCATTCCTTTCTGTTGTAGTACATTGCTGTGCATTAGAAGCAGACCGTTGCAGTAGAATATTCATATTAGACCTTAAGACCTCTCTGTACTGATGATTCACAGTATGTTATTGTTTGAGCATATGTGTATAATTTATATTTGAAAAAGCAAAATAGTTTCATAAAACAGCTGGGCACTGTAGATTTTAGCATTTAAGGTTACTCAAACAGGAGTTAATAGTGCTTTTGGGGGATTATTTTCAGATGTGGAAATTTGGTGCACTACTGAATAATGTGTGTGTGTGGGGGGGGGGTTGACTCAAACTACTGTGCCCATGATTGTCAAAATTAAGGAACAAGTCACCCAGGGCAACGATGTGGCTCACAGATGTGTTTTTAATGGAGCTATGGAACGATGGAGCTGTATGGCACTGAGCAATAATCTGTATCAGGCTTTGGCTAAAGAGGCAGTACTTGTTCAGATCAATTCCTTGTTGGTTGTTACAGTGGGGCACTGAGTGCTTGCTATGAAATACTCCAGCTTCTTTAAAACAACAAACTCTAGTTACAGCTATGTAAAGCACTAATGGACTGCAAGACCTCACTGTAAAAGCCTTTTTCCGTCTCCTTCACGAGACTGACTGGATGTTGTGGTACCTCTGTCGCTTAAATCAACTTGACAAATGTTGTAGTTTAATAGCATGCACAGGTAAACACTAGCGTTGGGGCCTTACGCAATGTTGATTACGTAAATATGATCCACTAGCAGTATTGATAAGCTCGGACCTTATTGATTTTGGGGTTTTGAGAAATTTAGAGCCGGGTCTTGAAACCTATTCCCAGTGAACACACAATATTAGAAACACATCAGTACGGATTTTGTCATCCTATATTCTCCTCTCTTTTAAATTGCTCTTTTCTTCCACATCTCTGCCTTTCTGTTTCTATTTCCTCTCGTGTTCCGTCCATCCAGCGTGAAGCTCCTGTCTCCGAGGAGAACCCTGGTCCGTTCCTCTTGCTTGCATTTGAAGTCTGCTCTCTTTCTCTCTGCCTTGTCATCGTGAGCTCCGCAGCCACATGCCTTCAGTTCGGCTTTCACTCAGTTGCTGAATCATCGCTTTGATTCCCTTCTTTCTGTCTGTTTCCCTCCATCATCGGCCAGCTCTCAGTCTCCAGTCGCTGATCCAACAAAAACTTCCTGCCTCTCTCTCGCTCTCTTGCTTATGTAATTTCACCTTATTTATATGTTCTTTTATGTAATGCACAACAACACTGCAAACAATATCCTCCCCAGTTAGGCTTTATGCAGAGCTGAATTATGTGAACCAAACAATCCCCACTACTAATGAGTCATCAGCAATGTGCTTGTTATCACCATGAGGGCCTTCATTAGCATTATGAGCACACTGGTGGGCTAGCTAGCTCTCTTGGCTCTGTGATCTTGATTAAGCTTGCTAGTACGCAGCCAGAATATTAGCAAAGCTCATTTAGCGGCATAGATTTGCCTTCCATTTCCATAAGTGTTGGCTTTGCATTACCATATTACCATTTTAAAACAACAGATGTCTGATTCAGTGTAACATCTGCAGTCTTGGTGCTGTACCGTTTAATGCAGCACCTCATGTCACGTTTAGAAAACAAAACAAGTCTGAGATAATTAATGATGTCACTAGCAACAAACATAACAGAACAAGTTGGGTGCACAGAGTTTAAAAAATATGGCTGAGAGGGTCTAACTAAGACATGCTGGGGCAGTTGAGAAGGCCAGGATTGATAGCAACTTAAAGGGCTGGGAAAATGGTGAGAGAGTTAAATACGTTGGATCAGGAATATGACGCTCTTTCTGGTAAAAATGAAAAATGACAACAAAAATAATGAGGGACCCGGGTCACCGTCTTCATGGTAACCTGACTGGCAGGGTCAAAGAGCCTATTGGTCGGCTAAGACCTCCCGTGACACAAACTTAGCGATATGCTCTCTCTCTCTTTTATACCTCAGACTATCAGACAGCACAACAAGGACTTTAAATGTTCATTTTTATTGTACTGTAGAGTGTATTTATTGTATTGTATTTATGCTCTAGTTTTAATGGGTATTACGGCGGGTATGAGCATTGTAATTTCCATTTTTATAGATGAAATGAACTTGACTGACTTGACTTGACTTGACTTGAACCTGCTCACATCTTCAGGATTTAATCCAAGACGTTGTCCTAGGTCCCACTGTGGACATTAGGACAGTGTGGCATGCAATTAAACTTTCTGTCACAAACCGGGTCAAACTTATACGTGTAACCAACATTGCTGCCAGAATGACATGCAGGAAGATAACACAGACAGACAAATAACACAGAAAAAGTGACACTGATGTGTTATCAGTCTGTCTGTGTTATTTTCCTGTATGTCATTCTGTTATGTTTCTACTTCTGTTTTTCTGTAAGCGTGCTGTATATAGCATTGTGACTAAGAATTTCCCTTTGGGGACAATGAAGTATAAAGTGTAAAAGTCCAGTGTAACCTAGTCTACATCCACAACTTTCCGTTTCTAGCATTGCTCTTGTCCCGCCAGGAAATTCTGCCTACTGTAACTCTTTTTAGACCGGATGTTCGTTACGTTATTCATTTTGTTGTCATTCTAATCTCTAGTAGATTCATGAGGACTATGGTTAACTGCTCCTCATATCTGTGCAGGGTAAATCCAGACAGCTAACTAGACTATCTGTCCAATCAGAGTTTTCTGTTGCATGACTAAAACTACTTTTGAATTTACACATGTTCCACCACAACAAGTTCCTTCCCGAGGCTACTTTGCAGAGGTACTGTCACAAAGTCACAAGACGCCCAAGACGATTGTGATTGGTTTAAAGAAATGCCAATAAACCAGAGCACGTTTTTCACCCATCCCAGAATGCTGTGTGGACTAGCACTGTGGAGAAAAGTCTGTAGAGGAAAGTCAAGTTTCTTTTTCTCCAACTTGGAAAAGCCACAGCAATGGTTATCCATGTTTGTCTTTGCCATCAGTCACTTTCTTTCCTGGATTGTAGTCTTGAAAATTGAAAATGTGTAATTTGTTTCTTAGCAGTACAATCACTGACTGCAACATTTTGTGGATGCTTCTTGTGGTTTTCAGTCATGTCTTTACCTGTTGCAGCAGTCTTCTTTGTCTCCAAAGCTTAACACTGCTGTTTCCTTTCTTAGCGGTGACGTTAAACGCATCACTGGAGCAGCTGCGTGCGAGAGTTCACACCCTTCTGTAAACATAGTCGTACTATGAAATATGGAGAGAGTTTTGTAAAGCATAATTAGCTTTGTATCAACTCATTTGGCAATGGCGCACAATAGCTTTAAGACTTGTGGGCAATACTTCTTCTGTGTGTGTGTGTGTGTGTGTGTGTGTGTGTGTGTATGTTTGTTTTACAGGTAGTAATTTTGAAGTTTTTGGAAGTGTTATTGACAGGTGTGAAGATGAAAAAATGTGACGAAATCCCCATAAATCCTGAATAGTCACAACTTCATCTGGTAAAATTCAAATAGCCAAACAGCAAGTTTCTAAAGTACCCGGGTAAAATGTTAAATTATTAAGGAGGGTGTGTGTGTGTGTGTGTTTTTGTTTAGAATATGCTGTTAATATGGATTATGCAACTCACAGTTGCCCTAATTACTTTGCACGTCCTGTTGGCTTTGTTCCCAGATGGAGGCAGGGTGAGTGGGCAGGTGTGTGTGACTGTGTGTTTGAGAGAGTTCTAGTTTAATATGTCACATTCGTTGCTTCTCTCCCAGGAGGCCACATGGAGGGGTGAGGAGCCAGGCCTCACAGAATGGCAGATTTGGGCCAATTAAGCTGGAACTGGGGCACACACACTCACACACACACACACACACATATGCCGTAGCTGTGGCCGGCCTGACAACACCCTGTGGATACACCCTCTTGCTCTTTTAAACATGCACAGAAACAGTTCCCTTCTGTTCCACATCTCACAGGCACTTAAGCAGGTACTCAACCATCCACCCAAACAAACAAACAAACACACACACACACATACACACAGACTGCAGACTGTATAAATTCAAATCCACTGCACTGCTCTGTTACACCCTCATACACACACACACACACACACACACACACACACACACACACACTGCAGCACTCCTATTTCTTTCTTCTCACATACATATGTTCTGCAGTGCATTTCTAACTTTTGTCTTTCACTGGAAAAACCGAGTCGTCCTACGCTACATGGATTCTCCTCCAGTGAAAATCTGCTCAGGAATATTGATATCAAACATTGCCTCCCTTCCTCTTTGACTTTTACTCTGAAAATTAGCTCAATGTCATACAGTAGGCTGAGAAAGGCTGGGTGAAAATTCTCTTAAATCCCCACAGTGAGACGGCAACACAGGCTACTTCCTCTGAGCGCAAGCTCTAGCCGTGTGCACGAAATAGTGTTTGTGTCTTCAGGTGTATTGTCACATTCATCCTGAAGCAAACAGGAAGGTCAGGGAGTGTGTTTGTGTGTTTTTTTTATTTTGTTTTTGTCCTCAATGCCCGACGCACCAACAGACACAACCGCAACAGAAATTCTCAATCCCAAGCTCGTTCAATTATTCATAATGCTATTGCGGTGCTCTGGCACACAGAGAGAGAGAGACTGAGAGGGATGGAGGAGAGGCTGCGATGGAGGGAAGAGAGGGAGGGGGGGGGGGGGATGAGGGACAGAAGTAGAGTGAAGAGGAGAGGGGTACTGGTGTTTCCTAAGAAAGGCAGCTTTACAGATGGAATATGTTTGTGGACCCAGTGGCAGCATCTACACTGTCTGACCGTCGTCTGCCGCGTCCTGCTGCGTCTGCCTCCATTTCCCTTCATCCCTTTTCAGCCTCCTTTTCCTATTCACAGTCATGTTCCATCTAATTTATTAAAATATCTCTCTTCCACCCTCTTCCTCTGTAACAGTGTATCGCTGTCCCTCCACAGGATCCTGATCACAGGACGAGTCCTCCGAACTGATCATCCCATTTGCAGTTCATCCTACACTCCACCAGCCTTTTTGGGGACAGGACAGGACTGTAAAAGACAGGTCCAGGACCTATTTCTGGCCCAAATGTTCTCATTTTCTTTCTTTTTTTCACCTAAGCTTTTTACTTTTTTATCCCCTGCGTGATCTTTTTGTCCACACCCCTTTTTTTACTCTTGGAGGTTTGCTCCATGCAGCAGACCAACGTGAGCCCTTGCCCCCCCCGCCTGCCTGTTATGGAAATCACTGGCCTTCTCTGGTAGATGGCCCGTTTCTGTGAGATATAGACTGTAACTGGCTCCCCAGAGAGAGAGAGAGAGAGAGAGAGAGAGGATTGGGAGGGAGCAGAAAGAGTCAAGAGAATTTGTGGGGAATGTGGGAGGCTGAGCATGCAGGGGGGCAAATTTTAAAAAAAAAGCATTCGCCTGCTGAGTTGGTCTCACAGTGAGAGAAATAAAGATGATGAAGGAGGAGAGAAAGAATATGAGAGAGAAGACGGAGTGAGAAAACAAGAGAGAGAGACGGCTGTATAAAGTGTGAAAGGACAGATCACAGTGGAGAGGAACGTTTGGAGGAATCAGCAGCAGGGTGACTCTTTAAATGGCACACACCTCTGGCATTTCCATAATGGGAGTCCCTGTTCCACCGCCCTTAATAAATGGGTTAGAGGTTAAAACTAAGTGCTTTATTATAGGTAAATCAACTACTTACTAATTCTTCATAGATCACTCATAGGCCATTAAAAGGTCCTGGAAAAATGGCTTATGTATAATTTTTAATTAGTCAGTTTTATTTTTATCTTGTGTTATGCCAAACATTAGGCCCATCCCATAATGGATTACAAGACACCACTATTCAACACATCTTTCGATCTCGTATATACAAATCACATGGAGAAAAACAAACAAAAATCTGATCTTTTTTCTCTTCTCCCCACCAGACTTTTGTTAAGATAAATGGCTTGATCATATGTTTCATATAAACTCAAAATCTATTTTTATCTTACTATCCAAGGCATAAAACCATGGTCGATTTTAGACACAATTTAGAAACAATTACAGGTTGAACGGAGTTGAAAGGGTTTAATATCCTGTGTGTCTGTCGCCGATGCTGCGGATCTGTAACCCAGTCAAAGAAAGGGTTAACAGAAACAGGCCCATCGGAGGTGGTTGTGCCTTTGGCTGAGTGTCTATCCAATCTGTCAGAGGGAGAGCAGGAGACGGTTTATGAAGTTTAACGTTGGTAGTCACCAGAGAAGAAGAAGAAGAAGAAGTTGGTAATTAATGGCTCAGATTCAAACCCAAATTGAAACGTAAGCAACTAAAATTGATGAATGTTTGAACATTGTGTCAAATTGGTCATTATTACTGTGACTTATAAAGTGTCAGGTTTAGTTCCATCATAGTGTCAAATTGTTGACTTAGCAGAGGGGTTAACACTTTTGCAAGGTACTGTGTCCGTGTCAAGTTGTCATTAGGGTCTGAGCCCCCCTGACGGTCTGATCCTAGAAAATGAGTGAGAAATATATTATAAGTGACCAAACCACCCACTGACTGTCTCCAACAAACACAGATTTATTTTCAAAATAATGAATTGCTGGTGTTTTATCCTCCCCCAGCATGACACCGTGTTGTTTAGTAAGCTCATCAATTCATCAGGAACCCTCCAGTGCACCCCCCGGCCACTTACATTACATAAAATGTATTCATTTATTATTTCATAGGAATGTATTAACATTATAACTGCAACATTGAGGGATTATTGTTGAAAGGCCTTTATTAATTACTTGGTAAAACTGCAGACTTGGTTGCTAATTAGAAAATTAGACACTTGTGACCTGTTATTAATGACTTGCTAAACCGCAGTGTTAGTGCACAAAGAGAGACACCCATGTGCGTTTGGTAATGACTAACATTTATAACTGCACACTTGATGGCTTGTGACCGATTTTTCCCACCTGTCCTGGCGAGCCCAAGTTATACTGTATAAAATATATCAAATGATGTATTAACCATTGATTAAGCCATTTGTTTTTTTAAAAGAAATGGTTGAGTCAACAAAAGTACAGTCAAAAGTGAAACCAATATATCCCACATACAGGCGGCGCCATCTTGTAATTTTGGAGCCAAAGTCAAGCCAAGTAGTGATTGGACGGTGAAGCCGCGGTATCTAAGTCCCACCAATACACTCGCCCGACCAATCACGAGTCAATCACAGCTGTCAAACGTGAAACCTCGTTTATAGCATCAACCCTCCTGTTGTTCAATTTTCCCAAAAATAACTGAAGGAAGTTGGCTTGAAGCCAAGATGTAACAGAGTTGGGTAATCATTTATACTTTATGCTTTTACAAACAGTTACACCAAAGGAGGACAACAGATAAGTACGTAGGAAAGTGCGTCAAAAGTGTTAAAGAAAGCCTCCGAAAGGTTACGACCATTCAAATAAGCGTCCAAAAATTGCCTAAATTGTCAGAAAAAGGAATCAAAGGAGTCAAAACCGTCAAAAAAGACTCAAAAAGGCGCCAGAAAAGTGTAGAAATTGTGAAAGTATGGTCGACGGAAAGACAATACAAGGGTTAAATAACAAATAAAAGTCAAACTTTTCAGAAAAATAAAAACTCAAACAAACATCAGTGTGACAAGAACTACCTAAAGAGAGAAAACATCCTTGGGAAAACATTTGACATGTACTTTGATTTTTTTAGTTTGGCCCATGTCCCCTCCTCTAACATGGAGGGGGCGGGGCTTATGACCTATACTGCAGCCAGACAGATGTGAATGAGCACAAGACAATGAAAGTCTGAAAAAATTAACATACTCTGCCAAATTGTCCCTGAAGTGTAACTTAGGTACTACTGGATAACGTGTTGTTTTGATGATATCATGTATTTATTCGTAAGCACAAATATTATCATCATGGAGGCAATTAAGCAATAATGTTGCCTTCATTGTTAAAATATTTATTTTCCTTTTATAAATGTTTTGGTCTTTTGAATTGAAAGTGAAGCATTCATTTATTTAGATTTTCAAAAAAGTTCCTAGTACAAATCCTCCTGCGTCTTGTCTTTTTCTGATGAATCCGTCACATTTGCCTGCCTCACAGATTCTGGTTTCCACGGGGGCGTTCACCCGAAGCGACCTTTTAAATGGGATCAGGCCTCCTGGCGATGATGACTCCTCTCTTTCACCTCCCTCAGTCTACCTCCAGCTTCCTCTTTTCCATCCTGCTGCCGTGCGTCTGCCATCCATATTTCATTGAGGATCCAGTGAGGGGTAAGTGGCAGTAGGTTAAGGCTAGGCGCATTAATAAATCAAAGCGGATCGGAAGTGGCGTGGGTGGATTCGGAGCTGTTATCTCAGCAGTCTTGTGTGCTGCAGTCCTGGTTATTTTTCTGTTTTGCTTGAACGACTGTCTGTGCATGCTTGTTTTATGACCCTTGAACACCTAAACCTAGTTAGAACAAATTTCCAAATGACTTAATTAAGTGGGGAACAAGCACCCATTTGTGTAAAACACACTGACTACAGAGAGGTCCAGTGAAGCTGGAATCACCTGGGAGAAACTCATCAGAAACAGAGCATCTGTGTGTGGAATGTTGGGTTATAACCCTGCAGGGTTTCACATCAAACACAAACTTCAAAAGGCGTCCGCATCTCAAAGAAAGAACTGAATTGTCAGGATTGTCCAGCGTTGGTTTGGGAAAACAAAAAGCTCACACCAGAGATGAGTAAAAAAGAGTGAAAAAGTGCTTGGTGAAAAAACTACTCCAGTACTGAGTACCTGTTAAGTAACGTCTGATTGATTGCTTCTGTTAAAAAGTAAAAACAGATGTAATGTCGCAGCTGTTTCACACCTTTACTAAGGTATACATGCTTTCCATATGAGGCAGGGGGTGTTCCTTATTGCAGACGGTTGATTCTGGCTTTTTTTTTTTGCTAACCTCTCCCGCCGCTGAGATTGAGTATGTGACAAGAATGCACAACTATGTTTGATTGGTGAAGCACAAGTGTTAGATCCTTTTAAAATGTATACTCTTTATTGTTCCCCTATGGGGAAATTACAATTTACAGTCTGTTGTTACTACACACAGGCCTGAAATACACACACATGCTCAAGTCTTATACATGCACTAATGGAGAGATGTCAGGGTGAGTGGGCAGCCAGCTGGACCAGCGGCTGAGGGGTTTGGTGTCTTATTGACATCTCTCCAGCCAACAGTCCACGTACTTTGGTCCGAGAGGGGAATTCAACCAGTGACCCTCCGGTTCCCATCCAAACTCCCCACGGACTGAGCTAGTGCCTACTTCTAGAAGTATAATTTTTTCACAGTAAATGTAATGGAGTAAATGTAACTCGTTACTACCCACCTCTGGCTCACACTAGTGTAGATGCTAATTTCTCAAAGAAGTGTGTAATTCTCGGTCAACCCGGGAGCAAAACAATTACCTGGAGTGCTAGAAACGGGCGGTGCTTTACACGTCATATTCAGTGAACAGTTAACATCACACCAGTCTGTCTGTAAACCAGCAGAACTAATGTTTTGTAGCTACTTGAATGAAGTACAGGAGGGAGAGATTAATAAAGTGTACTTTTATTATTGTTTCATAGTGATTATGTTCTAAAGCACACATAAATAACCATCAAACACTTCTCAGATGATTTAATGTAGACTCATTTTCCTCCACTAGGTCAGGGGCCCTGGAGCAGTTCTCTACAAGTGTAAATTACAAATCATCTTGCAAATTCGGAACAAATTCTGAAGTCCTCAGTTCAGTGGTACGTTCAGTAGAGTTACTGCTTCAACTTTAGAAGGCTGCAACCTTCACTTTAGTACAAAACTAGTGTTATAGTATAAGCCAGCCTGGCTTACTTTACAAGTAGTCTACTATGTTTTCTTGATGTTCCACTTCCAGGATTGCTTTGGTGACACAGGAAATTCAGCTTGATGCATGTCTTTTTGGCCCATGTCCATTACCTTCCGCTTCATTTGTGTTGTCAGTCAAACCTCCGGTGGGTTTCCAAGGACTGTGGTTACCTGCTCCTCAGATCTCTGCAGGATTAATCCAGACAGATAGCTAGAATATCTGTCCTATCTGAGTTTTCTCTCGCACGACTAAAACAAAAACGGATCTGGTCCCTTCAGTCACCAGTGAGGGGAGCTGCACTGCTCAAAGCTACAGAATTCAGCATGTGACAATAATATTTAGTACAGTAAGTTCACATTGAAAATTATTGGTTTGTACATGTACTGAAAACAGAACTAGTTTAAGTAGATTGGAAACTTCATTGCACAAAGGCAGGGTATTTCCTCATATTGGGCTAACCATGTCAGTTTTGCATACTGTATACTGTATAATCCTACTGGTTTACTTTGCGTATTTGCTAATTCTTACAGGTTTCCTTCTGTTTTTTGCACATGCCAATTCCCACCTTTAGCTCCTCACTTCTCCCTTTAACTTGCTCTCCCCAAGACTTCTTACAGTGTCACACATGTGCAAAGGATATCTTAAAAGACAGTTTTTCTTAGTCTTTCTTGGCTGGTTACTGAACTGCTGCTCACAAAGCCCACTGAGACATGTGTGTGATATTCAGGCTATATATAGATAGGAACAGAAACACCTTTGTTTTTTCAAAGTAGCTGGCTGAGAAAATAAGTGGGTCCTCTCTGTATGGGTCTAGACAGATCTTTGTTTAATGGAGAGTTTGGCAGTGAGTCCTAAGCTGTGGAGCAGCCTCCTGTCGTGGCCTACATTCACCTTGATCCCAGGATGCCCATGAAGCCTCATTATCCTCCCTGCATCATTCCTGGAAGCTTCTGCTGATCAGTAAATGCCACAAGTTCCATTCCCTGCTGTCTGAGGGAGCTCTCGCCATGGGAGGAGAGAGGAGAGGAGAGCACAGAAAGGATAGACAAGACTCTTTCTTTCTCACTCTCCTCTGAGGAGAAAGCTTGATGTTGGCACTCCACTTTCAGGCATCTGCTGCGTGTCAAATCTATTAGACCATTTCAAGTCTTGGAGCTCAATGGAACAGCTCCAGTGACATGATTAACTAGGCTGTCAATAATCCAAAGGGTTCACCATTTTACTGATCTTTAAAGGAACGGGCCCCTTTAGCCGGCATTCTTCTCTGTTTGATTTGTTGAGCACGGCACCTCCAACTCATTACACAGTGCTGTTTTGTCACCCCGATGTTAACAATAAAAGTTGGTGCAGTTCTGAACTGAAGCATTATTTCTATCTTGCCTCTGCCACTAGGCACAGCTTATGAATTAATGAGATGTCAGCCGAGATGTCATGTCTTTATCCACTCTATCTCTCCAGAAGACAAACAACCTCTATGGAGGAACTGATAGAACATAGCATCATGATTCTTGTCTGTCTCTGGTGGCTTGAGGAGGCCTTAAAAAAACTTCCTCCTTCTGTTTTTTATGGCAGATACGCATCCTTAAAGAGAGAAACAGGAATACATCAGCTGATCCTACTTATTTTGGTATGGGAATCAAATAGATCACTCATTCAGATAGGTTTGTGTACGTATAATTGGATTATTAACGGTATTTGTATAGTTTTAGTTTAGTGGTTGTGTATTAGGTGTACACTGTACGTGGACATAACACCTGGCTTACTTGGCTGTTGTGCGTTGCATGTCATTCCTTCCATAGCCTACATTGTCTGGTTAACTTTCATGAGTCACAATGTACTTTTTGTTGATGCTTATTATGTATGCATCCTTTATTGGTCCCAAGATTAGCATCTAATACAGATTTTCTTAGCTAAAACGTTATTTATTGCTGATATTTAACAGAATCATAGAGTTGAGAATGGTGTGACATTTCGGAAAATAGGCTTTTTTGCTTGCTTGTTGGGTGTTAGAGGAAAGGATTGATACCATACTCATATTTGTGAGTTAACTATGAAGCTATAGCCAACAGATGGTTATCTGAGCTTAGCATAAAGATTAGAAATGGAAAAACAGTTATCCTGTCTATAGGTTCAGGCTCTAGAGATCGTAATATGTCGCTCTGTCTGTTCGTCGGTCGGTCCATCACTTTGGTCCTCTCAACAACTACTGAATAGATTGTAATAAAATGTTAAGCAAAAGTTCATAGTCCCCAGAGAAGAATGCTAATCACCTGACCCTGACCTTTCTCCGCTCAAGGGTGTCGGACTGGGGGAGGGAGGTTAGATGCTAGAATGAATAGCTGTTGATGTGGGAAGTGGCCCATAGAAAATGCCTTTCTACAGGACCCCGAATTGTGCGTTAAACCCCTGTCTCCGGCCATCATGAAGTCAAAGATCCTTTTTGTTCAATACTTTGTTTAGGTGCTAATTTGCAAATGGTAGCACATTAGCACACTAACATAAGATTGTAAACATGGTGAACATTATGATAAACATCCACATGCTAGCATTATCACCATTGGAATGTTAGCATTGAGCTAGTACAGTTTCACAGAGCCGCTAGCTTAACTGAAGACTCTTAAGTGTCTCTTTGATTGAGTGTATCTCAATTTGGAAACGGGTACATTTACATGTAGTACACTGTGTACACGATATACTCCTTGCGTAGTGCATTACTTATGACAGGGCAATATTGTCTCAAATTGTGTGAACGCACTATGTAGGCTACTCAAAACAGCATGTGTAAGTAGAGAATTGCGCAATATGAAACAGAGCATTAGCCTTGTTGAAAACTTGACTTAATCCTGGTGTTATCTTCCCATAGACCAGGGGTCAGGAACCTTTTTGACTCAGAGAGCCATGAAAGCAAATTATTTGGAAATTTATTTCAGTAAGAGCCATAAAATATATTTTAAGACTGAATTCAACAAAATGTGAGTATAATAAGCTCTGGATTTATTCTTATAAATCAGGGGAAGGGAACCTTTTTGACTCAGAGGGTTATTTAAAATTTCAATAATTACCA
>NC_048408.1:6780786-6851891 GCF_013103735.1 Etheostoma cragini
AAGATCCATGATAAAGAGCTCCAGCTTGTTTTCAAAAGCAAACACGGCTTGTTGAAGGGATAACACTGTATTTCCAATTACTTGCATTTTAACGTTGAGCTGGTTCAGATGTTCAGTCATATCCACGAGATAGTAAAACTTGAGGAGCCACTCAGTTTCGCCTAGCTCAGGATGCTCGATGCCTTTCATCTCAAGGAAAGTTTGGATTTCGTTCAGACAAGCCGCAAAACGGCTAAGCACCTTCCCTCTTGATAACCAACGCACATTGCTGTGCAAAAGTAGACCGTGATAGTTACTTCCAACTTCATCCAGCAGTGTTTTAAACTGGCGATCATTTAAGGCTCGGGCAACAATAAAGTTGATCACACGAATGACCAGCGACATCACTGCGCCAAGCTGCCCGTCACACATCTGAGCACAAAGTGCCTCCTGCTGTAGAATGCAGTGGAAACTTAGGATGGGTCTATTTTCATGTTCACGGAGAAGTGCCACAAATCCTTTCTTTTTCCTCACCATACACGGAGCACCATCAGTACACACTGAGAGAAGTTTATCCATAGGTAGTTTTTTGTCTTGAGCAAACTCCATGAAAGACTTGAATAAATCCTCACCTCTTGTGGACCCTTTTATTGGCAGAACAGCAAGACTTTCTTCGCACAGTTTGTCACCAGCAGCATATCTTGCGATCACACTGAACTGCGCCAAATGGCTTACGTCTGTTGACTCATCCAAAGCCAGAGAAAAGAACGGCGCTGCATATATGTCCTTCACTTGCATTTCCTCCACTTGGTTTGCCATCATGATGGTGCGATCATGCACAGTTCTTGCCGACAGAGGCATGTCTTGTATCCGTTTAATTATCTTGTCTTTATTCGGAAGATCATCAAAAAGTTCATTTGCTACGTCCAGCATGAAAGTTTTAGCATACTCGCCATCTGTGAATGGTTTTCCGTTCCTCACTATTGCTAAAGATCCAGCAAAGCTAGCGGATTTATAGTCACCTTGCCTGCTCCACAGGCGGAGTTGCTGCTGGCTAGCTTGCACCCTGCTAAGTAGCTCTTGGCACGCTTTCTTTCTGCTGTCTCCCGCGGGGTATTTTGATGCAAAGGTAGCATGGTGTGTGTCGAAGTGCCGCTTTACATTCGACCGTTTCATCGATGCAATTTTGTCATTGCAAATTAGACATACCCCAGAACCTGCTCTCTCCACAAAGGCGAATTCTTCGGTCCATTCATCCTGAAATGTACGATACTCCTCATCTTTTTTTCTTTTCGCCATATTCTTCGCCGAAAGGTTAGCTTTGAGCTAATGACTGAGCAGACTGATTCAAAGGGGGCGTTTACCTAGCAACGGCAAATGTAGACTATTATCATCCAAACATAATGGACAATTGCTACTGCAGCCACATAGGACATGTGCAGTGGAAAATCGATGGATGGATTAAAAAGTAAGAATATATTATGTTTTTTCTGCGAGCCAGATGAAATTCTCAAAAGAGCCACACCTGGCTCGCGAGCCATATGTTCCCGACCCCTGCCATAGACCATGCAACATTTACTTTTTCTGGGTCAACATTTTAAAGTAAAATCTCCAGCCACTTTTTCACTTTTCCCAAAGTTCTTTGTCGACTTTTTTGGACAATTTTCTTGTTGTTTTTTAAGTTTTTGAAGCTTTCGCTGAATTCTTCTTTGACTTTTTGATTAACTTTTCCCAGAGTTCTTTCTCACTTTTTGCAATGTCTTCGTCAATTTTTTCCTGCATTTTTTTGGGACATTTTTGTTGTGTTTGTAGTGTTCTTAAATCTTTTTATTTCTTAAATTGCTATAAACTTAAATTATACACCCAAATTCAATGAAAATAGTGAACTGATCAGTTATTTAACTTGTGAAGAGCGTCGTCTGGAACCATCCATGTTATTTTTCTTTGTTACAATTTGGTTGAAGGAAACCCAAATTTCTGATTCAGAAACTTTTTGAAAATGAAAAATCAAATGTTACCCCAAGGACAACAGGAGGGTCAAAGACATATGTTGATGTTTTAATGAACTAGGACACCTTCTCCTTTTCTCCAGTATGAACCACAGCATCTGTTTACATTGCCAGGTGACAATGTGCCCTAGAATGTGTGCTTTGCCAGCAAAAGATTATGTAATACTGTACTTTAGAAGCAGAAAATTACTCACAACCCTTCAATGTTCTTTAGCCACGTGCCTTTCTTAGCGCTTATGTAAAGGCTTTATGAAGCAATTACATTATATTTAATTTACTTTCTTTGCCAGCAAAGATAGGCATGAACCCATCATTTCAATATGTAATGTTGTTAGCCAAGATTGTTAAATAAAAGAGGTTGCTTGATCTTTGTGTCTTACGTGTAACATCTTCCTTAGGTCCGCCTGGATCTATTTTAGTCCGTCCACTTCTGAACAAAACAGCGTCTGGAGCACGAATGCATTTGCACTGCTATATATATTCTGTCATTAGCAGCATTACACTGGGAGGGTATTAGCTGAGTGTAGAAAGCAGATTATTACTGTGTGCCCATTGAGGGCATCAACATATGAGACAAGATTAACCGGCCATGGTCCATTCACTTCCTGGCTGAAGCAGTTGTCAAATAACCTGCTGGTCTCAAAGAGTTAGATTACAATTGTTACTTTATTATGAGCTAACATAAAAAAATGTTCACCAAAAGATGTAAATGTTTTTACTTTACTTTACTTTTTTAGCATTCACTTTTCTATTCAAAACTTTCTGATAAATTCTAAATATGGTTGGAAAGTTCTTCTACAATGACAGCCGCTTTGGTCAACACCCCTAGTCATTTTATTTTAACTATTCTGGTATTGTCTATAAATGTAATTGGCTTATATACACAAGTGTTTTGGGATCCATCTGCCAATGTGGCTAAGGGACAAAATAAATTGTTTTCTGCCTCTCTGTGCGTGTGTTTGATGCTACTACAGGAATTGTATTAATGCCTTGTCATTCCTTTAAAATGCTGTGGAACCTGGCTGCCTTCTGCTGTGCATCATGGGAGATTACGATGATGCAGACTCTCTCTCTCAGCTAAAGAAAATTCCCTTCAAGGTCGAGCTTAAGATCAACATTTATTGAACAGAAAGCTAATGCAAGGTCCTACAAATTTGCCAGGGCTCATTGACTTTATTCATGAGTTAGCCACACTGCGAAGTGGAACTACATTCCAAGACAATGTGATAACAAATGCTACATTTTCTGCTTAGCGGTGCAAACATTTGAAACTTTAAAAACAAATAAGCAATAAACATTTGCATATAATATGTTGTATGGGAGTTGCAGTTTAAGTTAAAGCACTCATAGCAGTTGAAGTGTCATTTGGATTTAAAGCATTGAAAAAGATGTGTCTGTCGAAGTGTAAGACCTGTGAGCCGTTAAATTTGTTAGTTTCACGTTTAAAACATGTAGGCAGTTGATTTTTGTCAGTGTGGTTTGTACTTGAACTGTATAAGAGCAGAAAGCGTGTGAAATGTGAGCAGAAATACTGAGAGATGTCTGAGGAACTTTGAATAATACAAGCAATCAACATTTCAGAAGAATGTGTACTGCTAACGAGTCTGCATTCTCATGTTTTACTTGCTCTAGCAAATGCATCAGACAACCTGTCTAGCTTACCTAGCCTAGCCAATCACACAACGGTTTATCTCATGTGGGCTATTTCTGAGACAATGACTGGCGACTTGATGAGTCCCTAGGCTTAAACCTAGCTTAGTAAAAGAGGAGCGCTGTTGAGGCATTTTCAAAAACAACCAAGATAGCTGCGGTTGATGTGGAACTTTCGATTGAAGTCAAATGCTTTTCAAATGCTGGAGGCCAAAATGGCAACACTGGTTCACAGACATGTTGATGCTAGACCATCACAGATCTTCTCCACGTGCTGTAGTCTGTTTACATTTGTCCATTGTTCAGCGCTAGGTCACACTTTGATGCTCTGGTTGTTTGTAGCTTTATCAAATTGCGTTCAGAGGCATTATTGTCAACTGTCGTTGATAATGTCCCTTGGAAATCTTAAAATGAAAGGTTCTGACAAACTCGCATTTGCGCTTTGGTCTGGCGATGTCAGGCTAGGACACAGGAACAGTTCATCCATTTGTATTTAAGCTGTGAAAGGAGTTGAAGTGTCAGTTATAGTTTCAGTTACAGTTACATTACATGTCTTTTATCCAAAGCGACTTACAATTGTTACATGTGTCAGAGGTCGCATGCCTCTGGAGCAACTAGGGGTTAAGTGTCTTGCTCAGGGACACATTGGTTGATGTATCCACACCTAAGGCATGTGTCATATCCACTGCGCCATCACCACCCAGTTGGCGCATTGATGCCGAGATGTATTGTTGAAAGCATTTAATATGTCTGTGACGCAATCCTTCCTGAGCTAAACTAAGTCTACTTTGCGGTCTACCATAAGAGCAGATGAAGCAGTTGGTGTCAGTTGAATTTGAAGCACTGAAAGAAGTGTAGGAGTTTCACGTTGCCCTGTAGGCAGTTGAAATTTCAGTTCTTGTGTGAAGAAAGCTCAGGTAAGTCCACTAGTTTAAAACAGAAAATGAGTTAAACATAAAACCTGCAAGGACCTACAACTTCATTCCCCAGTAATATTTCAGTCAAGGCTCAATGGATTTATTCATAAGCAGAACACGGAGGAGCTGAACCTCTTTAGATAAAACCGAATGTGATAATGTGACAAAATGTGGTGTGTATATATGAGCAGCAATTATTCAGCACAACATGACATGATAAACAGTTGAGGACCTAGCGGTTTTCTTAATGAAGAAAATATGTGTTGAAAAACAAAAAGAACATCTTCCTGGTGTGAGGAGCTTTACTGAAGTGTCTCAAGGTAAAAAGAAGAAGAAAAAAACGTGTCTCAACAACAGAAGAACAAATAAAGTGTTATTCTGATTTATTTTGTTTTTACCAGTTGACGCTTGAGGAAGGAATTAAGTGTCTAATTAAATGTCAACTGTCAACAGCCACATATCTTTTTAATGTAAATATTTGGTGTTGTCACGCCCCGATGTGAGTCAAATGCACATTTGAGTCGCACATGCGTCACTTTGCAGCAAGTAGCCTTTAAGATGCTAACGAGAGACTTCTTTAATGTCAGTACAGTAAAAATGGACCTACAAAACGAATTTAATTCACTGCTGGCTACAAGTTAGCATCAAACACAACAAAGGTTGTCACCACTTGGACGGTGTTTTAAGCTAACGTTATCAATCAATCATAGATAGCTAAAATGTTTTTAAAATGAATGCTAGCTTAGCTACAAGCTAACAATCATACACAACAAAGGTTATTAGTTGAATGGCGTTTTGAGCTAACGTTAGCAATCAATCAATCATAGATAACTAAAATGTTTTTGAAATGACTACTAGCTTAGCTACAAGCTAGGAATCAAACACAACAAAGGCTGGAATGGCTTTTTGAGCTAACGTTAGCTAAAACGTTTTTGAAATGACTTCTATGTTTTATTATTGTTTGTAATTAGAAAAGTTTATTATTATGGATTTCACAAATGTCAGTATGAAAGGTTAAATCTGCACTCGACTCCCATCGGGGAGCGACAGGCGCTACAGGAACAGGTCGTCTGAGCGGACTGATAACAAAAGTCTATTTGTAAAGTGCTGAAGTTTTAGTTTGGGCTGCACTCACTTGAACAGGGCCATTGAACGGCTGATATGACAAAGCACTTTTTTTGTCTCCCTTTTTCGACAGCCTCACTGTCTTTAGTGCCGCCACTGCATCTCACAGCAGCAACAACAAAGCAGTGAGCGGGTTATCTGCAGTCAGCTTAAAAAGAGTTTGTGCACGCAAACACACAGACACAGTTCCATTTCCTTTCTCAAGCACCCTCCTGGTGTCCTTGGCTGACTTTGGACATTTCTTTAATCTGGCAATTAAGCTTCTTCTCTTTACTGTTTGACCATGGTAGAAATGTTCTGATCAGTGATTTGCTCTCTGTGCATCACCCCCCCCCCCCCCCCCCCCAGTGCTCTCTCCCTTCACATGTTTCAATGCACATAACCAAAGCCAGGAACGCACTGTGACATTAAGTATCACAATTTTATTACAAAAATTAAATTCTTCATCTCTCAGTTTTTGCCATGCTTGGAGCATATAACAATACAGTAAAAAACCCAGACCCAGAGAAGATAGTAAAGCAGATTTCAACAATGCTTCCACAGCACTCTGTCATTCATGCTGTTACTATGCACATACTGTTACATTCCTAATACAGAGTAGTACAAACACCTGCCAAAAACACGTCATGTCAGATAACAAACTGTAAACTAATTACATTTACCAGAGAAACAAGGAAAATTCAACTCAGCTCAGAAAAAGGAAAAACCAAAAAACGATAAACATTGAGTTGGCAACTTGAAACATAATGCATGTGCTGAATATTTGTACCAGCCCAAGGCATCGGGGCTTTGTAGCAATGTTGGCAAGTTAACGACATTCTTACAGAAACACTTGAAGCGAACGACGATTACAAATTGACTTGTACCACAGTCTGACTCTGCAGTGTCCTTCAACTTACCCTCCTCTCCTGGTGATCTCTTCGACAGTCACAGTGCAAGTTCCGGAAGGGCGGGGTGTGTGTGTGTGTGTGTGTGTGTGTGTGTGGGGCGGGGGGGGGGGGGGGGGGGGGGGGGGGGGTGAAGGAGTGAAGGAGAAGAGGGGGAGGGGGGGTATTCGCAGGGCGCTGAACCAGGATTGGTTGGCCAGCGTAATCTCTCACTTTTCAGAGGGAAGGGGGTGGAAGGGTTTTGCAATTCCTCACTTGGATTGTCCAAACATAAGGCGCAGATTGCCAGCTGCCAGTCCAAGTCGAAATAAGCCAAACGAAAAAGCTTAGGTGTGCTTTTAACTGAACGTCCGAGAGAAAATAAATGAAAGGAAAACAGATACCAATACTTTATCACCGAGGTTTCCAAGATTAATTGGATTTTTTTTTTCTCAAGATGAAAAGTGTTGTTCTGCTTATAAATACCTAATAAGAATGATAGAAATCCCAGATTTTAAGCTTACCAATAACTCAAATAGTCTCTAACAAACGTCAAAATGAAGACAGGAACGACAAAAGCTCAGAAATACAGAGAGGCCTTTTCTGGAATGGTGAAATGCAGTTCAGTTGAGCGAACGGCAAGGCTCAAAGGTCCATTTGGTCGCTCCACCAAATATTTCGATGTTGCTCTCTGTCCAGGAGAAGACGTTGCCTGCCGGTGCTTTGCTGTTGCAGGTTGCCAAGTTGTAGATCTCTGCGATAGAAAGTTTCCTATTCCAGATATTTAAGTTTGCTAGTTCACCGACGAAGGCTTGTGTTGCATCGAAGCCTCCTCCCAGTGTGTCCTGTGGAGAAATACAGACAAGTCTTAATCATTAGTGCACATCAAAGCTTGAACTGAAGTGTTAGTTATCTGATCAGGAAAGTTGAAGAAACACTTCTCGTGAAGAATCCTGCAAGATTGCGGTGCGTTAGAGCACAAAGCCATGATAGGATTTTGTTATTCAGTGTACGTGACATCATCTGAGAGAACGTCTGTTCTTAAATATGGCTTTAGTTTGAAAATGCAAAAATGTGAGCAAATGGGTTACATTTATAAAAAAATGGAAAA
Source organism: Etheostoma cragini (assembly GCF_013103735.1). Classification (NCBI taxonomy): domain Eukaryota; kingdom Metazoa; phylum Chordata; class Actinopteri; order Perciformes; family Percidae; genus Etheostoma; species Etheostoma cragini. Next base: position 6,788,444 of record NC_048408.1, read on the forward strand.
TTGTATTTATTTTTGCAGAACTCCAGTCTGGAAACCATTTACTTTCTGTATGCATGATTTTTATTAGACAGGGTCTCTGATGGGGGTTGTAAAAATAAAATCTAAAAAAAAAAGCACTTGCATGTTGCACTTACACGTGGCTCTTTGTAGTTTGGCTTAGCGGAAGATAATGCACTCCCATGTGATTCTTGCTATTCTGGGTTTGTACCTTTATGGTTAAATGCACTTACTGGAAGTCACTTTGGATAGAAACTTCAGCTGAATTAAATGTGATCTAATGTATGTAATTTAATTTGGCCAAATGCTTGAGGTTATACAGGTCTCTATCAACAGTTAATTCTCTGTAATTCATTCCGATCCTGGGATGACAAATTGCACACCAATTTCATTTGCCACCTCTTCAATGTCCTCACAATCTATTTCAAAAATAATTCCCATTTTATCCAAAAGGAAATGCATAATTGTGTCAGGGGTATTTCCAAATATGTGTGGGATTAAAGTTCAGAAGTTCCAATCGCTGATGTAAAAAAAAATAAAAAATATCCACCTGCTCTTGTCCCAGGACGAGCACTCCGTCTGGTTTGATGGGGTGGTACGGTGCCAGATTTTCTCCACTCCCCCGCATCACTCCATCCTGGAAGGCTTCCCACATCCCGTCCCGGGTGGTCCACGTGATGCACAGGTGATGCCATTTCCCGTCATTGATGAGAAACGGCAGCTTTGCCACCTGCAGCAGAGACATTGGAAAAATGACGACTTCCTCTCCAGTTAACAATCTCTCTTTCACACTTCAGTAGCAGAATCACTCCCCGCCACCTGAAAATCCAATGCCGCCACACCTTCTCTTCTTCCTGCTGAATCACTTCCCCTATCCAATATATTTTCCTCTAAAAATAAGATCACTGTGTTTCTCACCTTAGCACCTATTTTTATTCCATTTCCAGATCTGGCACATAGATGTTGTCTGGTTACTCATCCGTGCACAAAGTGTTTTAACTTTTTCCTACTGTTGCACCCACTGTAAGTGATCCTGGATATTGATATGATACATGTAAAAAGTAAATGAAAAAAGGCCAAAAGGACACCCCACAAAGGTAAGCTACATGTGTGGAATCAGTCTCTATCCATGGTTATCACTTTCTGTTACCTTGTCATTGATGAGGATCTCCATAGGGTTGTTCCCCCACTCGATCAGCACCAGCTCGTTGGCCTGACCCGGCACAGCGTAGGAGAAGGGTGTCCCCACCCCGGGAGAGGCGTTGGATTTGATCCACAAACACACACTGAAGGAGTACATCTCGGGGAGGCTCCTCTTGGCTTTGGCGTACATGTAGTTGGTTCTCAGGGGGAAGGTGAGCTGAAACTTATCTGTTGGCCTGGTTTCTTTACCTGTTGAGGAAATGTCTATTATTACAGAGTATTTCTCAGCGTTTTGTATGTATTTAGGGATATGAAGGAGATTGATGATTATAATGGGATGTATATGATTCAATTCGTGTCAGTTAATGGAAGAAAAACAGGCTTATCTGAAAGTGTAATTGATTTTTTTCACAATATTAAAATGAACACATTTAAAAACGCATTTTACAATGATTTTCTGTCGGCTGCCTGTGTAGGAGGGCCCTGTCTCTCTTTCTCTCGCACATACACACGCAGTTGAACGTGTTGAAAAGCTGAACCAGCCTAGCAATGTGCTCCACAACGGGCCAGCGCGAGGCGCACCCTGCAAACTTTCTATGCCTATGACCTCTGCATATGCATATAGCACCCCCCATGCAAAATAGCCAGTCAGGTTTTGGAAAACAGAAACTCAGCGAAGCAAAAAGTGCAAACAGGTCTTAAGATATGCAAAGCAATGCAGCTCTCCCCTCTCCTCCCTCACGCTATCTGTGCGCAACGTGATGGTTGCGGCACTGTGAACGGTCCCACATGTGTGCTGTCATACTGAAGGTGTCAGTTCCTTCTAAACACCGAGACGCCATTCAGCTTAAAAAACAATTAAATGACACCTAATCTTGTTAAGAACTCCCGTGGAGCCACTTTCGATGCCGTGAAAATGGCATGCGCGCGCACTCGGTCCCACCTCGGAAATCCCCAACACACCTTTCTCCAGGTCTGTGATCCGATGGTGCAGAGAGGTGAGCGTGGACTCCACTCTGTTCCGCTGCTCGGTGTCATTCCTGGTGCCCGGTTTGGTCTCCTCTATCGTGTTGACCCGGGACAGAACCTGCTTCTCCATGTCGTCTATCTTGTTCTGGAGCAGATCTTTCAGGCTGTTCGCCTGCACGGTGTTGTTACCTCGAGTGTATTGCTGCATCGGACAGAGGGAGACAGATACTGGGTTACAGGGACACAAGGAATACTTTCTCCGGTCTTAAACTCCCTGAAACAGCAGCCTAGCCAACATTGTGAGTGTGTGTGTGTGTGTGTGTGTGTGTGTGTGTGTGTGTGTGTGTGTGTGTGTGTGGGCGCGCGCCTTGCTCTGCGCCACATTATTCAAAATGCAGCTATACTCTGCGCTTGGTTTACTTCACACGATGAGTCTCTCTCACTGTCAATTAAAAGATGAACTAAAGCACATGTGCAGCATCTCCAAGCAGAGACTGCTCGGAGCCCGAGAAATGTTGCAGCAGTGTGTAGAGGCTTCATCCTCCGAATACACAACCTGGGAGGCTAATTGAATAAACTTTAGACCGGGTCAGCGCTGCTCTCCTCTCCTTTGCTTGCCTACCTCTAGATTCTCCAGTCTCTGTTTCAGCGTGCTTAAAGTCTGTCCCAGCTGGGCCAGAGTGTCCGTGGTGCCCCGGGATACATCCCCCATCGTGTTCTTCGCCCCCGGCCGTCTCGCTCCGGGTCCTGTCGCCGGGAGGCTCTGGCTCTCGCATCGGCTCAACTTTGACGTTAGTTCCCTGATTGTCTCCTTTTGGTTCATAATGGTCTCCTTTTGCTGTAGCACGGTCTCCCGTAGCTGCATGACCGTGGTCTTCAGGTCCTCCGCCGGTCCGCTGTTTTGCATCGTGGCCGCGCACAAGTCCATATCCTTTGGCACCGACGTGCAAATAAACTGCGTCTGTCCGAAGTCTTGCGCGGAGATCTGCGCAACAACCAGGCAAGAAAGTAGAAAAAGTTTCCACGAGAACCCGTCCATGGCTCCAAGCGTGTATGAGAGAGAGAGTGACTGTGTGTGTGTGTGTGTGTGCGTGTGTGGTGGCTGTGAGATTTCAGCACCACGGAACTGTCCACTGAAGCTGTGAGCTCTGGGCGCTGTGTGCAGTTTATATAGCGGACAGAAAGCAGCGCAGATCCCCCGCATCACTGAGGGGAGGCAGCGGCAGAGGCCAGCCCCTTATTTAAGGTCGTCCTCACTGTTTGTGAAGCACCCACATACTCAGGCTTTACAGTAGCACAGAGCGCCCACACTGTAGTGATATCTGGGTGATATCTGGGAGTCATGACCGGGAGTGTTGAAGGAGACTGCACACATGACGAGTCCAATACATTTTTAGATTAAATGCAGCTTTATTCAATTATTGAACAAGGAAGATAACCGTGGGTACACACACACACACACACACACACACACACACGACTGTGAACCTTAAGTGTCTTTGTGGAGATCAGAATAACTCCTCTTTTCTTCTTGTCCTCACATGTCAGTTTATCTATTTCTGTGTTACAGCGTTCCCTTCAAACCACTCCTTATTTGTAAGACACTTCTAACAGATAGACACATTCCGATCTGTTCTCATCTGTGGGATCAGACTACCTCAAACTAAGCCTTCTGTGGAAGATCCTTAGAACAGGTGGAATACAGTTGAAAACCTTCATGCTTAAATATTCTGCCTATCATACGGTAAAAGGAAAGTGTGGAATATCAGACTAGGCATGATGTAGACTCAGACCATCCAATGACGTCCTCATATTCTTCATATGGCTTTGTCAGGGGTGGATGAAGTACTGGGGTCCTTTTCCTTTTCACCTTGGTGAAAGTAATACAACAATGTACTCTGTTTTGAGCAGGCCTAAACCACTTTAAGTAAAGTACAGCAGTCTTGTCAGCAAAATGTACTTAAAAGTAACACAAGTAAAAGCAGTTCTTATGCTTTACATATGTGGTAGGATTCTTTCCCCTGATGCATTATTTTGTGACCAGCGTTTCGTTGAAGTTGTTCAAGGCGGAGCTGATTTTTTTCCCCGTGTTGGGCTGTTTAATCTGCAAAACATTTAGTCTTAGACATTTCTGTCCACAGTGGAGTCCTAAAAATCGTATTTTGCTGCACACAACATTTATAATTTAAATCAACTAGTTGCATTTATTAAGTAACTAAATTAAAAGCAGGTTTCCGCACTGGCATCATAAACAGATGACTTTGATGAAACGGGTTGATTTTGCTTACTTTTTATATAAAATAAAAATGTAAAGGACTCCAGACTTTAATTATTGCTCCACCTTAAATGAAATCCACTCCCTTTCTGAGCCTGTCCGAAGGTAAAAGTGCCCATTATCATCATCACACACCCCCTTCTCCCCCCTCCCCTCTCCCTCTCTCTCTCTCACCCTTTCTCTTGCTCTCTCTCTCTCTTACAATGGGTTTACAACGTTTTCTTGTCATTGAGGTCACACCGGAACTCTCAAACTGTAGCCCATTTTTTTCTCCTTCTGTAATCTAATGTATACTGTAAACCGTTGCTTTTCGCTTAACTCCGAAGGGTTTGAACGTGCAGACACACCTCTGAGTGCAGCAGTGAGGAGACAGAGGTGGTCAACGTCAAAGAACAAAGTCTGTAACAACAGACACACAGCCTGCGAGAACTGCTTTGCGTTATGTTAACCCCAGCACCAAAGACGGAAGCGAGAAAAGAGAAGAGAAATGTTTTCAAATAGTTCAAACAGACTGTTAAGTAACTACCCCCGCAGCTCTCGCATTAATAAATAAAACATACAGAGCAAGGGAAAGGGGCCAACTCTCTGACATAGATCTTGGGATAACAAATCGTCACTGACGCCAGTGACGTGGGAAGGACACACAGCTGCATGGAAACAGCTTGGCTTAAAGTGAACTTCATCTGAACTTCAGCTAGATGTTTTACCATATGATGGGTAGAAGACTGACAGAAATCAATGGGGAACCACTTCTAAAATAACACATTTCAGGGTGCACCCAAGATCAGAGTTTCCCCTCAAGCAGTTTCTAAGAGGTACGCAAACAAACTTACTTCTGCAATACAGCGTTAAAAAACTAATAAATTGAAGCAATATTAAGAAACTACAGAAGAGTATTTGGGCCACATGTAAAAAAAATGTATTTGTGTCCTGAGTTTGAAGTCACAATTGCGAGATCAAAGTCAGAATTTCTGCAACTCAGAACTCAAATACATTTTTCACATTGGCCCTCATCCTCTTCCGTAGGAAACAGCCCTCTTGTCTTTTCATTCTTATGTGACAAGATGTTGCGAGGAAACTTTTACGGGTCAAATTTCCAAAATGGTTAAATTACAGGCTATAAGTATACAAAAACTCCACAAAAATTGCTTTTCAAAATAAAATTCAATAAAGAAAACTTTATTTACAAGTAAATGGGCTGCTTCCCCTGCAACCCACCACCCGATAAGCAAACAAAGATGGATGGATGGATGAATGGGTTGTATGTATCAAGATTAGAAACCCATTAGAAATAGTGAGTAGGCCCACTTTTACTTCTTTTTGATGTGTTGTTGTTACTTGAACCAAGTAAAATTTTAAAAAAGAACCCAATTTTACAACTGAACATCATTAGGTCACCTTATTTCCACCTCTGCCAGTCACAGTAGGCCAACAGTCATCAGCCACTGCGGAGCTTGTGCTAGAATGGAGTCCTTTTTCTTCTAAGAGTCACAGGTTTGATTCCAACTGAAGAATTATCACTCACTCTGACACCAGTGACTTCTCCCTTTCTGTCGAATCAGCGTGGCATAGTGCTGCTTAAACCTGACGTCAAATAGAACCCTGCAAACAAATGTGCAGTCCTAACATTTCAGCAAGCCTTTCATTTTTCACTGTTGCATTTCAAGAGTTGGGCATGATGTCACTTCAGCCGCTGGCTACGATGGGATGAAAATTGACCCATTAGTCCGCTCTCATTTGTTTAATTATCGACCCAGCGTGTTGTAATCAGCAAGGTGCCAAGCTGAAGGCGATAAAACAGCAGACATGACATTAAATGGTCAACAGCAGAGCCTAATTGCCGTGGCCCAAGACAGGTATGTAACAGATTTTCCATATGTCAGCACATGACAGATAAAAAAGCAAGCAGTACTTATCAGCGCTCATAGTCTGAACGTCATTCATTATCTTCAACAGCCTAAGCAGCAATGTTAAGCTCGTATTAAATAAAACGGGAGCAAATGAAGTCCTTTTCAATGCTTTTGATGTATAGAGTTTTATGTTAGTGATGAAGCTGAGCAGTGCTTCTCACCACAACAAAGCCCACCTCCGACACAGTCAGGTTACCCAGAGGGATGAGCAGCTGCCACATATATCTGTTCAATATTCATCTCCGATTCCACGCGTTAAAAAGTGCTGCAGCACCATATGTTCCGCCATGTTTTTGCTCATTCTCACCATGTGCCTGCCACCCAGTCTGCTGTAACACTGATGAAAATTGCATTACATGTCACTCAGTTTTTACTGAGCTTTCCAAAGTGTAACTAATTCAATTTGTTGCAAGGAACTTTGGAAACTGTGGCACTGCTGCAGGCATATTGTTAACTTTATGTTTTATCAACCCATTCGGTCTTACTAAAAACAAAGTATGCTGCTGGGACTTGATAGTTTGCAGCCCTATTTTGGTGTCTGCAAGTGTGTTCTGCTTTGTGTTCAGGCGCGATATACACGCCAGTCTTGAGCTGACCCCTTCCTTCTTCCACTCCAGTGTCCAGAGTGTTGTAGAACGCAAAGTCAGATCTTCCCATGCGTCAGCCGGCAGGCCGAGCTGGACTCCAGGGGCTGGTGTGGAAAATGGCTGAAATCCATAATGATCAGTCTCCTAGGCTCACTGAATAATGCAAAGCTTTATAATAGAACCCACTCTTTAATGGCAGAGATAGATAAGAACAATTTCACACACTGGCAGCAAAGTGCTTGCTTATTTATCCAGAAAGAGAGAGAGAGAGAGAGAGAGATAATTTGGTGGTATGGTTTGTTCTAAGATATACCACCATACATTTAGTTTTTTTAATATTCCCTGCTGAACCCAATTTAAAAGAAAACAAACTCGTGGCCGGGTTAGCTCAGTTGGTTGAACAGGTGCCCATATATGGAGGTTTACCCACAAAAGGCCCAAACGGGTTCCACAACAAGTACTATTCTTCCCTCTGCACACACTTCACTGCATCACTTCTGACTGCCTAGAATCAAGATGTGCTGTCAGGTAACCGAAGCCTCCTCACAGCAGCTTTGCTGTCTTTGCTGCACTGACGTCTCCATTTCAACCGTCCCACAGAGACGGAGATGAAGGGGGAGTCAGGAGGGAGTTGTCCTACGGTGCGCCTGAATTGTGTTGAGCAGTCTGCTGCTGTGCATGTTTTCCCACTGGGGACAGCAGGGAAGGGTGGTGAAATACTGTACATAGAACAGTTGTAATTCCAACCAAAAAAATAGACTGTAAAGAATAATGGACGAAGCTTCCCGGCCTGAAAAGTGAAGCCAGTGTGGAAGTGCCTTAAACATGCTTTGTATTTCATTTCCATCAGAATTCCTTTAGACGTCTATGGTAAAATCACCCCCCTTACTTGATTAATTACCTCAGTAAACCGTTTCATAATGACAAAAGATGATAAAAGCAGGGGATGCTTTAGGGGCGGGGATACAAACGGATCTGCCAATCAGGACAGAGGCCGTGCAATGCTAACCATGCTAACCTCTGTGTACAATAAAAAGCAGTGATCTTGTTATTAGTGGGATGTGTTTTCATTCTAAACTTTGACCCTCCATGTGTTTTCACTTCATCAAAGTTAGTTGGAACATGTTTTTTGCCTAGTAATGCCTTATTCAGCGCTATGCTAACCAAGCTAGCTAGCAACCGCTAGCATTAGCTGGTAAGTAAAGGGAAAGTTTGTAGATTTTTTGTTCTGCTGTACATGCAGTGGAATGGCGCCAGTTCATGAAGGTAAATCTCTACTGCATGACCCGCTTCAGAAGGTTTGAAATTCGGCCACATCCCCTGTTAGCGATTAGCTTACGTAGCGCCATTGCAATCATAACCACCACTGGCTTTGCTGCGTCATCCTCCCGAGCTTCACCCTGTCGTCAAATATCAACACATGCGGTTGCCAAAAACCAAGATGGCGACCGCAAATTGCCAAACTCTAGACTTCAATACAGCAATCCACAAACAGTGGGTGACGCCATGACTGCTACGTCTACTATTTTTACAGTCTATGGGACACACGGCCACATACAGGGGCGGCTGTGGCTCAGTGGTAAAGCGGTTACCTGCCAATCAGAAGGTCGGAGGTTCGATCCCCGCCCCTGCAGTCATTGTCGAAATGTCCTTGGGCAAGACACTGAACCCCGAGTTGCCCCCGGTGCTGCGCATCGGAGTGTGAATGTGTGTGAGTGTTTATCTGATGAGCAGGTGGCACCTGGTACGGCAGCCCCAGATGTAAAAGCGCTTTGAGCAGTTGTTAAGACTGGAAAAGCGCTATATAAATACAGCACATTTACATTTACTCACAACACACACACTGTTAAATGCATCAAACAATAAGTGATGTTATTTGCTTCAACACGTCCATGTACAGTATGTTAATGCATCACAGGACTGATTGATTTGGCCTTGACCTTCATCTCTATAATTAATTGCCCATAACTTATGTTAGACCGGAACATTGTTTTATTGATGTCCAGCCACACCAGAGAGTCATTTACTAACTTATTCCTCTCTGATTAAAACCCAAAGTGACATAAACAAATGCCTGTGGCATTATGTGTTCCACTAGGTGCTAAGCTAACCTTATCATAATTCTCCAAAGCCTGCACATGAATGTTTTTGCCACGACAGTGCTGTTTATCAAGCAGCTTGTTGGACTCCCTCCAGAAACATTTCCCCCATTAGGCCTTTTGCCTCAACAAGTCTGCAGGCAAAATGTGTCCAAAAGGAGGAAGTGGGTTAAGTCTTAAACATCTGACTGAAAGGATGACTCTGTATTTCAGAAGCCCTGTGTGAAATGTCTTTTAGTCTCTTTTGGATGCTCCTGTGTTTCCTGCGCTGTATTTAGTTTTTTAAGATTATTTTTTGGGCATTTTAGGCCTTTAATGCTTTAATGACAGGACAGTTGAAGAAGTAACAGGGGATAGAGGGGGAATGACACGCAGCACAGGGCTGCAGGGTTGTAGTTTTAAACAGCCTGGACTCCAAGACTGATTTGTAATGTTAAAGGCCTCAGTATGCTTCAACAAAATAGATCTCCTGGCATGTTGTCTGACCACCAGTCTTCAGCAATGTTGAGTTACTTGAAAAATGTTATCATCATGTAACTCATATTACTTATTGATAAAAGTAACTACAAAAAGTCAACTGTCATTTTGAAAAGAAAAAAGTAGTCTGTGATGCAGTTACTTAATCATATGAGTAGTTAATGACTCATTTAAAGCCAATCTCTGATTATTTCCTTACCCTACGTTTATTACTTAATTTGTGTTGCCTTAACTTCACAAATTTTTGGTTCACAACGTTTTCTATTCATGTAGTGATTAATCCTTGTAATCAATTTCACCTAAATTTAAACTAAAAGTAAAGTAGCCGGTAAAGTAGTTTGTAGAACTCTGAATGTCTCAGACTACAGGCACAATAAGCTATGCTTCTAAAATAAGGCATGACAAAGAAATCTGATTACTCACCTGCTGCATGTACACAAGGATTCACAGTAACCAGGTTACCACAATGCATTCTCAGATTGTGTAACATGATTTCTCTGAGAACCAAGTTTTGTGTGTGTGCATGTAAAGGCAAAAGTGTTTTACAGGTTCTGAATGGCTGCACCCAGCTGCCTCCCTGAATTCTGTCTTCTAAGCCAACTCAATATGGCAACTCCATTGGCATGAGTGTGACAAAGACAATAGATTGCCAAAGCGTCAAGTAATAATGAGTTTAAATTCTTTTATGTATCTTTTGATTTTACAGATCACCCACTTTCGTACAGACTCTCTTGCCGGTAGCATTTATGATGGTGCACACAGTTGTTCACACATAAAGTGACGGAAGTAGTAGCAGTAGTAGTAATAGAGAGAGCTTCAGAGATGTTCAAAACCTGCCTTCTTGCACACCATGTCAACTACTTAAAGTGGGCCTGATTGTTGGATTATCTGTTTGGAGAAGTTATTTTAAATTGTTGTACGCAGCGTTCTCCAATTCCACCATTGGAAAGAGGGTTTCAATCCAAACAGGACAAAGACAATCCAACAAGCACTTCATATGAAGCGAGGCCTCACGTCTGATTGATGACAGACCAGACGCTGACCGACTTTTATTAATACACACTATTACTCCTGATCCTTCTGCTGCCTTTCATTTTCTGTTTAACAGGTTTTACAGAACTCTGTTCAGTGTTTCATTTCATTGCAAAGATTGACCTTTTTCACAAACAAAAACTGGTTAAATGAAAACTAACAAATTCAAAGCATGAGATATCACAGCCGTATTGAATATGTGAGGGAGGCTTGTAACATTATCACTTTGTGTTGTATTTTGCTTCGGAAAGGTCACTTTTCCCCCGGCTTGTGAAAATGTCACAGTTTGTGCTGACTATTAATGGCTCAAAAACACACACTCACACTTAAATCAGACCCATTTTAAGGTGCACTACGGCAACTTCCAGACAAAATGAAACATTAAACATTAAGCCTTCTAAAATTTTACACAGTGCTATAATGGAGCAACAGCTCCCACAGAGCTCACAGTCTTAAAGACGAGCCTAAGCACTTAGCGTTTAGTGGCGGAGCGAGGCCGTGGCACCGTGGGAGCAGGTGTGTTTTAGGACTCAATAACGTTGGAAAGATGAAACCCTGTAAAGCAGGAGGGTCTGGAGTGAAAGAGAGTAACAGGCAGAGTGAGCTTGCACATCCCCTCTCAATTACATCAAGTGAACTTGTTAAATTCAACTCTCTCTGCCATGAGCCCCTTTGTGCTGGGTTATTTCTCCCCAAAGCAGATTACATTTTGACTGATGTTGAAGTGAACCTAGTTTACAGAGAGTCGGAAAAGGTAGAGGACATTTCCTCATATCACTCAAAAAATGTTCTTCTTTTATTAGGTTTAAATTCTTAAAGGCCCCATGTTGTAAAAAGTTAGATTTTCAATCCTTTTTTTCATGATAAAGCATGTCGAGGCGCTATAAAATTACTGTTAAAATATCAAAATGCTCAAACCATACAGAAATGCACACAGCCAGAAATTTTGCCTTTGAAAAAGCCGTCGGGACTTCTGTACTGTTGTGATGTCACAACTATACGATATGTTGGTAGTAAGTTTTGACAAAGTGTCAGTACAGTCATTCCCTGGCTGCAATGATGGTGCAGAGGCTCAGAGAGTGCAGATGCAAAAGTGGAGAGAGTGTTTTAGACTGAGGGTGAATACAGGTTTATTCAGTATAAGAAAAAAAAGAATGTTTGTTTTTTTACTTTAAGCATGTAAACATGTTCTAGTGGGAACCTAAAATACAACTATGGAGATAGAAATTAGCCTTATATGGGACCTTCAAATGAGGTCCTGTTGGCGCTGAATGTTGTTTTAGTAAATTTGTCTCTTCTTCAGGTGTGTTTCAAAGAAGAAGTCAGATGTTTTGTTATCTGCATGTCAATGTTATGAGAGATGTTAAATGAATTAAAGCACTGGCTTCATCCATATTTGCATTGGGTAATTTTTTTCAAAAATCTGCATTATTCATAATGGTAGAGCAAAGCTTAGAGATCCCAGTGTTGTACCACACAATTTATTTATATGCAACAAATGAGGAGCAGCGATGAACTGCACATCAATAATACAGATGCAAAGGGTTTATTGATGAGAGCCAGTGTCTTTTGTCGGCACGTTTGGGCTCACAAACCCACTGCTTGATAACCAGAAGGTTGTTTAATTGTCAGTACTGATAAAGTGCAGATGCAGTCACTTTTTTTTTATTTATTTTCATTGGAATCATAGACTGTGCATCATAACTCAACAATGCTGAAGACTGGTGGTCACAAATAGCCACTATTTGCCAATTCCACTCAACATTTTTCACATTTTACATTTGAGTGTAGCGTGCCCTGATAGATCTCTCTGTGTGCAGCTATATTTTTTGCATGTGTGAGCATCTAAGACCTTGGGCGACAAGTAGGCCATTGTAATCCGTCTTTCAGAAGCAACTTCTTTAAATCAGCATGAGATACTGCCTTCATTGTGTACCTTTGATGATGCGCTCCAGGCCACTTGACACTCCCAGTACCATTAAAAGACGCTCACTCTGAAACCCAGTACAGAATACAGCTGACTCTGGATACTGTGTTGCGCTCATGTCTCATTAACCTTTACTGTTGTCAAGCAGGAGGTTTGTATTTAGCTAGATTTAAATCAATGTGGAACATTTTTTTAATGTGAATTAGTTCCCCAGACGGAGGGCTCGTCAGCGAGCACCTGGCGGCCGGGGTTGCCATGGAGCCCGACCGGGCGCAGCCCAAAAAAGCGACGTGGCTCTTCTCTCTCCATCCCATGGGCCCACCACCTGTGGGAGGAACCACTGGGGTCGGCTGCGCTGCCACATGGGTGGTGGTGAAGGTCGGGGGCCTCGACGGACCAGACCCGGGCGGCAGAGGCTGGCTCTGGGGACATGGAATGTCAACTCTCTGTAGGGGAAGGAGCCGGAACTTGTGCGGGAGGTGGAGTGCTACCAGTTAGATCTGGTGGGGCTTACCTCTACGCACAGTCTCGGTTCTGGAACCAGACTCCTGGCAAGGGGTTGGACTCTGTCCTGCTCTGGAGTTGCCCAGGGTGTGAGGCGCCGGGCGGTTGTGGGGATACTCACAAGCCCCCGGCTAAGCGCCGCAGCGTTGGGGTTTACCCCGGTGGACAAGAGGGTCGCCTCCCTACACCTATGAGTGGTTGGGGGGGGGAAACTCTAGCTGTTGTTTGTGCATATGCACCAAATAAGAGTTTGGAGTATTCGGCCTTCTTGGAGACCTTGAATGGTCCATAGTTCCGCTGGGGGATTTCCACGCACACATGGGTGATGATGGAGATACTTGGAAAGGCGTGATTGGGAGGAACGGCCTCCCTGATCTAAACCGGAGTGGTTGTCTGTTGTTGGACTTCTGTGCTAGTCATGGATTGCCTATCACAAACACCATGTTCAAGCATAGGGATGCTCATAAGTGTACGTGGTACCAGAGCACCCTAGGCCCAAGGTCATAGATCGATTTTATATATGTATGTTTTATATATTTCATATGTATGTTTTGGACACTCGGTGAAGAGACGGGCGGAACTGTGTCCGGGTTCTCGACAGTAAGTCAGACTCGTTTTAGGTGAGGGTTGGCCTCCGCCAGGGCTGCGCTTTGTCACCAATCCTGTTTCCAGTATTTATGGACAGGATATCAAGGCGTAGTTGGGGTGGGGAGGGGTTGCAGTTCGGTGGGCTGGGGATCTCATCATTGCTTTTTGCAGATGATGTGGTCCTGATGGCATCGTCGGACTGTGACCTTCAGCACTCACTGGAACGGTTTGCAGTCGAGTGTGAAGCGGCTGGGATGAGGATCAGCACCTCTAAATCTGAGGCCATGGTTTTTGTTCCTACCCTCACCTATGGTCATGAAGGCTGGGTCATGACCGAAAGAAGAAGATCCAGGGTACAAGCAGCTGAAATGGGTTTCCTCAGGAGGTGGGCTGGAGTCTCCCTTAGAGATAGGGTGAGAAGCTCAGTCATCAGTAGGGAGCTCGGAGTAGAGCTGCTGCTCCTTCGCGTCAAAGGAGCCAGTTGAGGTATTTCGGGCATCTGGTGAGGATGCCTCCTGGACGCCTTCCTAGGGAGGTGCTCCAGACACGTCCAGCTGGAAGGAGGCCTCGGGAAAGACTGTCAAGCATTCTCCCCTTTTGCTATTTCTGCTATTTTGCCAAGACATTGTACCGGAATCCAGGACCTGTGATTTTGCGTTTTTTCCCCCTATAGCAGAGTGTTAACTCCCCAGAGCTGACACAGTGCTCTGGAGATAGATAAATATGTCGTGGATCTCAAGAGCTCACACTGGACACTGCAATTCCTTGGGAAAAAGGAAAAGTTGATCCGATGAGTGGTTGTAGAGAAAATCAAAGGACACACGTACATGCAGACAGGCCGAGACTCCTATTCTAAGGTGTTTCCAAAAGTGAATTTTTTATTTTAATTATTGAATACTTGTATTTCAGGTATGCATGCAGAGGCTTCTTCTCATTCTTTTTTGTCCCTCTCTTGCATGTTAGCAATATCTATCTATCTATCTATCTATCTATCTATCTATCTATCTATCTATCTATCTATCTATCTATCTATCTATCTATCTGTCTATCTATCTATCTATCTATCTATCTATTGTGGTGGAAGTTTCTTGAACAGCAAGGGTGGAATTTGGTTTGAAGTGAGACTCTGTTGAAACAGAATAAAGACAAGCTGCAAACTGAATCAAAGTTTTTTAGTCTCCGGTGAAAGTTTTTAAGAGAACAATCAACAATGACAAGAACAGCTCTCACAATGCACAAAGTTACAGAGTGACTACAGTTCTGTGTCCACAATTAGTTATACACTTCCTTATATTCCGTACCCGCAGAGGAAAACCAACCCTTGGTTGGGAAACAAATCTTAATGTTAAATCTCAACATCTCAAATGTTAATCTTGAACATAACAATCAGTGGACCTCAGGCAGACAGTTAGTTCTACTACATATTTCTGAATCTAACCTCCGTGTGTCAAATCTCTTGACCGGTCATTCTATCTTAGCTGAGCATCTTAGCATCTTGTCTCTTTTGATAGGCTATCGTTTCAAACTAGTACCTGCTATGATAAACACGGCTTTAGACAACTGGTTCTGTCAGACTTCACGCCATTTTGTCCTTGGTGGGAGAATGCAAAGTCATAACAAATTCAGTTGTCTCCTACAAGGAGAAGACATTGAGGACAGATACAGAAGTCATATACTCTGAGAGGCATTGGAGATCTCATTGTGAATACTTTATATGAAAATCATTGGTTAAATGTAATTTTCCCATTATACTATCTATCTATCTATCTATCTATCTATCTATCTATCTATCCCTAGCTACCTAGCTACTCTGGTTGAAAACCTGTAATGTCCACTTGCTGGGCTTTTTTATTAGATCCAGTTTGTTCAGATGATGATTCAGTTCTCGCTGCCCTTAATGAGCCATAATCATATCTCAGTCAGCTGAAGTGGTCTGTACTGGTTTGCTTTCAGACCCAGGCACTCCACACCGCCCACTGTGAGTTTGGGAAGGTCAGCAGCGTGTGTGTGTGTGTCTGTGTGTGTGTGTGTGTGTGTGTGTGTGGGTTGCTTTTTACAGCCTATGCTCAGGCTGAAGTGTCAAAAATCCATCCAGCATCTGCCTTGTCAAACACAAAGTGACATCACCATTATTGAAAACATCACTTCAAAACTCAAGGTCCAGGTGAATTGGCCCTCCTGTCCCTCTTCTCCTCCCCCACTCCCAGTCTCTGTTGCTCTTTCTCTCTTTCGTGTGTTTTGTCATGTTTTCAGTCTCACATTGGCAGACCTTTCTCCACAGTGCTGCGGAGGAAGGTCTGGCAAAAGGAACATACACTAGCCACCGTCGCTAGGACGCAGCGACGGTGGCTCTGCAAAGTGGCCTCAGGATGGAACTTGCTCAGGTGGAATATCTGCTCCCCGCAAAATAAATTTTTGTTCAAATCCTGGAGTCCCTGCCATTAGGTCCCGAAACGTCACAGTTAGAGGGAAAATGCCGTAAACATATTCTTTGTAAATCTTTACAGTCATTCCTCAAAAGAGCCAAGCCGACCTGCCTTGTTGCGGGACATCCAGTGAAACTATTCTGTACCAGAACCGTTGTCGATCCAAACTATCATGTTTTCCATTCTGTAAAAATGGTAAGCATACGACCTGTAAGAAAGTGAGCTTACAAATTAAAAAACACATTTTTCCAAGGAAAAAATCACTCACTTTCCTAACCTGCTGACCGTGTGGCAGGTAATCTCTCAATGGGCGTCACGCACATCCATTTTGCCTGAAGGAAGACACACAAAGCAGACACCAACATTCATTCAATTGACTGGATGTCGACTAGTCTCATATGAACTCATTGATCAAGGCTACATGGAGACATGTCTCCAGGATGTGGGCTCCATGGTGCCTGTACAGTCATGAATGAATAGGTACCTGTGTAAGTGGCTATCGATTATCTTGTCTGAAGAAGCTGCTAGCAATTACAGAGTAATTGCATGAACACAGAGGCGATTTGCATATCTCTCAAGGCTGATTATTGACAAAATGGTTTGGTAGGTTTTAATAAGAGTGCGGTTGTCAGATACAGTTGTAATTTAAAACCTGCGCTTGAAGCATTTCAGTGGCGTTTGCTAAAATATTCCACAATGCAACAGCAGTGGTATCATCATGTACATTACATTATTCCACTCCACATTTAGCTGACGCTTTTGTCCAAAGGGAATTCAACTAATTGCAAGAATCATGCAAGTGACCTATTGGCAGCTAAATATCTGCCATTGGTACCCGGCATCCCAGAGCTCTTTAGCGGATAAATACAACCAGCAACTGATGCTCTGATTTTTGTTTTTTACAACTATGTGTTCACATTACAGCGCTTTACTTAGTAATACTTCTACTTTAGGTTTATGATATATGGTCTATTGGTGAAGTAGCATTAATCACTTGGAGGGGGGATACACTTTGTCCCCACAGGGGATACAAATAATTCAGCAGAGGCAGGGCCAGAAAGGAAATCCAACCCCCCCCCCCGGCAAATTGCACCCTGGGTGTATGGTTTGACCATGTCCTGACTGTAGGATGGGCCTCAGCCATAAGTGTTGTTAAGCAGCACAAATGTACTGTGTTGGGTTGGAGGGAAGCCAGTCTCAATCACACAAGAAGAATCTAGTGATTTCTGCCTACAAACTTTGCATTTAGAAAACCAATTTTCAGCCTGTTTCATCCTGCAGCCTCTGTTGCCTGTACCTTTATTTTAGACATACCAGCTTTGACCTCAGCTCCTAACAACGACTTCCAGGGAATGCCATAGCCCTTGCCGACAATCTATTTGATAGGCATGCCCATCAGCCTTTACACGGACCAAAGTATGGTGGTGGACTGGTAGCTGGAGAGGTGTCAGTTCACCTCCTGGACACTGCCAAAGTGGTCTTGAGCAAGGCACCAGACCCTCAACTGCTCGGGGCGCCTTTCAGCCCTCCCACTCTGACATCTCTCCATTTAGTGTGTGTTTAGGTACTGAGAATGTGTGTATGATTCAGGCCTGTGTGTAATTTGTGTAAAGTCACAAAGTGTACATTGTAATTTCCCCTTGTGGGATTAATAAAGTATACATTACATTACATACATTCATCCAGCCCTCAGCCTCAGCTTCAACCTGCAGCTATCACAAGTCAGCTGCAGCCCCAACTGCAGCTTCTGGCATCCAGCCAGGGCAGATCCACCCTGCATCCTGATAGATCTGCAGTCTCTGCCTCAAACCTGCAATTTCTGTCCATCAGCTGCAGCCACAGCATCTGTACTAGAAAGCTACTGACAGTCAAGAGAATAAGTTGGTATGTATCTAACCACTATCCTCCAGTAAACACCATTTAAAGCATTCACTGCAGCCGTCATTGTCTCACAAATTTCCGTTGGGGACTTGATAGATTTACAATTCATATTCTCAGTCAACCTTGAGTGTGAGTTATGAAGGCTGAGGCTTTCACTGGAGCTGCTCAGAAAGTAAAATACTGATCATCACTATGCAATGGAGAACAAAGCAGTTATCGCTGCAGCAGTGTTTTTATCGATGGACTGTAAACTTGGCTTGAAAACAGCAAAGGAATGCATGATTAGGAATTCAAGAAAAACAAGTTCAGTGGTACCTTTTATCTCCCTCTGAATTTTCTTACAAGAGATCCAGTGAGTGATTTTAGGGGTTTTGTTTTAGGAGCCTATCTAACAAAAACATTTAATATTGTTGATTTTATGCAAATATTTTGAAATTCTCCTAGGGGGGTTATCTGATTTGTCTCACATTTGGTTGGTATAATCCCCGACTAATGAACTTAAACTATGAATGAATTTTTTGATGACTTGAGCGATGACATTAAAGGTCAAGTGACAACACGCCATTTTAGGGACTCAACAGGTATGGAACTTTCTGAAACTCCTGCTAGAAGATTTAACAGATCCTTCTAAAATTGGGTGAGCAGCATGTCAATGCCAAATTGCAAAGCTTTTGTGTTTTGGTAGAACGCAGCGGGCGTAGCATGGTGGCCATTTTGTGTGTTTTGCCCTAACAAAGGAAGCCATTCTCACTTCACTTCACATTTTCCAATTTACTTGGAACTTCACATGCATGATCAGAGTCCAGGCTATCTTTACGTCTACAATGATTGAGGGTCAATGCGCCACCAACTCAGTTCAGTTTCAGTTTGTTCACAGGTCATATTCACACCAGTAAGACACAATCTCAGAAGGTAAAATGTTCATATGTATGACACGCGAAACGACAACCCCCGTTGAATGACGATTTTATGTGAAAAAAATGTATCCGATTCACATGAAATTTTATGCTGTGGTCTACAGACAGTATGACACCAGCATGATGTATAACTAGTGTGTGTTCTCCAGAGCTACATGGTGGACGTTTTACTGGCAACCAGACGATCACATAGCATGAAAAGCCTCTATCATAAAACGCGTGCCTCCTTGAATCCATCCATCACTCAGTCTTATTTGTCTCTCGTCTTTCTCTTGCTTTGCTATTCCCTACATGAAGGAAGGGCGGATGAGACGAAAAAGGAGACTAATCTTCTTTTTCTTGCTCTCCCTTTGTTAACTATCAGCAATCCCAGGGTCCCAACTTCGATCACACCTGGGAGATTGGATTGATCCCCCCCCAACCCCCAATTCACACACACCATTCAGTCGGATGTACCTATGGCTTTCTTACACAGCAGATTGCTCCTGCGCAGCCAAGAGGCTGCAGCGATGATTGCTGCGCTGGCGAATGCACTGGGAGGGATATTTTCATGCTTCATCCATCTGGTGTTGCATTTTCATGTTTTCTGATGAGATGACAGCCCAAAGAAAGCTGCTAGTCATCTCAGCGCAGCATTGTCCTTTACGCCCAAGGCAGACTGTGCTGTGCTTGATTTTAGTCATAAAGGCCCTGGAGCAAATGTCTGTGTTGACTAAGAACAAACATGGTAAACATGGTGATTGTACTCTCCCAATTAAACGGCTCTCAGTAATGTCAAGAGCGACTCCCTCAGTGAGCACACGCAGATTGTTGTTAGATTTGATTCAGGGACAGATGGGACAGCTTTTTCTCTCTTTTCTTTCAAAATCCAACCTTTAGTTCCTGCTGTTTGAGAAATGAGTGTGAAACCTGACAGCAAAGGATGTTGAGGACAAATCACTTGTAAATACTCTTGACTCTGCAGGTGCTGAAAAAGCAAGGCATCCACTTTTATGGAAGATGGCTAAAATCAATGTTTTTTGTAAAATATAAAATCAATAGCATAGTGGAGCAGATCCAAATCAAATACACATGGAGCTGTGGGAGGGGGGTCATATTTCGAGGAGAAAACTCAGAATTGTCTAATGTTAAAGTTGTAAATTTACAAGCAAATAATCACAATATTACGAGAAAAAAACTGTTTTAGTCTCTGAGATTATAAAGTCATACATTTGGGAGAAATTCTCTGAATCTTCTCTTACTCTCCTTGAGAAAAACACCTTTTCTGACTTTCTTTCTTGTACATTCACCACTTAAACCTCAGAGAATATCCACCTTTTCTTGTGAATCCAGACTTTAATTATTTTGGAATATTACCAAGAAAGAAACACTTTTCAAATAGGGAAATGGGACCTTGTGAGTAGATTAATGCATCATCGGCCTTGGCAGAGGTCTGCGCTCTTCGATTAACAATAAAACACATACCTATGTGGATGTGAAAGGTTTGCTTGTAGTGATGCATCCACAAAGAATTATCACCTACAGTTTCTCTTAGCTCTACAGAGCTTTATAGCAACTATTAGCTAATTGTCTTGGGTTTCCAGCATGCTGCAAGCATGGCTAAGCTGTCCACTACCCGGAACCATTTGGCAGACAGACAAAGGTAGTGATTAGCTGGTGAACATTATCAAGCATTTAGCAGCTAAAGAGACACATATTTCCCCCAGAGTTGGCAGAGACCAAAGAACAGAAATAAAAGAAGAGTGAACATTTACCGGTTGGCCAGAGAGACGCCTCCAAATGCATGCTAGCGTAATCATTTTGTTCCGCATTTGATGCTTATGTTAATAGGCAATTGTTTGTTAAGAAATGTATCAAGTTAAATGGTGATGACATGTCAGACGTTGTGTCCACAGCTTGTTTCCACTGCACACAACTGCATAACAAAGGCCAAAAGGAACACAGTATTATTTTAAGATTATGAAAATGTCAAAATTCCTCAAATTTGGGCCAAAATTCACACTCATCTTTGGTGCAACTGAGTCACCGTTGTGAGGGCTAAGCCACATCTTAAATACAGCCCAGGCTACTTTTAAAACACTCCCACATGCAGTGAGGGATTTTAGAACAGCTGTTCCCCAGATTCTTTGATGGATGCAGCTATCACATGAACTAACTCAGGATCCAACACATCACACAGACGGAAGACATCACAACAACATGCACAACCTGACTTGGCTAATAAATCAGCCAAAACCCATACACGTGTTCCCTATAGGTTTGTGGAAGACTTAAGTGCGTGTGTGTTTGATGCCAGGGGGTTCAAGGGTCCTGCCTCAAGAATTTCTTTTCAATACACAAAAATATTTCACATTATTTTGGACCAACATTGTTATTAGCAGTAGTACCATATTTGTGTCTAAAATGTTGGAAAAGCTAGAGCAGATAATAAAATGAATAACAGTCAGTTATTAGCAGCAATAATGAAATCACACATGGAATACATACTACGTAAGGTTGAACAGTTATTAATATAGGTTTGTATGTTTCCTTGATCCTGTACTGTTAGGTGTACTGGAGACATTCTGTTAAACCTCAGAACTTTCATATGATAGATGTTATTGAGTATTTTTGATGTTTATTATTTATTAACGTTTATTATTATTATTTTGTTATTACATTTGTCATAACTTCAGATTGTTATATATTGTATAAATATATATATATATATTGTTGTGAAAAGTCTGGTGTGAAGGAGATTAAAAAACTGAACTAAGATTAAGGAGTTCCATGCCAGGTTTGATTTAAGTAATAAATGCCTAAACACCTAATCTTGATTTATAAAAACACTGCTCAGATGTGTTTCACTTCCTTATATTTGACAAAATAAATATGTAGCCTATGTAAATAAGCCTGTGTCTGTCAAGTGTAATTATGGTGTTATATAATATCAATGCAAAGTTGTAGTATAGTGACTGGTAACATTTACTTGCTTCTCTAGGGACACACAAATTAAAAACAAGTGTGTTCATGGCTATAGTTATACATTTAATTGTGTGAATACTAGCCTACTGTTTCATGTAAAGGGTTTTGCATTTATGTGAACTCTTGTAGGAAAAGGGTATTGATTTAAAATTATAATTTGTAAATAAATCAATTACCCTTTCTTTACCCTTTTTTTAAACCAAAAATAGTAATGAAACTAGAAAAGTAAAATAAATAAAGGATAATATTATTTCTGAAAAAAAAATACAAATGGCATCCATATTAGCCAAGAGTGGCATAACTTGCTGCATTTAGTCACTTTAAAGGTCCCATGGAAAGAAAATGTCCCTTTATGAGTTTTTTTTAACATTAATATGAGTTCCCCCAGCCTGCCTGTGGTCCCCCAGTGGATAGAAATGGTGATAGCCCTGGGTATCCTGCTCTGCCTTGAGAGAAAAATGAGAAAGTGAAAGCTCAGATGGGCCGATCTGGAATCTTGCTCCTTATGAGGTCATAAGGGGCAATGTTACCATTCCCCCCCCCTCCCCCTCAAAAGGTATAGACTCAGAAATGGCACATACTAAGGAAAGCTCATTGTGGAACTGGCTCTAATTTTGCACCAGGGCTGAATTTTGGGAAAGAGACTTCAGATATGATAAGGGTACCACTACGTCTATATAAAAGCATCCAAAGAGCAGCATGTCATGGGACCTTTAAGGGGAACGCGGCACAAGGGAAGGGGTTTTGATCTCGACAGTAGCGATGGGAAGCTGTTGCCGCCCACATAAACGCGCGCAGAGTCTGTTCTGTCGCCCAGAGTTACTGTGCTAAACTTCTGGTGGTAAAAGCCAAGCGGCAGGAACCGCTTTTAAAAAAACTTTGTTTTTGGGATAAACGCGCTTGCAGTGAGGCGGTTTTCAGGCAGGTTGCCGCACGTCGGTGTGAGACTGTTTATATTTTGGTGTGTGGCACACGGCAGTGACGTTTCATGACGGCCCCGTCGCAGCGCCGCCCCAACAGTGCATTCTGGGTCCAACCCAAGATGGCTGCGCCCTTGCAGAAGTGCTGAAGAAGTACCTCTCCGGAGAGATTCTCGGGATTGTGATTGCTTACCACGAACACCATCACACGAAATCAGCTAACAGAGTCGCTGGTTTGTAGACTAAGCCCACAGTGTCCCGGAAATCGATAAGTGTGGCCTGTGGTTCGTGTGGCTGTGGCAGACTGTCCGTGTGAAGATGGGCCTCGTCTCCAGCCCCTTCCCATAGCGAAGAGCCGTGGGGAGAGGAGCCGCAGATTCCCCTGCAAACACGCACCCGTCCAAATTGGATTTGACGGGTTTGACATACTATATAGACTGTGGACGCTGCCCTACAATTTTCTAACCAGGCTTGTTTGTGCGACAGTATCTGTCCTCGTCCGGAGACGGAGAGGTTCCCCAGCCCGGGTTGATTATCCCACCGTACCAAGGTCTTGCACGCATCTGCACGCTTCTCTAACCACCACTAGCGCCATTTCTGCACATCTGTTTTGTTTCACATATCTCTCTCCTCGTGCAGTTTCGCAACCTGGGAAAGGTTTAAAATAGCACTAGCCTTTCCCGCAGTTGAACAGCTGAATGCGATAGCCAGAACTTGCTTCAGGGAGAGCTGTCAAATTAGCCGCGCTAGTTTAGCCAGCACTAAGCTAGCTAGCCGGTTTATTTGCTAACTGTCCAAGAGCTCCGGCTATGAAGTCAAGTTTTACACAACCGGACCGTATTTACATGGTTTCAGGCGCACACAACCTGACCAACGTTAGCTCCTCATATGTGGCTCGAGTAGTGTTCACGTGCCCAGTTTAAGCCCCAATGTGAAAGTGTGATGGGAACTTGGGCACTAACGTTACACTACAGCGCGAGGCTGCTCCAGATGCCAGTGGGCTTGGTTTCAGTTGTTGTTATTTCCATTCAAGCATGAGATTCACAGCAGTGCGTGGAACATGACTCATAAGTGTCAAACGTATTGAATTCAAAACCAACTTGCCCACTGGTATCTTTTGTTCTTACAGCCATTAAGCAGAGAAAAGGACATCTGCACACTTAATTTGACTGGAGGATTTCAAAGCTCACTCTCCAGCAGGAGTTGTATGCTTTCATCACAAGTTCACCCCGTTTAGATGGAAGTTAGGTCACGTGTTGTCGGCTAAAGCCTTGGACCTACTTTTTGTAATATCCTATTTTGAGGATCAGAGTTATTTCTCTACACACTATTTTCGTCATTTAACACAAGAAGCCAAAGTTGTAAAATGTTGACGACTATGCCCACATAAATTAATCTATTACTGGCAAAATTTGGAGAGCCACTAGATCCAGTCCCACAATGAGCTTTCCTTAGCATGTGCCATTTCTGAGTCGGTAGCTTTTGAGGAGGAGAGAGGGGGGGCAAGGTGGAGGGTGGGGATGTGGCCTTGACCAACTGCCACTTTGCTCGTTTGAAAGCCATGATGTCTCAAATTCCAAAGAGGCCAAATTCTCGGGGCGGGCAAAGCAGAGAAAGGGGAGGTAACCTTGCTCCTTATGACCTCATAAGGGGCAAGATTCCAGATCGACCCCTCATTTTATCAGGGGCAGAGCAGGATACCCAGGGCTTGATTTACACCTGTTGCCATTTCTAGCCACTGGGGGATCATAGGCAGGCTGGGGGAACGCATATTAATGTTAGAAAAACCTCATAAAATGAAAATTCCACAATTCTGGGACCTTTTTAAGTTTTTAGTCTCATGTTGGTTGAGTCCCTGTTGCGTGACTGCACAGACTCTTTGGGATACAACAGCAGGTTATGAAAAAATGAACATTCACTAGCCATTTGGCTTGTGGACAAAGAAGTTAATTTTGGACCCTGACAATACAGAATAAATGAAAAACCCTAGCATATATTGCGCAGTGTTTTCCTCTTGCTTGATGATTTGAATTTAGCGAATGCATGCTTTCAGGTGACATGACAAGAGATGTTGATTTTCTGAGATCTTTTATTTAAGATTCATGTTCAACTTATATAGGCCAGTAGTTAAGTAGTAAGTGACTTATTAGTTTTTTATTTTCATTGTAAGGTGAGAGCTGAGTGCCAGCCACAGCTAAAATGATCATTTTTGGTTAGTTTCCTGCCCCAACTGCACAGCACGAGGTGACAGAAATTCATCCAATCAGTGTTTCTAATAAGTGCTCTCCCCTGTAGAGCCCTGATGAAAATGGACTCGGACCTGCTGCATTCGCCGGCTGTGGGCCTCACGGAGGAAGAGGAAGCCGACATGAACGACTGGAAGCTTCCCCTGGCCTTCATGAAGAAACGACACTCGGAGAAGATCGAGGGCTCCAAGGCTTTAGCGCAGAGCTGGAGGATGAAGGACAGGGTAATTTATCAGATCTATTTCTAGGGGCGGGGGATTGTACATTTTTATTGATATTGAAACTGTTTTTGAGACTCCTTAGTGATCCAATTCTTAATCTATACCATCATCGCTGCAGTTCTATTATTCATTATTTATAAAGTCATGATTTTTGCTGTTTCTTCATGTATGAGACAAGCTCGGGCTCCAAGTGTTAATGAGCTGATTAAGCGGCCCAAAGGGCCGTGCTGACTGTAGCCAGTTTGACTGGGTTGTGAATCATTTGTGGTGGGGAAGCTAGTCTTCACCTATAGTCATTACGCACACACTGTACCCCTAAATAATGTTTCCGGTTTGCACACGTATGGATGGGGCGTAGATTTGAAATGTTGGGCTGAAGAGCACTGAGTCGGCGCACTATTGTCAACAACTGAGACTTATGACTACAAAGTGGTGGTGTGCTCACCATTCATACCTTTGGTGGAGGATTGTCCCATAATCACTGTCAGAGTTCGTAGCGTTAAGACTCGAAGACAAGGGATGGGCATGACTAATCGACAATCAGTAAGAATTCCCTCGGTCACATTAATTTGTTATTGATTAAACTAATGCAGGTTGCGTTGGGTAGTGGGAGTCTTGAAGTAACGAGATTCATTTCACTGTCTGGCAGCAATTAAACATTTTACCACCCAGGGGCAATATTTGCGAGTTTCCGTTTTGATTTCAAAAGAAGAAGAAGCATGAAGAGGTCACAGCTGTGGTTTGGGTGTTAGTAGAGGCTCTTTCTCCTGTCGTTTCAGCAATCTAGTGCACGCAGATGTTATGGAGGGAATAGACTCACGCTGATTTTATTAACTGCGGTGAAGGCCCTACTGAAACTAAAGGAATTATTATTATTACTCTTTATTTTTCTGTGCAATAAACTGGCTTTTTGGGAACCTTCCAATACTCAGAAAGTCATGACACTTTGCACACGCATGGTGAAATTTTGATATTTTAAGGGTTTTGTAGAAAGGCGAGCAAAAATTGCTCGATGGCGTCACCTACAAAAATGGAGCGTACGTACGTTACACATAGACTAACATAAATTGGTACACACATGTGTCATGTCAAAATGTACAAAAAAAGCTTATGGGAGCCTTTCCCTAAACCCAACAGGAAGTAATTTTCATTGGAGGGAATATTATATATATAACAGAAAATCCCTAATAGCTGAATTTAATTAAATATTTGACCTACTTTAGATATTAAAAATACCAGACATGACATCAGATTTACAAGGGTGCGTTCTATTTTTGTTGTTGTTAAGTATATAAGGCTGAAATAGCGTATTACCCTGTGCCTTTACATGCCTTAGTGTTTAATGTTGTCCAAAAACAGTTAACAATACATGAGTGATTCATTACCATGAAAGTGGGCTGTAGTTTATTTTTGAGTTGTCTCACATTCGTCATCCTATTGCCATAAATACTTGATAGCACACCAAATGATTTTAAGTGTTATTCCGCCGCTGAAAATAGTCCTCAGTGACACACAGTTTTAGGAAATGACTGAGGCTTTCTAAATTGAAAGTATATATTTGGAACTTCTACGTCTTTAGTAGGAGCAAATGGGCTTTGGGCTGAGTGTCACAGACAGATTGGGAAAGTCGGAAAGTATTTTTGGTTTTGGTCTTTTCAAGAATTTCAATTAACAAGAATACTGCAAGCCTTCTACTTTAAATGTGTAAAGTACATACACTAGTGCTGTTATCTGCACAGTTCTTGTGAATGTTTAACTTTCAAGTTTACTCACTGATTTCAGCCTTTGGCGATACCTATACTTTTCTGCAATCATGGAAAGTGTCAAAGATTTAATATATTATTATATTTATTAAGGGTTATAGGCAGAAAAAAATGAGGCAAAATAATTGTTGTCTCAGTAAAAATTCCAAATTTTGGTCTTATTTTCTTTCTTGCTTAGAGTTAAATGAGAATTTAATCTTTCCACTAAATATGTAGCTACAGCTATCAGCTGGTTAGCTTAGCTTAGCATATGGACAGGACACAGCTAGCTCCGGCCAACAATAACAGAGTCTGCTTACCAGCACCTCAAAGGTGGCTCATTAACATGTAATACCTCTGGTATCTTTGGAGCCCAGTTAGCTAGTTCCACCTATTTTGTTCTAGTCTTTACGCTAAGCTAAACGTCTGTAGCTTCATATTTTAACGTACAGATATGAGAATGAAATTAATCTTCTCATCAAACTCTCTGCAGAAAAATGAATAAGCATGGCAAATAAGTGAAACAAGCATTCAGGAAATAAGCACTTCCCCAACAAATGCTGCAATTTTAACTCCATATCACAAAGTGCCTTTGTGGTTTTTATTGTTAATATAGTCACATAGCAGCCGAGGCATCAGTTCGGAAGTTTGTGCTTGTATTTGTGGTGTATTAAGGGAAAGAGTAGGGTTTAGGATTAGTTAATTACCCATCCACAATGCCACTTCTCAAAGTCTTCAGTCCATTTAAGAGACAAATCAAATGCGCGCACACTGCACGCTGCGCTTTGAGAGGACACCAGTCTTTAAACAGCCGGGAGACAGCATCAAATCGTTGGCCACCCTCGTTTTTATTAGAGTGGCATTTCATGTGATTCTGCTGGAGGCTGCCCATACTACGCTCTGACAGGGGAACCACAAAGCTGGGCCTCATGAACAGACACAGTGTGTCTCGGCTCTCATAAAGCTGCCGTTTGATCCACTGCAGTGCTTCAAGCCACATGGCTACAGAGCACTGCCGCCATAATGATGGCAAATGCTACACTGTCATACATAACCCTCACAAACTCTGCACTCATTCTAGAAATTCACCCAAATGGCAATTTAACACCTTGCTTCTGTTAAGACATTGGTGGAATTACACCGCAGTGCCCGCCAGCGTCCGGCTCCAGGGAAATGTGTAATCAGACGGCTTCATTAAATGTGACTCTGCTATTGATTTAAAAGATGTAATAGTGGCTGGCTGGAATGGACATTCCTATCAGAAAAGTCATGCTAAATCAACTGTGGAACATCGTTCATGGTTCAGAGCGTTATCAGGCCATGAACTTTCATTTATACACTTGTAAGATTTCTGTGCTCCGAGAGCTGCGACTTAAACAGGCTTTTGTGTTTTTTTTTGCGGGATGATTTTGGCTTTTAATGTAACTCTGTTCTTGGATTAAATCCATCTTTTATGATGGCAGTAATTGCTGAAATGATGGATTTGATAAATATTTTTTCAAGTTATCTAAAATAATATGAATGCCCATGGATGCAGAACCTGCTTGTTGATTTATTTCCTGCGCTTGTTAGAAAAGTATTCACTAGTCTAGTAAGAAAATTCCGTGTGGTTCTTGGGATTAGTTTCATATTTAGTTGTGTGGTCGTATTTGTTTTTGCTTAATGAAGCACAGTAGGTTACTCCAGTCACAAAACACATGGCACAGACTCGATTAAACCCATAGTCTCATGGCATACAGAGGGCGCAAGCCCGTACGCTCACCTGCTCTTTTGACTTATGTACTGTATGTACAGCAGGGCAAAGTGCAAACCCTGTCTGGGTGAGGTTAGTCTATATCAACAACCTTTTATTTCCGGGATTGTTTGGTTGCCGCCAGGAATTCCGCCGGATGTCTGTTTTATCATCTGGGAATGCTGTGCGGACTAGCCAGACCCTCTTCTGCAGCGCCGTGGAGGAAAGTCTGGCAATGCAAGACTAGGGTGAGGTGGACCACAGATCGTAGGGTTTGGTGATTAATCGCTGCTCTCTCAGCTGTACTCTCTCACTTGCCTCATCACTCTGAAACAGCTGAGCCAATCACAGTGGAGCATGTTGACAGCAAATCAACAAATGAGGAGACACTTCTCCAGGGAAGCATATTGTTGTCTGGATGGTGCAGAGCACACAGCACTACAAATCTGCCGCCAGAAGCAGATGGTGTGCCTTTTTTTAACACCTAATTAGTGCACTGATAATAGAAACACAAAATGAAAAAAAATAGTTTACTTGATGGCATCAATCTGACGCTTTTTTAAGTCATAGTTGTGTAAATGCTGTATTTCATGTTGCATTATATCTTCAAATGTAACCGAGCAGTGTTTTGTTTCAGAACGCATTTCAAGAATAAAACCTGAACTGATTATTTTAAGACAGGATTAACGAGCTCCAATAATCTGATGTCTTCCACATCAGCATCGAGTTATATCAGACCAGCCTGATGTGTGTAGCGCTGTGTGTGTGTGTGTGTGTGTGTGTGTGTGTGGTTACTTTGTAGCAGCCTGATGTAATGAAGTTAAACATGGTGGACGGCAGTAATGTAATGACTCACTGCTTAACTCGGAGGCGGCAGATTGAACAACGTATGTGTCCTGCTGCCTTTCGTTAGCTTTGGGTTCCTAATGAACTGAAGGAGAAGCTGTTTATACTGTATAAAGCAGCTGTGGACAACGGATACTGTAAGAATTGCTCATACGCATTCATTCATAGATGATGGTCATAGATGGATTTCTAGACGTTTCTGCTTCTATCACCTCAAAGGTTATTTAAAGCCCATTTATTCACATCTGTTTTCTGGAAGTCAAAGTATTTAGTTTGCCCTTGTGGACAGAATGATCAGGTTGGCAGCAGATCGATGTTGCTTCAGAAACAGACGCAGAGGAAAAAGCCTGAGACCCTTTTTCCATCGAAATACCAACATCTTGCTTCCCGCTGACTAATTTGAATAAACGTCCCACCTGTTCGCGCCTCCTCTCCCTCCTGCGCACCGTGCAAAATATCCACACAGACGGCCAAAGCCAATTTTAAGGTCAGGAAAATGGCAAACAGTTGGCGCGCTGCTTGCACTGATCGTTGGCCCAAAATGTTATTCTGCAGCTTGGTTCATTTTCTTTTTTTCCCAGTTGTTCCTGGGTGATGATCACATAACTGTTGGGATGATTTAAGGCAGTATCTTTAGCATTTAGGATATCGAGCGACTTGGTATGCGAACAGTTAATCCTGCTGGGAGAAGCAGGCAGTGCAAGGCTTTTGAATCGGCTGTAAATTACGCTCCACACTGTGGGAAATCAGAGGTTTTGCTCTTGTAGACACGTACACACACACTAAAACACACACACACACACACACACACACACACACACACAACACACACACACTGAACAGAGAGAGAGGCTGTACAATATATTTACAGTATATTTTTTATGAATAGCTGTAAAAAAAAAAGTACTGACTCCTTTTTTAAAGAGTAAAATGCGACCTAATTGTTGATTAGAAAGCTGTCAGAACAGCCTGGATTGTTTCTGACAGTGATGGTACCTGCAGTAAAAGGAATTAAGATCAGAGGTGTGGCTCTGATTATCATGGTTCTTTGATTGAGCTGTCAGACCTGCAGTGGGGCATTAAAGCAATCAGCTTGACAAGGTTGTGAATGACTGCCTTTAGTCTTGCTTTATGGAAATTAACGGTTATTTTTATTTCCCTTTAATCTGTTGATTATTTTCTTGATTAATCAAATAGTTGCTTTGATCTACAAAATGTCAGAAAATTGTGAAAAATGTTGAGTGCTTACCAAAGCCCAAGCTGATGTCCTCAAATGTCTTGTTTCATCCTCAGCTCACGGATATTCAGTTTATTGGCACAGAGGAGAGAAGAAACTTTAGAACTTTAAGAATCTTTTACTTTCTTTTATTAGACTTAAAGAAAAGGAAAACCCTGCTCACTGCAAAATCAAATATTAAGATATTCTTATATACTAAATACATCATAACTTTTAATATTTGGCCTTCTTTTAAACAGCTTTTATGTAACCAGACTTTTTTAGGAGATTCTGAAGTGTTTGTCGTTGTGTTTTAACCCTAACCTAACCATTGCCTAATCCTAGTGCAGCGTTGAAAACACCAAACACCACACATGCAGCCACTTTCCTGGAACCCATTTTACATCTGTACAACCAACATCCAAAGGCCACAACGGTGCAAAGTTAGCACTAGCAAGTAAATAGGCAGTTAGGAAATATATTGTATAGCCTGTTTTTCTTTCTAAAAGGTTAATCATTAGCATCCCTAATTGGTTCCTAGAAACTAAATAAAACAATTACATTCATTTAGTCAACAGAATGGAGGTTATTTGTTGTTTTACACCTATTTATTATTCTCAGACTCCAAGTGAACACAGAACATGACACCTGTACGTTGATAGCAAACCCACCTGAACCTCGACAAAATAAACCTCGACCTGATAAAATAACAAGACTGCAGTCCAGGCTTTGACCGTTATTGATCCATAGCTGGTGCTCTTATTTTTAGCCTCCAGCTCACAAACGTCTACTGACATTGACGCTGATGACAAAGATCAACGTTGGAAGAGAAAAAACAGCCCTGTGCTTCTTTATGCTGAAAAGTGTATTTCTTTTTTTGTAAATGACAAAATGATAAACACCTGTTGGCTTAATTAGAAAATGGCTAAAGTGGGCAATTGTAGGCTTTTTACAGCAGACATTTTGACTTAGCAGAAAAAAGCGAGGTGTTACTTATAGAGCCGGGGGGGGGGGGATCAAAAGATTGTATATATCGTGATTTTTTTTGCAACGCTTTCTATTTCTTCTATTTCTTTTTTTTATATCAGTTATTTTCCCTAAAAGTGGGATTTTTTTTCATGTCTTTTTTAAAAAAAAAATATTTGTGATTCACCTCAATATTTTCTGTTCATACGGTACCGCCAACGGCAACTACATCATATCCATTTCCAGCAAAACAGAATGAGAGCAGAAAATGCAGGAAATCCATGTTTTGTTCCTCTTTACAAATGATATAAATGTCAGACTGACTGACATGATGTAGATTCTTCTTGAAAGCAATGTGTCATGATATATTGTCTCTAGTTGAATAATCCTTTTTTGTTTTTGATCCCATGACATGGTGCTCTTTGGATGCTTTTATATAGCCCTTAGTGGCCCCCTAATACCCTATTGGAAGTCTCTTTTTATATAGACCTTAGTGGTCCCCTAATACTGTATCTGAAGTCTCTTTTATATAGATCTTAGTGGTCCCCTAATACTGTATCTGAAGTCTCTTTTATACAGACCTTAGTGGTCCCCTAATACCACATCTGAAGTCTCTTTTATACAGACCTTAGTGGTCCC
This sequence comes from Etheostoma cragini, assembly GCF_013103735.1. Taxonomy (NCBI): domain Eukaryota; kingdom Metazoa; phylum Chordata; class Actinopteri; order Perciformes; family Percidae; genus Etheostoma; species Etheostoma cragini. Next base: position 6,820,668 of record NC_048408.1, read on the forward strand.
CTAATACGGCATCTGAAGTCTCTTTCCCGTAATTCAGCCTTGGTGCAGAATTACAGCCACTAGAGCCAGTCCCACAATGAGCTTTCCTTAGGATGTGCCATTTTTGAGTCTGTAGCTTTTGGGGGTGGGGGGGCTTGACCTACTGCCACTTTGCTCGTTTGAAAGCCAGGATGTCTCTCTGTCATGGGTGGGCCAAATTCTCTGGGTGGGCAAAGCAGAGAAAGGGGAGGTAACCCTGCCCCTTATGACCCCATAATGAGCAAGATTCAAGGAAAGCAGGATACCCAGGGCTTGGTTTACAACGATCACCATTTCTAGCCACCGGAAGACCATAGGCAGGCTGGGGGAACGCATATTAATGTTAAAACTCATAAAGCGACATTTTCATGCCATGGGACCTTTTAAAGAAGCCAAAGAAAATCTCAATGCTCAATACTATCAAATTGCAATACTTCTAGATAATCTTATCTTTTAGTCTTATCCTGAATTGTGAAGCACTTTGAAACAGTCACTTTGCTCTTCATCGCCGTTCTTCCATTTGGCATTTCTATGTATTGCTAAAGGTGAAAAGTGTAAAATGAGCTGTTGAATGTGCGTGAAGTTTTATGAATCCGGCCCCCATGGGTTCAAACATTTTGTGAATAAGAGAACTGCCTCAACGCCGGATGTAAGGTGACCTGCCTTGCATGCACAGCAACCTTTCCCTTCAGTCTCTACCTATTATGCTCTCCAATCCCCTGAATGACTTCAGATGGATGGATGCAAAACTTTGTGTCACACCTTCCTAGTCGAACCCGTAGCCTCAGCCTCCCAGCGACCTTATGATTTGTCCCGGCCTGATATCTTGTAGGCATAGGAATCAGGTTGCTTATTTTTAGGACTATGTGCGGACGGGAGCTGTTCAGCTTATTGAGCAGGAAGGACAATCAGAATTGATTTTACTTACCAATAGCAAACGGAAAGGATTTGGCCTTGATGGCAGTTTTGTGAAGACATGGAAACATGCAAGAGGACAGGTAAGGGTGCACGGAGAATAGATTAAACGGTAATAAACAGTAGCTATGTTGTTATCCACATGTTTTTATGCGAATAATGTCATATCGAATGAAAAATGGTTTATGGAAACAGTAAAATTCGATTGAATTTCATGAATATCGACTCAAAGTTAAAATGTTTGGTCTCATGGGATTTTCTCTCGATTGGTAATGGCTTATGCCATAACCGTCGATGGAAACGTTATTTTCTGAATAAATAATGAATAGCCATAAAGTTTTAGGTCATTTTATGGTTAAACAGACACACAGGTACAGGTCAAAAGTGGTGAAGGTGTCTCAAATCAGACAAAATTCCATGTGACGTCATTACTTGCTTTAAAGACGTTGGATAGAAACACGCTTTCACCAGCTTTATTTCAGAAAGTTGGATTGACAAGTGGATGGAAACTAAGCTAGTGTTTGCCAAACCCAAGATTACTTCCTCAAAATGTATGGTTTTATCCACAATTTAAAGGTGCCCTGCCACACAAAACCGTTTTAACTTGCATTTTTTTAAACATGTTGTGTCCATATGCGTTTGTATTATGTTGTGAATGTGAAAATGAACTGCTACTTCCTCTGTCAGCTCTAGCCACCGAAAAGAAATCAGGACAATCACAACAGCTGGTCAGTCTGACGTCATGTTGCCTGAGCTCATTACTATTCATGAGATCGCCCAGTTGCACTGGGTAAACAATGCTAATAGCATGCTCTCATTGGCTAGCTGTTAGCCAATCAGAGTCAAGCAGCTTAACTCGTTGAGTATTAATAAGAACTGTCACAAATTGAGCTGCGTCTTCCTGCAGGTTTTCTATAGCACGCTAGAATGGCTTGAAACTAACTAACCAAGGCATTGTTTCTTCAAAAACTTCCAGTCCATGGTAGAACTTCAGACATTACCACAAAGGAATGAAATACGTGTGGCAGGGCACATTTAAAGACATTCAGTTAACTGCCTCAGAAGAGTAAAGTAAACATGTTTACATTTAAGAAGCTAGTAATAATTAATTTCTTTTAATAATATACTCTATATACTGTATATTTATTGCATTTCATAAGATGCCAGGTGAAAATTCATTGTGCAGTTATACACAGCTTTCTATGGCCACCCAACCCTAACCCTCCACCCCATGGCACAGTGATGCTCAAAGCAAACACACAAAAAAAGGATAAATGATACAAAGATTCAGTTTTGTCAGTGAACACTCTATATATTGTGTGTCATTCATTTAATGTTGTTAGAGTACAAGCACACCAAAACTATTTCATTAAATTCAGCTAGGGATACTAACTCTTTTCACTGGCCCCGCATGAAAAAGGCGGGGTTCGGTTTGACTCGGGCACGATATGCATCGGTGTTATCACTAAACGTGCCCGGGTCTGGGTCTGACCTTAAAAAGGAATAGGATTTGTACTAGACCAGTCCCGCAATGTAATGACATAAGCGTGGCCTGGCCCTGAATGTTTGATTGCAGTGTGAGTGCCGGCCCGTGGAGGAGTGTACGCCCTAAGGTTTACCACATTCTCCATGAGATTATATTTCAGTATTTCTCATCAGTGGCTGAGTTGTTGCCCTTTTCTTCCCAGATGCCCACAGCACTGTTGTACTGTCATTAACACAGTGACAGCCCATTGCTGTAAAGACACTTTGTTACAGCAGAATGTTGAATTGTCCAAGCCGTTGCTGTGGGAAAATGGCCCACGGGTGTTTGTACAGCAACGTTCTTTCCTGAGATTTTAAAATGGTGTTAATGTATCATTTTATTTAGGCTCTGTTTAACTTTACCTTGGACTTACAAATGGCTCAAGGCAGTCTAGTTTTGGCCTTTTTTAAAAAATGTTTAGGACGACTGGGATTTTAACGCTATTTAAATATTGAATAAAAATTATCATATGATTCATTATCAGGCGGACATCCCACTTGATTTTCTGAGTTGGAGATTCCCTTCAGTTCCTTTCATCTGCTTTTTTGATTTAGAAATAATGAAATCAATAAGCCAGTCAATATGCAAGCCCATTGTCATAATGTGGAAATGAGACGGGTGGTCTGTGCTGCTTTATTGTCTACATCATTAGTTGAATTCAATCAATGTACACAGTTCATTAGGCAGCATATAGACTTTCAGTCACAGAGGCATGAAAACAAAATGTATATGCAAGCTACTCAAAAATAATTACACACCAGTGATTTTATATCAGTGTTGAATTATGGCAACTTGTTAAACCAAGAGCACCAGATATCAAGCTTCCACCCTCGAAGTCCTTGAGCAGGATACTGGAGAAGCACTGGCTTTGACATGACCTCTCACCTCCCTGTGTGAAAAGAAACTGCTCAATGTGTTCATTATTTACACATTTTCATACACCTTTGGGATTTCTGGGTTTCTGAGATTTTTATTTATCCTCGAAAGAAACACGTGGTTTTATCGAGGCCATTAGTTGCATGGAAATGACTCGGTTTGTATCATCTTTCATTTCCTCTTTGGAGCAGCATAACTTGGGGAAGAATAATGGTGATGGTTTTTATTGGGAATAAAGATGAATGTATGGTAACTGTGTTCATTAGAGAAGGATGTGGAGACTTTGTAAGTAGGCCTGTAATGATCACAAATTTAGCTGTAACAATATAATTCTTTCAGTCAGATTTTTTAATTATTTAGTACTTTGTCAAAGAAATTAGAATTTTAATGAATCCCAGAATACATCTTTTGTTTATATATCACCATTATGTGACCCAGATAATGTAATAACACAAGTACACAGCCTCTGAAGTAAACCACACCTCTTTATCATCATAAAATGTTTTCATTTCTAGCTTAAATTAACGTAAAATTGTCAAAAGCATTCACCATGTGACCTCAACAAACAAAGCTTTAATCATTAACAAAGAGATAAAACCAAATCAGGGTAGTGATGGTGGGCAAGAAACAAGTTTATATAAGTAGCTGGTTTGTCGCGCAAAAGCCATAACAATAAAGCCTTTTTGATTTTTCCAGCGAGGGAGTTTTGTCCCATCCAAAGAGCACCTCAAACAAACAAGCTGAGTCCTGGAAGCCCCCAAGCCCCCTGTAAGTCCCCAACATCCTTTAGTATTTTCTTGTGGAAACTTGACCGCAGTATGCAGGCTATTTTTCTATTCCTTTACATCTGCAAACATGTATTGGAGTATTTACTTGACAATTTTGTCGCTTTTTGAAACATGACAATGCGACAATCTTTACATAGCTATTGGTCAAGTGTGCGGATCCAACGGCTGATTGAATGATGGCCAACTTTGTGGCCAACAAACATTATTTTTATTTCAAGAGTAGTCTTTTCTGGGCTTTCAGATTTGGCTGGTCAGTATTAGAGTTTGACCAATATAGCAGCGGGCCGTTGTTAGGCATTCCCCGATCTTTCTGTATCGGCATTTATAACGGCTGATTAAAAAAAAAAAAACACTATGCAACGCCAACGCTCATAACATGATTGACAGTCAGTTTTTTTTTTTTTTTAATATTCATTCATCAGAATAATTTATAATGACAAATAATTGATTCTGATAATTAAAATTTTAAAAATAAAAATCTATATCTATAATTGATATCCATATCGATTTTAAGATATGAGAATAAATATTGTCCTAGAGTTTGGACAGCAAAATATGGCGGAAGTTTTGTCTTCTAATGGTTGAAGGCTGCTGTACAGGACCGGCATGTCATTTTCTGAACTTAGCACACTGTTCTAGCTCTTCTGTTATTTGCCTCTAACCACTCGGCCAAAAATCTTATTGTTATTTTGTGAAAGCACTCTAAAATCAAGGTATTTGATCAGGAAGATCGTGATCGGGGGTCCCTTTCTTTCCTTGCTCTTTCTCTTTCCAATCCCCTTGACCCAAGAAAACAAGACACACACACACACACACACACACACACACACACACACACACACACACACACTCACACTCACACTCACACTCACACACACAAAACCAGCAGTTTTACAATAAGATAGCCTAAGCTAAACATTAAACCTCCATATTTGCTCATTTGTGTTGGTCTAGTTTTACGTCATATGTGTTTTCATGTTAATAATAACACATTTTAACCACGGGCGCCTTTCATAGCACTCAAGGACACCTTACAGTTAAAACAAGCAAAAATACAGTTAATTAAAATCTAATTTTGCAGTAAGGAAGAGGAGGATCGGAGACTTCGGGATGGAGTGTATGTAAGGCTGAAGGAGTTCAGGAGGTATGGAGGAGCAAGATTATGGAGGGCTTTAAAGGTCAGCCAGTGGTTCTGCTGATAAAATGGGCAGCTGAGTTTTGGACCAATGCGAGTTTATGAATGCACTTGTATTGCACTATAAGCAAATAATAATAAAAAGATTTGATTTTCTCCATATCGCCTAGCCCTATTTTTACCTGAAACGTCCAGTATCTGACCTGTTGCTGCCAACTAGCTATGGCTCGCCCTGACCAGATCGAAGCTGTCCGCCATTTTAATAACCTTCATTTATTGCGGGTCTAACAAATGGAATAATCAGTGGCCATTGATCCACGCAGGGAGCTGTGCTAGGGGGATTTATTGGGATTCTTTAAAGTGTGGCTGGAAGTCCCCTGGAGTCTCGTACAGTTATTAATGAGAGGAGAATGGCGACCAACTATATGCACTTGCCCAAACTGGAAGGCATGCACACACACTCACACACACTTGCATGCACACATCTCCTCTCCTCTGCCTCATTATCTCTTCAGTGCCATCCCTTTTCCATCAAGTGTTGTTAAAGTACATAGTCATTTACTCTCTTTTCTCTCCTCGTCTACCTTCTTCTTTCTCCTCACACACATTCGTTGAATATTGGAAATCCATTCCCAGCATACCTGTTGTAAAATCTAATTTAGTTTAGGTTTTCATCTCAGATTAAGCCTAACAGTCCAATTACCAGGCCGGGGCCGCCTATTTGATTAAGGGACACTTGTCATCGGCCAAAATGTGTTTTGTTTGCAGTGGGAACCCACACTTCTACGCTCTCTTCTTATCCTTGTCTTTCATTTCTTTTCCTCTTTCTTTTGATTACAGTCCTACTATGTCTTTGGGATTTTTCTAGAGCGGCAATTAATTACTTCATTGTTGATTCATTTTTATTTTTTCTAAATTTCATTAATCTGATTGAAGAGATTTTGTACTGTATAATGTTGTTTCCACAGTTTCAAATTGGCTTGGGATTTGAGAAAGGGTGTGCTGATTAGTTAGTGGAAAGCAGAAAGGAAGGACTGTACATCAAACAGTTCAAAGGGTTTAAAAGGTGGCAGATGAATATAAAACATGGGAACTGTGTTCAAATAATAACACTAGTATGTGTATATGCTGCACACTGAGTTTGAAAACGTGAGTGATGAAGTTCATTCTTAAAGTTGGAAATAGCAGTTTAAATATCACACTTTTTTAAAAAGATTTTGTCAATTTACTAGATTTATTTTGGAGCTTTCAATTGCATCTCATGGTCTTCATAGACCAGAGGTGCCCAAGTTCTTTCATATGAAGGGTAAAAATGTATCTAAATGAAAGGCAATGGGCCAAAAATACATGTTGATGTTGAGGAATACTAATATTCTTGCCCTTCTCTAGAGACAAAACGTACTCACAGTATGTAATTTAAATGGGAAGTTTAACAGCACTGTGTATTACATTGCCGTTAAACTCAGATTATGTACTTTTCAACTACACAAAACGTATGTAAACTTGGCCCCCGGGCCCCAAATTGGGCAGCCTTGTCATAGACCGTTGGGTTTTGGCAACTCATATGTTGTGGCGGTCATGCTTGGATCACATAAACATGACTGAGCAAATGCAACCAGCTGAGTAAGACCAGTTAAAAGCTCCTGAAAAGGTTTACATTGGTTTGAGGTCTCAGGTCTGGCAGTTTCCCCCAGGGTACAAACTAACTCATTGCTGTAAGCTATACGTATTGTTATTTCCTGCTCAACGGTTTTACCAGCATTGTCCAAACCTGGTTGATAAATTAACTACTTGTTTTTATTTTCACTCTTGTGTTTTTCAGTGTGCGTCAGGTAATTTGTGAAAATAACAAGCAGATAAATCAATCAGAATAATGTGGACTACATTTGTGTACCGTCACACTCAAACGCCACATTGGCCCGCAGTGATGCGCTGGTCCATTCTCTCTCATTCATGTGTGTTATTCTCCTGCACATAAATATCAAATGAATTATAAATGGCTTGTGTGTGGTGCTGCACGGAAACAAATCTCATCAGGGCTGTTTTTTAGGATGTCAATTGTCCTGCCATCTTGAGTCACTTTTTTTCTTTTTCTTAAGATTATTTTTTGGGGCTTTTCCCTTTTTATCTGTAAGGGACAGTGGCTAGACAGGAAAGGTGGGAGAAAGAGAGGGAATAACACGCAGTAAAGGGCTGCAGGCTGGACTCAAACCCACGCCGCTGCAAAGTACTCAGCCAACATGGGGGGCACGCTCTAACCGGGTGAGCCAGAGGCCACCCCCATCTTGAGCCACTTAATTGTAATCATGAGCATTATCAAAATGATCCGACTGTGGTGCCGTACGTGTAGTCTCTTATGCCTGCACTAGTATGTTTTCATTGGCTCCCTTTTCCGAATCAAATTCCTTACAAGATTCTTCCGTTTGTGTTTAAAGCCCTGCATGGTCACACCCTAAGCCTTATTACACAACTTTTTTTTGTATATTATTCACCTAAATATTTTCCGTTTCTACGGTACCATTGATGGCGACTACCGTTTCCAGCAAAACAGACCGACAGTAGAAAATCCATGTTATGTTCTTCACAAATGACAAATATATCAGACAGACTGACTAACGGGCATGTGATGTGCATTCATATATATATATATACAGTGTGTATATATATATATACAGTACAGCTCAGGCCAACAAGTTTGAACACACCTTCTCATTCAATGCGTTTACTTTATTTCATGACTATTCACATTGAAATCAAGACTATGAATGAACACATGTGGTATTATGTACTTCTGCGCCTCGCTCTGATTACTGCTTTGCACACTCTTGGCATTCTCGTAACGAGCTTCAAGAGGTAGTCACCTGAAATGGTTTCCCAACAGTCTTAAATGAGTTCCCAGAGATGCTCAGCACTTGTTGGCCCTTTTGCCTTCACTCTGCGGTCCAGCTCTCCTCAAACCATCTTGATTGGGTTCAGGTCCGGTGACTTTGGAGGCGCAGCACTCCATCACTCTCCTTCTTGGTCAAATAGCCCTTACACAGCCTGGAGGTGTGTTTGGGATCATTGTCCTGTTGAAAATTAAATGATGTTCCAACTAAATGCAAACCGGATGGGATGTCGCATGTTGCTGCAGGATACTGTTGTAGCCATGCTGGTTCAGTATGCCTTCAATTTTGAATAAATCCCCAACAGTGTTGCCAGCAAAGCACCCCCGCACCATTACACCTCCTCCCCCATGCTTCAAGGTGGGAACTTGGAATGTAGAGTCCATCCGTCACCTTTTCTCCGTTGTCCAAAGACACTCAACATGCCAAAGCACAGATTTCCACTGGTCTAATGTCCATTCCTTGTGTTTCTTGGCCCAAACAAATCTCTACTGCTTGTTGCCTCTCCTTAACAGTGGTTTCCTAGCTGCTATTTGACCATGAAGGCCTGATTCGTGAAGTCTCATCTTAACAGTTGTTCTAGAGATGTGTCTGCTGCTAGAACTCTGTGTGGTGTTCATCTGCTCTCTAATCTGAGCTGCTGTTAACTTGTGATTTCTGAGGCTGGTGACCTGGATGAACTTATCCTCAGCAGCAGAGGTGACTCTTGGTCTTCCTTTCCTGGGGCGGTCTTCCCGTGAGCCAGTTTTGTTGTAGCGCTTAATGGTTATTGCAACTGCACTTGGGGACTGTCAAGTGGGTTGAGATCTTGCCACCCGGACAGTGTGTTTTGTGGGTTGAATTGGGACTTTCCAACGGTGCATTGTGAATGTCCTGGCCTGTGGGGTACATTTCATTGCTGAACATCATGAGTAATTGAGAAAAATATTAGTATAAGTTATTGCAAGAATGTGTGATTAACTGAATAATATGTATAGTCTACCAACAATGTTTGAAACCCAGGTTGTTTCCAAATGACTGTGTGTCTAAATGCTAAGAAATAACCAAGAAGGGATGAAACAAAGGGTTGATGGAGCTACAGTAGAAAGACAAATGGAAAAATAAGTTAGGTCATGTTCAGCTTGTTGGGAAATCAGAATTGGGCGTTTCCTCGGCACTTCTCGCAGGGCGTTGGACTGGACAATACATCACCGGACTAGACAACCTCGACTAGAAAAAGAGCTAAGATTTGAACAAGAAAACGGCAAAAGAATACTTGGAAAATCATCTTCAGTGGAATTGCAAAACAAAAGCCACAGAGGATAACCACCAAAGCCAATCCCGTTGAAGGAGTAATTTGGACTCTTAAGTTTTTCTCCACAACGGCTGTGGACGTAAAGACATTGGACATAGTTTCAGAATTCTAAGTTTCTTAAAGTAATGATGACCACTTGTTTGGTTGACATGCTCTTCTCCCATCTCTACAAGAAAGAAAATTGCCAAATTCATCCACGCTCAACTATCGCATTCAGGTTTTACCCTTTAACCGTTTTATCAACTATTAGGAATTGACCAGTATAGATGTTAGGGTTTACATTTTAACCGTTTTAAGCGAGTTTTTGAACTTTTAATCGTTTTATCAAGTTTTATTCAGTATCACATAATCAGATACATGTGTTTGAATCTTGTTAGTCAATCAATTTTACTCTCAATCATTAAGTTGTATGCTTGCTCTTGCTCTATTTTGCAATAAAGTATATTAATACTGCATTTAAAATACAAGTAGTAGACATCAAATTATTTCTCTTTTTAATGTTTGTAATTAATTAGGTGTAGTGGGTTTAAACATCTCCAAAGGTTCTTATAGGTTGCTCTAGCCACTAAAATTATTTTACCCTTGGGGCCTATTTTCCTGGCCATTAAATAATATTTAATTAAAGCAACTTACCAAGTGCCCTGATCAATGGGAAGAGAGCTGTCGTGAACGGGCGTGGCTGGGGTGGTATCTGGCTCTAGGGCTATTCAGTCAGCTGCTGTTTCAGAGTGAGCAGGGGAGGCGTTCGGATGACGACAGTTAGAAGCTAGACGAATCTCTTGGACACCAGCTTAAACAGTCCCCAGACAGAACCTGGTAGGGTAATACCCATAGGCTCAGAGGATCGGACCCATTAAACGGAGAGCTGGTCCAGTACCCCATAAGCGGGGGCATACCGGGACAGTCAAAGTTTTCGCAATTTTCTGGACCAACTGACCTTCATTTCTTAAAGCAATGATGACCACTTGTTTCTCTTTACTTATCTGATTGGTTCTTGCCATAATATGAATTCTAACAGTTGTCCAATAGGGCTGTCGTCTGTGTATCAACCTGACTTCTGCACAACACAACTGATGGTTCCAACTCCATTAATAAGGCAAGAAATTCCATTAATTAACCCTGACAAGGCACACCTGTGAAGCTAAAACCTTTTCAGGTGACTACCTCATGAAGGTCATTGAGAGAACACCAAGGGTTTGGAGCGCTATCACAAAAGCAAAGGGTGGCTACTTTGAAGAAACTAGAATGTAAGACATGTTTTCAGTTATTTCACACTTTTTGGTTAAGTACATAATTCCACATGTGTTCATTCATAGTATTGATGCCTTCGGTGATAATCTACAATGTAAATAGTCATGAAAATAAAGGAAACACATTGGATGAGAAGGTGTGTCCAAACGTTTGGCCTGTACTGTATATACACACACACATACATACTGTATACAAACAGTATTTAAAAAAATAATTTGTTGACTTAAATATGAAATTTGAAATGAAATGGTAGCTTACCATGTCCCCTAGATAGTCAACAGTTGTATTTGACTTTACCTGCCTAACAGTAAAATCTTTTGTCTTTCTCTGGTCTTTGCATGAACACTTCCCTGAAGCAGGCATTTCAGCTGTTTGTATTTTAAAGGGCAACCATGTACTGGATCTTTCCACTTGAGCCTGTGTCTTTGTAGTATCTTTTACATAAAAGATGTATTTTCCCAGGATATTGCTGTAGATATTTTGCAGCCCATGCAGAGCTTACAGAGAACAGGCACACTTACATTTACAATGTCTATTTTTTCAAATGCCAGATACACTTGTGTATTGTGCAGGAGATCCCACTTCTGCTTTCAGCTAACACAGAATGAATTCCTTGGAAAAAGGCAGTGGTTCTAACTATCTCACACCTTTCTTTAACAAGTGAGATGGAGAAATGTGGCAGTTAGGACTAGCTATAGAAAACCATTCCTTGATAGGAAGTTTAAGTGAGTTATGTGGCCACATGACACTTTGCTGGTGAATGTCTTGAGTTCCCCTTAATGGTTTCTGTATTACAACTCTACATTAAATGACGTCTTTGGGAAGTTCACAGGCCTCATGGACTATTTTTGGCTAAACATAAACAAGCTTTGGGGTTTTCTTCTTGGCTTCTAAGTAGGGATTCTCCTACCTTTTGTTATAGCACGTACTGCTACAGTAGTGCACATTCACAATTGCTCAATCATTTTTCATCAGCAGTTTGAGTTATGTTGTTCACCCACTGTAGAAATGTTAGTGGCATCATTCTAAAGATGGCATCTTGGGTTTCTTGTCAGTTCACCACTTTGTGGACTGAATCACAGACAGAACTCGACATACTGGATGGATTGTCATGAGATGTGGTAGCGACATCCACGTCTCCCTCAGGATAGATTACAATAATTTTTGTATGATCTTTGGTGATCCGCTAACTTTTCATCCAGCGCAAAATCAGCACAAATCTTTCAGTTTGACCAGTACTGCACTACACTCTATGTTCAGTGCCAATTCTCAAATGTTAGCATGCAGACATTAGCAATTAGCTCAAAGCATTACTGTGCCATAGTACAGCCTCACAGATTCGCTAACATGACTGTAGATTGTGGTTTGGGAATATCACGCCACTGTAAGCAATTTAGGTTCTGTGATGGAAATGTCACCTCCATTTGATATTCACAGTAACTGGGGTATTGTGTGGATATAGTTGTGTACAGAAGCATTACACTTGTGCAGTTCCCATTCATTTGAATTTGTTCATGGCGTTACCATGCAGGCGGGAAAAGGGCGAGAGGTGAGGAGGTCAGGTGAAAATGAATGAAGCGTGTGTGTGTGTGTGTGCGTGTGCGTGTGTGTGTGTGTGTGTGTGTGCGTGTGCGCGGATGCATGTCTTGTCCTGTCCTGCTGAGTCCCAGTAGCACACTGACCTTTCATTGTGTCACTGGGAAAGCAGAGGCCACCTTCATTACCTTTTATTAACAACAGCCTAGCCCTGCTCAGCCATGGGCTGGTCACATAACCCACTGTACACACACATGTCCTCTATAACTCCTTATTACACACAGGGACAGTATCTAACACTACCTGTAAAAGGTTATTTGGCAATCTGCATTGACCTTCATGGCAGAGTTGTACGTGTACAAACTGTGTGTATACAGTTGTCATTTCTAAACCGCAATATTTAGATCATCCAGCCTTGACTAATAGACAGGGAATGTATCAGATTAAATTTTCGGCCATGTTTGCAGCGTGGCTTTGGTGATGTGGGTCATTCAATCATTTGTTTCAGACTAAAATATATCTCAATAACTATTGACCTCGAAATTTCTATAGACATTGAGTATGTTTTCATGCACACTAATGGTCCACTATTATTCCGAATATGACAATATTTCGAATTTGATATGGCTCATGTAAACAGCATATTCTGTTTGGATATTCCAAATAAGGCCTTTTTCAGAATGTAGCATTTTCTGACTTTTCTGACAGCTTACTGTCAGCTCTGTGCATTGCTATGGGTGTTGCACACAAACCAACCATCCAACAGTTTTAAAGGCTGCCCAAAAGAAAAAAAGGAGAACCACAGCTACTTTTAAACATTATGAAAGACTTGGATGTCAACAGGTCTTTTTTTGATGTGTGAAAATAATGCAACAGCAACATTTTTAAGAAGCTGATTGAAGGGATGAAAGAGGGAGGCCGTGTTCACACGGCCAAACAAGTCCGCCACTGGTGGAAAACTTTGTTTAAAAAATCCCATTTTACACGGCTGCATGTACACAGGGATATTAGTGAAATATTCACTTTCATTAGCCCTGTAAACAGCTTAGTCAGAATCTTCTCTTTTCCTGAATACAGGGTGCATTTGTTCCTTAATTGGGAAGCCCTTTGTAAAGTCAGATTCAGCATTGGCGCTATGAATGAATCATTGATCATCCTTCCAATGTTTAATAATAATAACAAAAATAATAATATTAATAATAATAATGACAATATTTAATAATAACAGTAATTATAATGATAATAATTATGATTTGGCTGTGGTAATGGTTTGAGGAAACGTGATGGACGCTAAACGTAGCCACAGCCATGCTTAAAGAATCACGCCACCGTTGTTGGAAATAAGTCTTATCACGGTCTCCCCTAGCAGTAGACAGGCGGGCCAATGCATTTTTGTCTCAGTGCATGCATTGTTTTAGTCCGGTGCAACACCAGCAGCGCCGTCACTAGTTAGCTTAGCATAGTGAATGGAATCCTATGTTGCTGGTTAGCATGTTGTGAGTAAAAGTTAGTCAACAAAGAAAACAACAACAACAACCTAATTACTACTTGTGGCCTGCATATTCCCAACGAGTACAAATAGCAATGCAGATAAAGACTAGATGAATTCCGAGGCAGATATTGATTTGGGACTATATTGGGTGGAAGCACAGCCGAAGCACTGTCAAAGACTGTCCTTTGGAGAGCTTAAGTGCTCTGCTGACCCGCAGCAGCAGAATCTGGTTTACTGAATACAAGCATGTGTGCTCACTCCAGTTTCTTGGGTGAAGATTTAGGTTTAAAAAGTATTACGAATGGAACCACAGTCTGTTTTGATTTTAAGCATTGTGGAGTGATGTGGGGTTAATCCTGTGATCTGTGTCTTCTCTTCCAGATGAAGACTGTGAGTGTAGCCCTGGTGTTGTGTCTCAACGTGGGAGTGGATCCTCCTGATGTGGTCAAGACCTCCCCCTGTGCCCGACTGGAGTGCTGGATAGGTGAATCCACGCACGCACGCACGCACACAGACATACAACGCAAATGCAAATAGACAAGCACTCAAACACAACGAAAACTGTAAGAAATGACGAAGTGTGTTCTTCTTAAATATGATTAGAACATTATGAACTGTGCTGCCCCTGCTGCTGAGTGTTATATTGTCTGCCAGACGCAAATCGTTAATATGGCAAATGGACAAACTCACTTTACACAATTGGGGTTAAAAACGGCCCTTGTTTTTCTGAACATACAGATACAATCCTCCTAGTGATTGTGGTATCTCTAATGGCCATCACAGTAATCATTTAAATAAGACATTCCTTTCTTCTTGTCCAATAATCCCATTTTGACAGATTCTTCTGCATCAATTGTAATACAGTGATTGTGTTATGTTCAACCAGTGATCGGCAATACTTCCCATCATGCAAATCTTCCAAACTGATGACAAATTGACGCAAAAGAAAAGGAGGCTCAATGTGTAGCCCCAAGTAACTCAACGACTCCAAGGCAAAAACATACTTCCTGTCTTTATCATCCAAAGCATTATGGGAACTGTATTTCCAAAACTCAGAACATGTTTATCACAAATAAACTGCATGGCGTGGAATATTGTTCCACCAGCGTTAAAGCCAGTGTTAAAGGGGAATTTCGGGGTGTCAACCTGGACCCTTTTTTCCCATGTTTTTGTGTGTGACTGATAGGAACAACAATCTTTGAAATAGGTCCAGTATTAAGCGTGAACGCTGTAACCGGCAGCTATAGACCGGGCTGCAATGTTACCCTTGCAAATTGTCAGTTTTGTTCCATTAAAGGGGCTTTATTTGACACTGGCATGCTAAAATTATTATAAGTGTCCGACAATAACAACCATCCCTACAGAGAGAGACCTTTAAAACCTCTTTAAGACCTTTCTGTTTAACCAAAAACAGCTCTGAGGTTGCTAGTACTAAACCCACCAGACTCTATTTACATATATATATATATATATATATATATAAACTTTTAGTGTTTATAGAGCGACAATATATTTTTACATGTAAATCAGTAAATTATGTGTTTATTTCAACCAGAACTAGAGTTGATGATGGTTGGAAAAGTGGAAAGACAACCCAAAACGTCTTTTTATAGTTTTATTTTGTTTCTGTTGACTTTGAATGAATTGTATTTTACGATGCCAAAATAACAGATTATTTACATGGAGTCTGATGGCTCTAGCAAATGCAATTTCAAGGATGTTTTTATGTTTAAAAAGAAAGGATCTTATTCTTTAACAGAAAGCTCGACATTCTTAGAAATCCTTTCCATAATGTTGTTAGACACTTAGAATATTTAACTGAGCCTGTCAGTGGCAAAATAAGCACTTTTGTGAAGGTAAATACAAGCTGGACATTTGCCCTTTGGCTTGTTTTGCTAACTGCCGACTGCAGCGATCTTGCTTAATACTGGACCAATGTCAAAGATTGTTCCCATCAGTCACTCAGACACAAACGCATAGGAAAACGTGGGCCAGGTTGAAAAAAAACAAAAACAGAAGTCATCCTTCAAATAGTTTTTTTAGTGAAATCTCCCAAACCATTGTAGTAGTATTGGATCGCTACAACACGTGGTATAAACATTTGGGTCCAATTCAGAATTAATTTTTAACACTTTGATGATCTCCTGATCTTTCCTCAGTCTCCATCATTAGGTCAACATCTCAAGTTGTACACTACATCAGCCTCAGTTGTGCTTTATGTTCAGTGCAAATTAGAAATAGATGGTAAACATTGTACTTGCTACATATCTGCACATTAGCATTGTTGTTTGAGCAACACGTTGACGGTAGCTCAGTTTTAGACTCTTGACTCTTGAGTCTAAAGTCCAGAAAAGTTTTTATTATCCTGAAACACAAACACACTCCTTTATCCATTTATATACAGTTATGTTGTTTTTTGAAAACCAAGCAAAGAACGTACATATATAGTACCACTCGCCTTCAAGTTTGTAGGTTGTCCACCTTGTACCTGAAAATAACAATATAAGGAATGCCTAGTGTGAAAATGAGTAGAAAAAGTCTTGGGTTCAAAAGGTTAGTATGGCAATAAGCTGTGCAAGATTAGTGAATTGAAGCAAGTAAATGCAGTAAAAGTTTTACTTTGGAGCATTTAGGGACTTTCTCTGTCATTTTAATAGAAGCTCAATTCACAAGGCATCTGTCAACCAAGGATGAATCAGTCTGCCCCAAACAGAACCACAAAACATGACACAGAACAAAAACAAAAGAAACCTCTCCATCGAATGGCAACCTCAAAACCATTGTTCAGCTCCCTTGAGACAGCTTGACTGTGTAGAGTGCCGAAAGAACATTAAAGATGGAGCCCAGTTCTTAAAGTGTCTGAAACTTTGGTAGCGGCTGCTAAGGACACCAACATTGTGCAGACCTTCCACTTGGTTTTTGAGAGGGTGTTCGAGAATATTAAGGGGTAAAGGCTGAGGTGATATACTTTTTAAATGATGAAATTGAACCAGTAACCATTTGACTCATCAAACACATT
Source organism: Etheostoma cragini (assembly GCF_013103735.1). Classification (NCBI taxonomy): domain Eukaryota; kingdom Metazoa; phylum Chordata; class Actinopteri; order Perciformes; family Percidae; genus Etheostoma; species Etheostoma cragini. Next base: position 6,837,402 of record NC_048408.1, read on the forward strand.
CTCTTGTGGTCTTTTTAATGTGATAAGACATTTTATTAGGCCTCATTTATCATGATGCTGGTGGTTAAATTTTCAGAATAAAGCATATCCCGCAAACTTGCCAATACATTCTTCTCTGCCTGCTAAACGCAGTTTGATATGTCCTCACTCGATCTTTATTCTGCCCTTCTTGATCCCAGACTGGTTTTCTTACATCAATATTTCAACCTGAGGGGCAGCTTCTATTTTTCCAAACCCTTCTTTTGATTTGACAAGCAAAAAAGCCTTCTATGCCAAATTCCCAAACCATAACTCACCTCTTTAATCATGGCAAGTATCTTTTACCTGAAAGTTACATAATGTCAGCCCGCTTGTTTACTGGAGAAGACCGACAGTAATGTAAATGTGTGCATGGTGAATAATATAATTCTGGTTGTTTTTCCAGCTCCAGATTGGACGTGTGTGTGGTTTTGCTATTCTGTGACCGTTGTGTGTTATGTGTGTGGTCACAGTGCCTTAACACTCTGTGCTCTCTTGCCAGATCCTCTGTCGATGAGTCCGCAGAAAGCCCTGGAGACCATCGGGGCCAATCTGCAAAAGCAATATGAAAACTGGCAACCCAGGGTGAGTGGGTTCACATGAACCAGCCTGCCTACTTTTCTTCAATTGGCTTAAAACAAAACAGTGATCACATACACTAATTCACACCACTGTATGATACTTCCTAAGGTGAATCAAATAAGGCTTCCAGTAAAACTAGAAATGAAATGAAATCAATTGTAGGCACTCCAAGACTTGACCTTGGTCACGTCATAATATTAAAGGGCCCATATTATGAGAAAAATCACTTTTTTTTCTGGGTTTTGGGGTGTTTTTTTGTGTCTCTGGTGCTTCCACACGCATACAAACTTAGAAAAAAACACCCATGCTGTTTTGAGTGAGATACGGTTTCTGAATGTCCTCTGCCTTCAGTCTCCGGGTGAGCTGTTCAAAATCTCCACAACTTTCTGCATAACTAGCTGAGACGAGGTGGCTTACTGTAGTATGCTAGCGCTAGCATGCTAGCTCGTTCTCAATGGCAAAAACACTGCTACAACACAGATTAGTTGACCATAATCTCCAAAAGAACTACTTCCTGTCCCTGTTCTGCAGGTGTTCCACTAGTGCCCCTCGTCTAGAAGAAGTCTTCCAGCTAATCTTGCCTTGTACTAACCAAAGTTGGAGAAACAGTTATATAGCTGTATAGCTAGCTACTCCCAACAAAGATAGTACAGAAGTGAGATGTCTATGGAGCTAGCTCCATAGATGTCCCCCTCTGTTACTTAAACAAGTGAGATGTCTCACTCTGTAGCTAAAACCTAAACACATAGGGGTAAAAAGAGGAGCTGCAGAAATATGCAGTACAACAGAAATATGGTATTTTTTGAAAATGAAACCATGTAAACCTATTCTGGTACAACCTCAAAATACAGTTATGAAAATGAGCATAAAATGGGCGCTTTAATGATTGTTTATTTGTCCTCCATTAAGCCATTCTCACGTTTTTTTAGTTTTTTTTCACGGCAGAAATTGTTTTATAGATGTTGGCAGAGTATCCTTAATTTGTTTTAGGTTTATGCCAGCTCTTTGAACCCCACTAATTAGTCACCCCTCCCTGTACTATATCAGACAGCGCTTTAACTCTGAGGCATGTATTGATTCTAACAATGCATCCCTTTAAAGACTCTACGTTCTACTCTCTGATGCAATAAACACATATTCCTGTGCAGATCAATCCTACGTAATGCTGGGAGAGCTTGGCGGACAAAACATTGAGATGTATGTGAGGAATGAAAAAGACAGTTACGGCAGGTGCCATGGTAACTCTGTGTCTCCTAAATCAGTGTGCTTATATTTTAGAGATCATTTGAATGTGTAACAGGGTAAATTGATTTATCATCGATATTGCATTGTGGTGGCAGTTCTTCTCGGCTCCTAGCTGTAAGCCAGCTCGGTGTTTTCCCAGAGGCTCTTGGGCCTGTGTTTCTCCTTGTTTAGCCCCTCGGGCCTCCCAACATTGGAGCCTCGGTGCCCGAACAGAAGAATTTGTAAAAACAATCCTTCTACGGACTGTGATTAAGCAAGATAAGTGAAGGTCTGGGAGAAATGGAGATGGAGAGGAAATGAGAAATGGATAGAAGAAAATAGGAGCTGAATAAAGACTAAATTGAAGAGGTGCAACGACATGTGACGAGATCTCGTCCCGTATGTGACGTGATATGAGGTAAAAAGTGTCTTGCGATATCAGTTCAAAAGTGCAGAGCAGCAGCCAGCATGATGGATGAGGCTGACTTTGACCTCGAAATTAGCGAAGGAGATCCCCCCGGCCGTTCTCATAGCTCGGGGTTTAGATGCCATTGTAATGGTGCATGCTCACATGCGCTTCTATTTCAGCATTCAAAAGTCACCATGGCGGATGCAGCAATAACCTGCCACTCTTAGCACTAGAATTAAGCATCACCAAGGCAACCATTACAGAAATGTAAGACAACATTAACTTGACTGCAGCTACCGCACGCGTTAAAACAAAAATAGAGCCCACCCTAGAACCCAAACTAGAGATCACTTTTTACACACTGTGTAGAGCAACACACACAACGCTACATTTTTAGACCACGTGACGGTTGTTGACGTCCTCCTCGCTACAGATGGTTTCAACTAGAGCTGGGCAATATATCGATGTTGTATCAATATCGTGATTTGAGACTAGATATCGTCCTAGGTTTTTTATATTTCTTTTACTTTGTTTATTGAGACATACCGAAACACTCAGAACAGAGTTCCCACCCCAAGAAGTAAATACAAAAAAAATTAAAATAAGAAGAAAATACATGAATAAATGAGTAAGTCTAAAATATTAGAAAAGTACAGTACAGAGAGTAAAATCCAAGCGGGTTGTCACCCAAACAAAGGGAAGCCAGCGGTTGTCCTAATTACCGTTTCATGCAGCTCTGATATCTCTTTCACGTATCTCAAAAAAGGTTTCCACAAAATATCTTCTTAGATTTCGGATATAATATTGTAAGTGTTGTCTCTATCTGGTTTTACAGGCTACATGCCAGTAGAGTGATGTCATTTTCTGAACTTACCAGACTGTTCTAGCTGTTCTATTTACCTTTACTCCACTAAGACTCCAACTTCAACTAAATCCTTTTTGGAGAATATTTATCAAAACTCTCATTGGGTAAATAAAATGTATTTAAAGCACCAATAGTCAACCATGCAATATCGTCGCAATATCGACATCGAGGTATTTGGTCAAGAATATTGTGATATTTAATTTCTCTATATCGCCCAGTTTTATACAGCCCTAGTTTCAACAACATAGTTTGTTGCTGTACTCAACAGCTTGGCATTCTGGGAGCCTTGTGTAATCCTCCACAAGACCTCAAGCACCTCACTGAACTTAGAAGTGAATGCAGAAGTTACCACTGGAGGAACCATCATGACCACAGAAATACACAGTGGATACAAGTTCCTATGGATTTAATGTAGAATACATTGGTTTTAACTGACGACGCTGCATGGTGGTGTATATATCATGTTAGCCGGTCCTGGGCTGACATTTGGACTCTCCTCCATATATGTTTTCTCTACTCTTCCTGCTATGTCAAATATGTGTCCTGTGGGGAAGTGAGGACGAAAAGGTACAAGCAAACACTTGAAATCCGATCCGTGCGTCTGAGCTGCGTTGCGTTTGCAGATATTATCGTTGAATTGCGTTTCAAACCATCTGTGATTGGGTTAAAATTTGGTCAGAAATTATTTGATTTTTGTTTATCCTGTTTTTGTAACAAAATGCTTGTTTGGTGTTAGATTTTTGAAAATGATAGATTTCAGCTGTCCGAACTTGGCCTCTGAGGGACAGATGGAGAAGGATATAGGATTTTTTTTTTTTTTTTAGGTTAGGTGGAAAGGCAAAGCTGAAAGGCAGAAAATGAAAAAGTCATGTTGTTGATGACGACTGTAGCGCAGTAGGAACTAGTTAGGTTCCTCAGTATCAAAGTGGCCATCATCTTGTTGCTGGGAACTGTGTGACTCTACATAGCCACTAAAAACATGTTATAATGAATGTAACAGTAAAAAAAATGAACAATGTGTGGCTGTTTTGGTAAGATAGTACAGAAATATCAGATGAGGTAAGACGAGGTGGAGGACGAGACGCCCCTGGAGGAAGCAGCTGAAGGAATGTAGGCTCGGGCTCAGTTGACCCTGGCGGTCAGCAGCCAACGGTGGTAGGAGCGCAGGAGGAGGAGTGGGAGGGTAAAAAAGCTGTTCCCTTTTTTCAGCCTGAAGATTCACAGCTCTGCAGCACCACACCACACGCAGAGCAGCGTTCGCCAACACACCTTACATAAACTGATGACAAAGCAATCAATTACACAGCAGCTATTTACCCGCTTTGTCACCGCAGCGAGGAATCTTGTAATAAGTTAGTCTCGGATGGTCGCAATTGGTAAACACTAGCCCTAAGAGTAAATCTAAAATCCATTTTGTCATATTTCCTGTGTGTTGGTTTGTAACAGTGGAGCTGCCGAGAGAGTTTAGCTGTGCCAACGTGCCGTTACAAATCCATTTCTCTGTTTGCTTGTGCACTCTTACATTAACTCTCACGGCCGGAAAAACACAGAGAGAAAGGCAAACACAGTCTTGGCTGCTGCCCACTCGCTTTCTTCACCAACACTACACCACGCTAAAAAAATAACAACTCTGACCTTCATCATCGTCTTCAAATCCACATCAAAATGATCTTTCTTTCAATCAAGGCTCTCATGTCCATCCTTGCCCTCTTCATGTTTAGTACCAATCGTGCGTGCGTGCGTGCGTGCGTGCGTGCGTGCGTGCGTGCGTGCGCGCGCGGTATGCACTGAAGGGAGGGCTCGGAGCCAATACCTCTCACAGTGGATGGTGATTATCCAACATACTGTCCAACAGCCTCTGTGATGAGACCCGACTTCAGTCAGCTCAGGGAACCAGATGCAGCTCATCTACATAACACCAGACGCCCGGTTATTGTACTCTATATTTATGTGTTTGGACTTGTTGGTGATTATGTTATTGGTGCAAATCCAAGCATGATGTTGTATGGCACTGTTTTCAGGCATATTCCCCCAAAACAATATCCGTTCATAGAGGTATTGATTGCAGCTAGTATATCAATTTATCAAAACAGGTTCTGTTTGGAGTGCATACGAGTGTAATTATAACAATCCCTATTTTTAATCTTTGGTGTGTATTTTTCAGCTATAGCCATTCACTGTGTTTGCCTTTGATGCAGAAAATTGCAGACTCCCCATGTTGAGAGTAACAAAGTCCATGCATACATGGCAGAACAAGCCTGCCATATTTCACTGGTCCCTTTACCTCACAAAGTAAAGCTATGAGTATAGCATTCAAGCAACAGTGCAAATATAACTAAAATGTAATATAAATACATAAAACAATATAATATAAGAGAAATATACACATTATTCCTCCAATGTCTACTTGTAAATGACTTAACCAATCAAAATGCTCGAAAGGATAGATTGTCCACATAATATTGGGAAACCAGACTGTGTTTGAATGTTTTAAATGAAATAGATCAAATGAAGGTTGATTTCAAAGCAGGAGGGCAGACAGCCTTCCAGAAACCAAAACTGTTCCCTAATCTACCTAGACTGAACGCTCTGGAGTGCTAAATGTAAAACTTTGACAAATTTTTTGTGTCCTTGACTCACAACTTCTTTACTTGTCTTTTTTTAGTTTTGATTAGGGGAGTCATAGTTTCACACGGTTACTAAATACCACATTAATTAGTAGCTTTTTTGTTGATTTTTTTGCTCTTTGCAAGCTAGTTGCATTTCCACATTCTTTACTAGACACAAAAAACTAGACCCAAATGTGCTGAATTGACAGGGAAACTTTGAGCCATGTCTCACCCATGTGAGTAGGGAAACTGCCCTGACCGATCACTGACAACTGGCAAAGTGCAGTACTTCTTGCGTACTGTTTATTGTCCCTTTCTTTTTCTACTTGGACATCCGATCCAGTCATTAACTGGGTGTGTTGAAAGGAACACTTACACACTGGAATGGCCACTTGTAATAATCGTAAGATTGTACAAATTGTGTTTTCTAATAGATAATTTGGCAAGGATGACATTATTATTGTAATTTCTAAAGGAATATAGTAGTTCAACTCACATGTGTTGGTGTTTCTTGTAAAAGGACTGGTATCCCTTAGTGAGTCCAACAGTTTAACAACAAAAGAAGAATTCCCCATGTCTGTGTTGGATGACAGAGGTTGGTTGATCAAGTGTATTTATCAGGTGGGGAAAAACCATGTGAGGAAAATCACAACAACCCAAATCATGTGAGGATAACAATGTGTGGTCTTGTGCAGCTGCCAGGAATTTGGACATCAAGTGTGCCAGTGTGTGCGGAGAAAGCATGCGATCTGAAGAGCAGGGGTGAGTGACACACGGCGTCTTCAAATTAAAGGAACGAGTCAACAGGACTTCCGTACTATTGTGATGCCGCAGCTATACTATGTATGGGTTAAAAGTGCCGTTACAGTGCCGTGGAAGTCATTCCCCGGCTGCAATGATGGGGCAGAAAATTCAGAGAGCGCAGATGCGATAGACCAGCAGCCGCTGACTAATCAGAGCCGACTGGGTTTTTTCGGGAGGGGGGCTTAAGGACACCGGTGCTTAAATGCTGTGCTTCAGACAGATGGTAAATACAGGCATATTCAGACAGACAGTTTTGTGAACATTAAAATATGAACCTGAAAATGAGTGTGACATGGGACTAAAAAGATTATCACATAGATGTGGATCATTTTCACACACTTTTTCCTGTTTAAAAGAACAGCTGCCTCGGCTGAATGGCTTTGGTGGCAATAGAGCGTCACACTTGCAACTCAATAACCAACACCAGCAGCCACTACATTATTTCCCTCCGAGGACCCCTTACAGCTGCCAAATCACTTGAATCTCATTTGGGTTTAATTGACGACCAGCGTGTGCGGGAAGCTGCGGAGTGAATAACGCGATACGGAAACTGCCTTAAAGGTCTCCTCTTGCCACTCCTCATGCACTCAGTTCAGTCGGAGCCACAGACCATTAGCCCGCTGGAAGACTTATCGACACCCTGCCAATACATCTATCAACAATGTGCACTTTGAGGAGGGCTAGAGGACATGGCTGCCATGTGCTTGTGGGATACGAGAGGGAACTTATTGATCAGTTCTCTCACTGCTGCTGATCACCTCGTAAATATCTCACCAAACTATAGTTTGGAGACCTCGAGCCATCTTGTGTTGATGGTTAGGTGGAAATTAAGTCTGGTTTGCAGTGATGATGTACTATAGTTGAGGTGTAAGTGTAGGGTACTAGGGCCTGGTTGAAAGTAGTGTGAGTGATCTGATATTGATTTCTTAAATCCAGAAATCAATAGAAATCAAATTGTAAATGTAAATGTTAAACTGGTGCATTATTAAAATATTTGAGGGTTGCTTCTTGCTTGTACAGTTCTCTAAGAATGGTTTATATCTAAGCTAAACTGGTATGGTAACTGAAATTTCCCTAACCTAATTGATATAGAACAAATCGGAAATGTAACCGAAACGAGACCCTGTGAATCGGCATCAAATCAATCAGGGAAATCATTGGTGAAACCCGGGCCTAGTCGGGACCCAAAAAGGGGCTGCTTTTGCCAAAAACGTGGGTTTTCATGCGAGTGAAGCGGTGTTCCATTGATTATTGAGACGTAGTGTCTTATTCTTTTTGAAGTGGGGTGTGCTTTCATTAGCTGTGAGCCGTGTTCAGTAGAAGCAGAGTATCTCCATCCTCTTCTGAAGAATGGAAAGAGACGGCTTTAAGATGAAACACAGCTCGGATTCTTTTTTCTGTAGTATTTTTTTCCTCCTCATAAGCTGTATGTAAAATGCACATTATCATAGTAAATGGCATGCACAGACCTTAAAAAAAAAACTGAAACGTGGGCATTGTACGTGACATATAGTCTTGTTTGGGTTTTAACAGCATACCGTATTATAATCCCCATTCTGTTTATGTGTGTGTTTAGTTTTATGTGTCCTAAATTGTGTCACCAGGACCACCTGTCCTTACCGTCTGCCGGATCGAATGCTGTGTGACGAGTCACAAGAGATTAGTGTGTGTGTCACTAAAAACATGTATCAAAGGTGTGCCATGGGACAGGAAGACATGAAGAGGTGGAGAGAGCTCTCCAGTGCTGCTATTTGCCAGTTTGAAGTGATGTTGAGTTTGTAGCAGCATGACACTCAGCATCCATAAAGGTGTGAGTGGGTGAAGACTATTAACATATTTCTTCCCCTAGTCTCATTTTTAAACTGAGGTTCTGATGTTTTGAACTATTGTATTATCACCTTCTAAAGTTGTTATAGCAACCTGTGTACACATCCAGCAGACACTGAGCAACATTTGCATTCATTCTGAGTGTTTTTTGGCTACCTGATGGATGTACTGTACGTCCAATATTCACTCCTGTTTTAGCTCCGTTGGGGTTTTCTTTGAGGGAAATACCTGGCTCTTTGCCATCTAGATGCTTTGCCATGTTCACCAGCTAGTGGTTAACTTTGTCTTCCTGCCATTAGGCCACAGGGCATGTAGCATTATTCATTTAGCGTTTTCATAGAGCGTTTTTACTGAACAGCTGTGGCTGAAAATGAGAGTGATGAGAGCGTGAGTGTGAATCCAAACTGTACGTGTATAGGCCGGAAAACAGAAACAATGAGCTAAAAGAGGAATTGAGGGATAATTCTCTTTGGGCTGTCCCCTCTCAGTTGATTAGTCAACTAATCAGCTTTTTTTGGTCTAATCGACTAAGATTAGTATTAGTATTTTTTTCAATCTTTTTTCATGATACATCACTTATAGTAAAGAACCTTATCAGCACATCTGTGGTCTTAAAACAATTTAACGTGGTGCTTTTGCACAATTGTTTGTGGAGAAATTGTCGATTAAATTATCTACTCGATTAGCTCAAAAACAAGGTGTAAATCAACTAAGGAATTTCCTTAGTCAAAGGTCTAAATTCCCTGTGTCTATTACTACAAATAAACAATTTCCCATTACCCATTTCCCAAAATGTCACTTAATGAGTTTTTTTTAACATTAATATACGTTCCACCAGCCTGCCTATGGTCCCCCAGTGGCTAGAAATCTTGCCCCTTATGAGCTCCCCTTTCTCTGCTTTGCCCGCCCAGAGAGTTTGGTCCACCCATGAGAGAAAGACAGCATGGCTTTCAAACGGGCAAAGTGACAGTTGTTCAAGGCCACACCCCCACCCTCCACCTTGTCCCCCCTCTCTCATCCTCAAAAGCTGCAGACTTAGAGATGGCACATAATAAGGAAAGCTCATTGTGGGACTGGCTCTAGTGGCTGTAATTCATCACCAAGGCGGAATTTTGGGAAAGAGACTTCAGATATGGTATTAGTAGACCACTAATTTCAATAGAAAAGTGACTTCCGATAGAGTATATGGGGACCACTAAGGTATAAAAGCATCCAAAGAGCACCATATCATGGAACCTTTAAATACATTTTACTTGTGCAATCATAACACACTGGTAAGAGAGTTTAAAAGACTGCAGATAGGAATGCAGAACATGATAAACAGTCGAAGGGACACAAGTGTAATTGATAACATTAATAACAAATCTTTTGTCTTTAGGTGAGCCAGTTCCAAGCCCTTGCTATTGTGCATGAAGCAGTGTAATGAATCGCTCTTTACCATGTTGCTGCTAACAACCATGACTCACCTCTCTGAGTCTGCACTCATCCAGCTATGGCCAGTGTGTGTCAGCTATTATTATATCCTGACGCCTTGTGTGCATGTGTATTAAAGACCTTTACTATGTGCGTGTGCATGTGTTGACACACCTTGTGGAAAGGATGCAGAGCAGGAGGAGACAACGCAGGTGGCCAGGATGTGACTCAGTGGGAAGAGATTAAAGATGCACCACCCACCATTCATTTAGCCATTTTTATTTTTTATTATTCTACTGAGATGTAAAAAAATGTGTGGCTGTGACTGAATGTGCACGCCAATCCAGAAAGCTTCCAGTTGAGCAGAGTGTGGGCACCAGTGCATTGGCGCGTTGAAGGACAATGGTGCAAATTGGTGGCGGATCCAATCAGAATCTGACTTTGAACTATGGGGGAGCAGGGTGTTCTCGATGACTGTCATCCTGCTTTTCCCTCTACGCACTGATCATCCGGAGCCTATGGTCTGCCTGTTTCTGTTCTTTATTATGAACACAGCTCTACCCAGTCAGCTTTAGCTGGAATTTGATATTCAAAATCTCTTTTCTTGCTTGCCGTGAGTTCAAATGTCTCTCAGAACTGTTCAGTCCCCAGAGGGATGTCTTACTCTTTTTATTTACACAGTTTTGGCACAACTGTCCTTTGAGAATGATTATGAAAAGTACTTTTTTCCGAGTTTTCTGTTGCACAACTTAAACAACTAGTCCACCAAAACAAGTTCCTTCCCGAGACTATTTTGCAAGTGGCACCATGGCTCTGTCAGGCGCTTAGCGCAGCCCAAAACGATTGTGATTGGTTTAAAGAAATTCCAATAAACCAGAGCATGTTTTTCTCCCATCCTGGAATGCTGTGTGGATTTGCCAGACCCTCCTCGGCAGCGCTGTGGAGGAAGGTCTGGCAAAGCAAGACTACCAGGCTTCTAACACCGCCTATTGCACAAGTAGGTGGATGAATTTTGCTGTGCCACTTTCTGGTTTGACCAGAGCTTGAGAAGTTTTTTGTTGTAGTATTTCTTAGATAGTTGCATTTCAAAGGCTTCTTTCACCCTCTGCCCTCTGACCTTTGCAACTCTGTGGATGAATGACACCTTAATCTAAGCCTTAAATGATTTATTTAAGAAAGTTTGTCTAGCCTTTGCAACATTTTTGTTCAAAATTCTACCTTTTTTGCAGTTTCTTCCCATTGTCAACACTGAATCTGCTAATAGGGATTAATGTCCATGCTGTAGTTGCACTGACATACAAAGAGCCTGTGGCATCAGTAAATATGAGAAGTTACAGCTGAGAACTGTGTATATACAGCGATGGAGAGTGTTGTTTTATCCTTATTTGATGTGAGAAAGAATTAAGAGGTTGCTTCAGTCCTGAGCAGCGTGACTAATTAATTGTAAGTTATGAGTGGTTTGTCAGTAAGCATGAGGCAGATGTGGCTTTATTGCTGCGAACAATATGTTTGGTGTCGATACAGCAAAATGTGCAGTGGGCTCGTGGTTGTTTTAACGGCAGTTAAAATGATCAGGCTGCATAGTAACATTTTAATTATTCAGTCCTTGGTTTAAAAAGTGGCTTCAATTAAAGAGTGAGTTCGTCCAATTATGCTTAAGATTGTGATATCCGTCTTCACGTCCCTGCTCTCATTAGTGCAGAATAGAAAGCCTTCATGTCACAACACTGAGACACGACCTCTCGGTCAGCTGCTACCCAGCATCCTTTGCTCCCAAGTTTCCTCCCACCGCCAGTCAACTCCACTGTCCTTCTCTTTGACCAGATTGAGGCTGATTGCGGGAACCTCTCACTCTGCACTAATTAATAGGACAGCTGTCTAATGGCCTTCTCTCCTCTTGCGCTTTCTCTCCCAAGGCTGTTTGGGATGTCTGTAACGAGGACCTGACCAGCAGTGGCCTTTTTAATGTTCCCCTTTAATACCATGATTTCTGCCTCGCTGTCCATGATCCCGCTCATAGTCTTGTCTTCAGCGTTGCATCTTCTGAATGTATGTAGTCCCTCTCTAAAGGACTTTTGAAAGACTTTTCTCTTCTTCACCTTTTATTTATTTATTTATTTATTTATTTGAGGGATACAATTTTTAAACTCTTAAGAGCACATTAATAAATAAACACCTAGATATTTTAGAAACTCAAAGAAAGTTTTAGTGAGTGCAAAAACATGAAGCAAAAGAAAATTAACAGCAGTGCTGTTATTGTGAAAAATAAACGTTATTTGTTAGGGTTACTTTAAAATGTAAACCTGTTACCTGTACTTCAATTGGTCTGTTGCTCTTATAGACTGTACATTATGAATTTGAATAGATCATTACAGTTCAAATGTAATTGTTGTACGCGCTCAAACAACAATAGTTGAATCCCTAAATAAAAAGTGACGAGTCCCAATTCCTTCTCTGTTTCACACAATTCTGCAGACGTAGTAAAATAGGTAGGTAAAACATTCATAAATGGTCTTTGCACTTGTTAAGGATGCAAATTTACTCAGCTACAGTATTAGACGCACGGATACACACAAGGCTTTTGGTGAGAAACCCTGGATGTATAAGAAACTTCCACAGGTCACCTTTAAGCTACAGGTCCTTCAGTTTCCATAGTTACTGGTCACTCTGTCTATGGATTTGAATTAGAAAGGGCCTGCTGATAAGTCGGTATTGCATTGATTCAAGTGAAGTGCCAATTCAATAAAATTAAGTTCTTTACTTTTGTAATTTGATATCCAAGGTTATTGTAGTGTTAGTTCTCTTTCTTTGAAGTGAGCATACACATTTTATTAATGAGGAGAGAAAAGAAAACCCCACAGTGGTAGAACAGGCTGACTCGCCGGCCCTTTTTAACCAAAGGAAATGCAGCGGCGAGAAAGCTCTATTTGATTCTTTGTTCCTGCCGGGATACTGTCATGCACGGCGTTGAGCTACTGGGCGGCTAGCGAGTCGAGGTAAGCCTCTCCACAGTCCCTTGACATTATGCAGATTTTTGTACAGAATGAAAATGTGTTCACACCATAACACTCACTGACACAAGTTGTAGTCATAGACACGTAAAGAAACCGCACCCTGCTGAAGAGCCCAAACACACAAAGTCTGTGAACCACTTCGGAGCTTGTTCTAACATAAAAGAGTCAAGAAAGTCCTCCAAACACCGTAAAGCTCAGCCATGCAGAGTGTGACAGGGTTTCTTTCTTCTTCCCTGTCCCTTGGCATCATTAAAAGGAAGGGAGAGTCTTTTCAGGATTGGAGGGGTTTGTAGAGTGCCACTGGCTGTGGACAATTGATCATTATACATCTCCTCTGTACTCCACTGCTCCTCTTTCCCCTCTTGGCTCTCCGTTTTCTTTTAGGCCATATACGCACTAAAACTTTCATCTTTCCTCCCCTTCTATGTTACTGTACTATCTTTGTACCTCTCTGTGGAACCGGTACAGGGCTTTATTAAGAGTTCTTCCTAAAGCAACACATTAAGCTAAATTCCTCAGAGGGCAAACGTACGCATGTAAAAAAGAAAAAACAAGGACACTATAATGCGTAAAGTAATTTGAGACATTATTTGAGTAGTTTGACCACAAGATATACATTGTATATTGTGTCCAGCTGACAACTAATATATTTGCGGGCCGATTTTATTGGCCGATATTAGGCATTTCCCGATCTATCGGGATCAGCATATATAGTGGCCGATAAAAACAAAAAACTAAATATTCATCAGAATCATTTATAATGACAAATTAATGATTCTAATAAATCAATATGGCGTCTCCCTTTGAGATAGGGTGAGAAGCTTAGTCATCCGAGAGGAGCTCGGAGTAGAGCTGCTGCTCCTTCGCGTCGAAAGGAGCCAGTTGAGGTGGTTCGGGCATCTGGTAAGGAAGCCTCCTGGGCGCCTCCCTAAGGAGGTGTTCCAGGCACGTCCAGCTGGGAGGAGGCCTCGGGGAAGACCCAGGACTAGATGGAGAGATTACATTTCCAACCTGGCCTGGGAATGCCTCGGCATCCCCCAGTCGGAGCTGGTTGATATGGCTCGGGAAAGGGAATTTGGGGGTCCCTTACTGGAGCTGCTGCCCCCGAGACCCGATACCGGATAAGCGGTCGAAGATGGATGGATGGAAATATTCGTTGTTGTTGGGCTCTACTACTAAGCACTCGCTATATCTCGCTCGTCTCTCTTCTTGTTTCTCCTTCCTGTGAAGTAAAGCTTTCTTCAAGTGGGGTTGGAAATGTCGAGATCGATAAACGATCTGACAGGAAAACATTAATTGTGTAAATTGTTTTTATAAATGATATATTACATATTATATATTTACATATTATAAATATTTTTCATCTTCACTACTGAAAAAATGCCTGCATTTCTGTTAACTCTCGTGACATTTCTGTGGTTTAGACATTGAACGGATTTGACATGAAATGGTTCCGGGCTGTGAATGCAGAACGATTAAACATTTTGGCTATTCTCTAACCATGGATTTTGTTTGCATATGTAACTTAATCATTGTGAGAAATTATACCTGGCCCTAACAAAAACAAAACTGCTGTAAAACTAAACAAAAACTAGCAAATGCACTTTAAAAAGTAAACTTAAATTAAATCCAAAATAAATATATACAGTGTGTGTGTGTATATATACACTCACCGGCCACTTTATTAGGTACCCCATGCTAGTAACGGGTTGGACCCCCTTTTGC
>NC_048408.1:6851991-6857276 GCF_013103735.1 Etheostoma cragini
AAGAGACTACACGTACGGCACCACAGTCGGATCATTTTGATAATGCTCATGATTACAATTAAGTGGCTCAAGATGGGGTTTGATCAGATCGGTTTGAACTGCAGGAGATTCTCTTGACCATTAGGTGTACCTAATAAAGTGGCCGGATGTGTGTATTTTTTTTAAGGAAGGTTTTAATACACAAACAGCAAAACAAATAAAGGTTTGACTTCTCCAGAATTTCCCATCACATGAGTGAGTCTCTCTAGAAAAATTAAATCTGCACTAGATTGTCTACAGAAAAGAAAAATAGCCTTTATTTTTTAGATGTTCTGTAACCCTTTGACATAGAAACCACTTTAGAAACCACTTTAATGGTTTTGAAAGTAGTATTTGCCAGAAAGTTCGTAAATTATATATAAATAATTTAAAAAGGTTAAAAAAACAAAACAGGTTTGATGTCTACAAATAAGATACACAGACTTTAAGAGCTAATAGGAACCCTTAACCTTTGGTAGTTATTAGAAATACCCCTTGTCAAACATTTAATGCCTGGTCATCATACCTAGACAACTATACTGGTTGAAGATTTTATGCAACAACTTTCACCCCATCGATGAAGGCGACTCAACCTTGCCATCTGGTTTTCTTCCCGTCCTTACGAGCCTGCTCGACCAGGGGCCACAGTTTGTTTCTGCATTCTCTCTCGGAACGTGTCAGATCCTCAGCGATACGGAGATTCAGCTTCTTCACAATTTTAGCATTGGCGTGAGTCCTACCAAAACGTGTACCTGAAGATACGCATGTCGAACTGTATAAAATTCGGACGCGGTGTCTTATCATCTCTGGGGCGCCCAACTCTGTGTACTGTATCAACCAAGAATCCAAGCTTGCTTTGTCATCGGGTGCAGTCTCACTCATTATCTACATGACTTCCTCTCTTACACCTTCGTTCCCTTTTTATGGAAGGTTGTTGAGGCGCAAACTCCATCTTCTGCTGGACACTCGCCTTCGGTTTTCTCTTTTAGTTCTTCAATGCTCTTATCTAGCCTTTTCACCTTATCTTCCGTCTCCTTTGCTTGAAATCAAGGCTTTTCATCTCTTTTTTACTACAGTGATGTCTGCAAAGTTTTCATTTATCCGTTGTTCAAAGACGGAGAAGCGCTTCTTTTACTCAAAGATGCTTTGAGAATGTCAGCGTTGGAGACCTTGTTTTTGTCTTTGTTGGGACATACTTTCTTTGGATTTGGTCTATTAATTGGAGAGTCTGGACAAGGCCAACACAAAGTTCTGGGTCCACATCCATTACCGGTCCCCCGTTTATGCCTTTTTTTGCGTCTCTCTTTGCCATTGTTGTCCACGAACCCCCTTGCTATTAGCTTGGTGTGCTAAGTACCTGAGCAGTCTTTGCACTCGCTGTCTACAAAGGTTGTCTAGCCGTCAAAGTTCTTATAACGGTAGTTAACCCTTACTTTTTGGTGCATCTCTTAAAATCTGAATGTTCAGCAAGTTGCGTAATCATTGGCCATATCGTACAACATAAGTACTCAAAGTGTTGCACTGAGTCTCACTCATTATCTACTCAAAGTGTTGCAGACTTTAGCAAACGTCAACCACCACGGTCGCCATCTTGCGCAAGCTCCCCTAACCAGCAGAATATGGTACTTGGTCATTCTACATACAACATATCAGGCTGATTTCAACTGTCAGCAAGGTGATCAAAAGACCCCTGATGAAAGCCTCAGAATTGTCAACACATCTAAATATACATGTAGGCACCTTGGTTCAATGGGCATAGAAGCAGTGGGATTGTGTTCCCAAAAATGAAAGAGAACAGAAAAAAGTAGGCAGTCTGCACATAAACAGAGTTCAGAGGAAGCCATTTATCACAACCAATCCACGAGCGCAGCCAGCATAATGAAGACAGATGGAGGCTCTACCTGTCAACACGAGACGTTTATCTCTATATTAAGCAGTCCCACCATTAGAACACACTGGGCACGTTTTAGGAGATTGATCTGGAGCATTTCGCGACTGGGTGAACACCCAATTAGGCTGAAGTGAGACACCACTTCTAGTTCCTCTCTCCCATTGGTGGGGGGGACCTTGACGCTTCCGTCAGGAGCAGAAATAGTCCTTTGTCTCATGGGGGAAAAAACTTCTGCTTTCAAGACCAACGTCCCATCCACTCCTCTGTCACCTGCTTAAACAGCTTTCATCATAATCCGTTCTACATCCTCCTTTTATCTTGTTTTCAGAGAATCATGTTTTAGTAGTAGTAGTGTTTTATTTTGAAATGTTTTATTTTTGTGAAGTATCCGGCTGCAGTGTGGTCTTCCAGTATGTTATTAACCGGCCTGGCTAGACACGTGTGCTCGCGTATCACGCAAGAAAAGGAGAAGAACAAATCCATTGTTTCAGCACGCAGGCCTACACGGTAGCAAGGCGCCCAGTGTGGCTGGACAGATAACATAACATGGGTGCCTTAATTAAATTAGTTGTGCTACGCTGCTATATGCATGCAGTGTGTACCAGCTGTAATGTTGTGGTCAAACAATTCTTAGCATTAATGCATCACCATCACCAGTTCCTACCGGTGATTAGCTTATTCACACAATGTATTCACTGTAAATTACTCTGAATAGAAGCAGCAGCTGTATATCATACATATTTAAACTCCCTACCACTTGATTGAGATCAGATCAGATCAGCACAAAATAAAAGCTGGCAGCCTTGTCACAGCGGAAAGATGTTAGAAAGGGTCCCAGAGCATGGCTCGCAGGGCTTTCTTTCTCATTTCCAAGTGTCCTTGGCGTCATGAAAGCGCATTAAATGACATGAGCTAATGCTATTTTGGCCTTTCCCGGAGAAATCAGAAGTCAAATCGTCTCACTGCAGATACAAGACACTTAATTTGTCATCGGCTGCCCGTCAGCTCAGGGGAAGCAGGGCAAAGACCACTTTTCTCCCTTGGGTAAAGAGAATAAAGACAAATACTCATGGAAATTCTCTGTAGATTATTTGCAATTCCATCAGTTTGTGTACAGATGGGCACTGGTGTCCAAATTTGTACGGCACTGTAAAAGCAGCATTTAAGCAGTGCAGGACTGGAACAAAACTGGCATATTCAATTTATTTAATGGAATCTTCCAAACCAAGGGATCCATTTGCTGTGGCCAAGTAAATCCATTTATATCTTTTGTAGTGAAGTTATCTTTGGTGAACCCTGACAGGAAAATGTGCTCCTTTTAACCAATAAAAAATTGTCTTAAAGCTGCTGACAGTGCCGGGAAGTCCAAAACAGAGGATCCTACTGTAGAATTGTGCACCATCTATTTATGTAAAACGCTCCTCTGCTGGATTATAAACAGCTCCAGAAGAGATATTCTTTTACGAGACGGGTCGATGGCATACTTTTCTGGAATGAACTATTCTTTTAGCGACCAAACTAGCATGGTTGCTAACTTGCAGCTAGCTTGCAGAGTGGGGATGTTCATTAGTTTTTTTTAAATTATTATCAATTTATTTGTCAGGGACTATGCAGCCCACATTACATGCATAATTATTACAGTCAAGGCCTTAACAATATGTGTAGATGTGTTGCATAACAGGTTTCTAGTCGGTAGGCTAATTTGCTACCCCCAGTTCCAGGTCACTATACAGTGTATACTACATACTAATTGCCAAAGTATGCAGTCTAGAAGTTAGAATACAAAAAGAAAACTGCATCTAACTAACATGAAATTACACATTATCAGCATCAGTCCGTCAAAAGGTAAACTTCACAAGCGGAGAATAAAATGTCTTTAAGATGTATTACTTTTTAGTTTCTTAGATCTTTCTTGTACACAGTTCCACTGGAACACATTATGTACTAGATTCTGTTTAGATTAAGTATGTACGGGGCATTCCCCCCGCTAACTCCCCTGCTAGAGCGTGTGCCCCATGAGGCTTTGAGTTCTTACCTCAAGCTTCCAGCGCCAACTATTTTGCAAAGACCGATGACATTTCTAACCCTTTCTGGTGTTATCACCTTTATTTATTCAGGGAGGGCCAGTTGAGAGCAAGCACTCATTTCCAGTGACTCCCTGATTACATGCCATATACAATGACAGTACATACAAAATGTTGTTAATATACAGTAGACAGTTGCAAAACACAGTACACACAGTATGCAGTACACACATAAAACAATTACAGAATACCAACAACTCAAAGTGCTTGTGTACCTTCAGTATACATGGCTTTATAAAGAAGACTTTTAAAGTGATTAAAGTTAATCAGGCGGTTTAATATCATTAGAAACTGCAGGTTATTCCATTTATATGTAGCGTAATATTTAATTGCAGTTATGCCTAATTTCTTCCTAAAAAATTGACTGTTTAGGACCAAGGAATCACTAGTGCAAGTGCCATAGTGATATGATTTAAAGACCAGCAAGCTTCATTCATATTATTATGGAATTAAATGCAAAGGAAAGGGCAGCAGGTCGGAGTTGAACCCTCGGCTGCTGCGTTGAGGAGTAAACTTTATATATGGGTGCCTACTCTACCAACTGAGCTATCCGGACGCCCGATAAAGGAAATCTTTTAAGCAAGGCTTTGTAGATAAATAGAATGCAGCGTTGCATCCTTCTTCGAGCTAAGGATGTCCAGTCTAGGTAGTGATAAAGGAGACAGTGGTGGGTACTAAATCCATCACCAGATATAAATCTTACGGCAGAGTGAGAAACTGCATCAAGTGGCTTCAATGACCTTAACATTTTCCTCGTCTTGAACATGTTATTCAAATCCTTAAATGCATGATTGTAACATTATCCAGGTTGTAGTCCCATTTGTAGTTTTATTCCAAACCAAAATCTCCCACACCCAGTGAAATTGCCATTGTGTTATAGCTCAGTATTTTGCTGCCTTTAAAATGCATTTGATTAAATAAATGAGGCGTTCGGCATACTTTGAGAGTAGTAACATAATAAGTAGACATTGCTGTCTAATGAGCTATTTTTTATTTAATATGCCTCTCCTCCATTGTCCTCCTACTCTCCTCTCACACCACTTAAATGCATCATCTCATCCTCGCAGACTATCTGCTTTCTCCTTCAGGCTGTTGGAAGCGGACAACACAAGTCCCTCCCTCCAACACTTGATTTTCCTCCTCACCTAGTAAAGTTTCTTCTGATCTTTCTCAACTTTCTCTTTCCTCCTTTCACCCATTTGTTTCAGTCTTAACATTCCTCCCTGTCTGCCAAGTGCTTTATGACCCAAATATCTCTCTCTCTCTCTCTCTCTCTCTCTCTCTCTCTCTCT
>NC_048408.1:6857349-6866959 GCF_013103735.1 Etheostoma cragini
CACACACACACACACACACACACACACACACACACACACACACACACACACACACACACACACACACACACTTTTTTTGTCTTTATCTGTAAATATCTTTCAGCAAGTTTCACTCTTTTTTTCTAATACATGTTTTAGGTAGAATAAAACCTACCATCTCACACATGTTTGAGACAGATGCTTTGCAGGATACAGCTTTAGTTCAGATCTTTTCACGCTGGTGCCTGACACTTGGTGATTGACTGACTGCTGGAGAACTTCAGTAGCTGGTCAACTAATTGCCAACATCTTAGCCAACAGGGACAATGCTAGAACTAGTCTCAGTGGCTCTCCCAGCAGGCTGGCTTGCCAGGTATAGCAAGCTAGCTAACTTGGTCGCATTAAGTCAACATATGTTAACAATTGGGGCTTGGGCCATTGACAAACCATGTCCCAAGCAGTTACAGTACACCTCGAGCATGGTTACATTAAAGTGGGTGTTGCAACTTAGCTAGTTTTGCATTGCCAGACCTATCTCCACAGCACTGTGGAGGAAGGACAATTTACTATGAGTTTTCCAACCAGATTTCTAACAAGTGACACCTAACAACTGCAAAAAAAAAAAAAAAAAAAGTCCTGTGACTGCTTTTAGGCTACTTCATTTTTTCCTGACATAATAGAGCCATTCCAATAAAGCCATCTTGAGCCTTTTGCTCTCCGTCATTACGCTTAATGCAATATGAATGGAGCCTCTTGTGCAACCATTACTCCTTTTAATAAAGAGAGCGAGGCCCTCTTCCTCATTTCTACAACACATTAGCTATATCCGAAAAAGCTATTAGATTAGATTTGATGATGCGGAAGCTGTTGTTAGTGACTTAAGCCTCCCTTAGTTTTCCAGAAATGAGACAAGAGGGCAGGAAATACACTCCAATGTTTAATATACCATTGTGGTAGGCCAGAGAGACGCACACACACACGCACACACACACTTTGCTAAGTAGGCACAAGGGCATCACAATTAGAGGTGTTATTCAAACCCCCACTGAATAAGCCATTACTGTGGCCTTGCTGAACTGCTTTACCACACGCCTAATATCACGCTAACTGAGCATGTGCAGAAAGGTGGCATTTTTTCTTGTAAGACAATAATGGAATATATTTTAATTTTATTTTTACTAATTTTATTATTAAAATAGCCAAACGATTGAAAAGCACACTATAATCTGTAAAAGAAAGTGTGTGTTTGCATTGGTAGGGGGTGTTAGGCTTGACATTAGACAGGTACATTTGCATTATAGTGGGTTGTCGATTAAAAATCTGTCTGGCAAGATTCTGCACAGTTTCACCATACAGTTATTGTTTGGTCAAGGTCTGGCCGCCTTTTATTGATTTCATATTTCCTTCTCATTAGACAGATTCATAGGACTCTATAATTTACTTCCGTCTTCATGTAAGAGGATGAGAACGCATAAAACATGCTTTTGACCAACTGAGCTAGCTGGACGCCCGATTCTGCACGTACTTCTGTTGATGTAGTCATATTTAGTATTTCATCCGTGCGTGTCGCAGCAGGTCCGTGTAGCCGCTGGCCTCAATAACCTCTCCTCCTGAGTCGGGTCTCTCTCGCGCTGGACTCACCTAACACTTAGAAAATGAATGGCATTACATCAGTGGGTTTGATCAGCTTATAGCCCGTAATTTGGACTGACACTGAGGTGCATGTTGTTTGGTTAATGGTGCGACGCTGCCATCATTATCTTGATTTCCACTTCAACATTATCTTTTTTATTTTTTTATTCCTTCCATGGTTGGGTGCATTCACTGCCCGGTCACTATTTGCAACTTGGGATTTTCCTTTTATTGCTTATCCGTGATGACAAACCTCCAAAAATAATTTTTTTTCCTGCCTCCTCCTCTGCACCTCAACCTCACAGTTGGTGAAGTTATTTCTCGTCTGCAGCAGAATAACTCGTTTTGATTGGACAAATAATGACATTGGGGGCACATGTTTTATTGTCATTTCCATATTAATTAATGGGAGGATTCAAGGCGGGGTCGGTGGCTTGTTCATGTGCGCTCAATTTCACGTTGATTGTCACGCCCTGGTTTTATACATATATATTATATTAATATATTTTTGTGCATAGGTACTTGTCAAGACATCTTCTTGTTTGAAAGCTGTGCAATCTTTTATACATGAGGCCCCGGGTCATTTTCCTCAGGTTACAAAGCATGCTGGCATTCTGAGTGGGAGCACTAATGACTGGAGGAGACTGGGGAAGCACACATGCAAACACATGCAGGCACAGAGCACAAATGCACCTGCATAGTAAAGAAAAAAGAAGCAATTAATAAATACACATAAATAGACACAGATAGAGACATGTTGAAACATATCTGCACTCAGAGGTAATATGTCATCTCCATCTCTGGTGTTGATATAGAGCCATTGATCCAGTGATAAATATGTCCTATGAAACCCTCCGGCGCGCCTCCTGAGTTATTATAAGAAACAAATGTGATCGATACAGACTTGGAAAGGAGGAAAGCAAGACACTCTTATGTGTGTTGTTTCCGTTTATATTCTGTGTGCCCGTGTGGGCGCGCGGTTGTTGAACTGTATGTCCTTGTATGAATGAACTTCCCCTACTTCAGATGACCCCTGGGATTGCATCCTTTACTGGAGCACAGACCTGACAGAGATCCTCTGTGTGCCTCAAATAACATTTTGTAGTGTGGGTAATGTCCGGTTGGATCCCTGGTGCTGTGTACAGCATTACCAGCTATTTCTGCAGTGAAGTGGATTGATTACGTCCTACCCAGGGCTCTGTCATTCCCATTACTGTCCCACTACTCCACATTTTAGAATCAGCCCTGAAATCCATTCTATTGCTCTGTACTCACTTACACTGGTGGTTGACATTTTATTTTCCCCCAACATCTAGGGCTGGAACTAGAGCTGGCCGAAGTGGAGAAAATCAAATATCAAAATATTTTTGTCCAAACACCTCAATATTGATATTGCAGGGCAGCTATTTTAGATTTAGTCTTACTTCTGATAAGGAATAATTTGGTCATTTTGGTCAAACTTATTTCACTGAGATCATTATCATTATCTGACAAAAAACTGATTAAGGTGCGCATGTAGACTAAAGAAATCAAACTGGCGATTCAATCATATTCATCAGGCAGTTCAGGTTTCACACAGCTCCTTCTGGAGCCATTAAATGTTTGCAAAACAACTGTTTTCACATATATGCAGTAGTACTCTCCAAGACCTGTAAACAGACTTTAATGTACAGCAGCTTGAATACCTTCAACCAGACATGCTGTATGTCCTAACATTTGATTTTCTTTTTTAAACTGTAGTAAGAAGTAGGGGTAGGAATCACCAGACGCCTCCTGTTACGATATATGCTTATGCCACGATACAATGTTGTTGCAATTTTAAACATATTGCAGTATCCTGCGATATATTGCAATTTATAACCTTTTTTTCCAACTTCTAATTTTTTTTTACCAATTTCAAATGATTTCTCCAAAAGAAAACTTTGTCAACATCTGTTTTATCTAAAAAGATACATCTCACTTTAATTTTATTTATTTTATCCCATTTTCCAATGGGATTGTCAAGCAGACAAACTGACCTACACGTATATAATAAAAGATCAATACTTGGCAAATGTGTATCGATACAGTATAGCCACTGAAAATATCAGGATACTATGCTGTATTGATCCCCCCAACCCACCCCTACTAAGAAGTCACAGTAAGACGACACATATAGATATGACCTTGACTGCATTTAAGGTAGAAATGGGCTGTTGTTGAAAGATTGTTGCTTCTCTACTTTGGTTGTTAAAGAGGCTGGTTTATTTGGGCTCTTGATCAATATTAATAACTCATTACTCTATCCGGGGATGTTAATTCTCGTAGGACTGGCTGTGAGCAAGCATCCAGCGTCACAAGGCAAATGATTTCCGAACCATAAAAATGTATGACTGTTTTTTTTAACTGCGTTTTGCATTATGATGTTTGATTATGATTATGATATTATTTTAGAATGAGTCGCTACTTTTAAATCTCCTGCCTATTCATTCTTTCAAGAAGTTGTGACTTTATTAAGCATATCAGGTACAGGCTGCTGTAGGATGAAGCATTTGAAATCTGGACTCTGGGTGATAATGTAAAGGTTTTATTACAACTCATATTTGACTTTCAGCAGATTCCCTGACTAGAAGCACATAGACACACACTTTCACGACATCACACAGAGTCAGAGACAGCAGCAGTCCTTGCGCCCTGTCTCCGGGCTAATGGTTTGTGGCACTCTTGCCCGCTCCAATCCCTCCTCAATCACCAACTGGTGTAATTCTCCCTGCAGGTGGCTGGAAATGAGGGCAGCAGTTGATTAGAGCAGAGGAGAGCGCTGTAATAGGCAGCCGGCTGCTCAGGATAAGAATAGCTGCTTCAGTGCATCTGTCGCACCACAGGTAACTGTGACTTGCTGATGCTTTCAGCGTATCCACCAGCACTTCAAGACAAATTAAGCATCTAAGGTTTGGCCTTCTTTATTTAACTTTTTTTTAACAATAATAGGAGTTCCCCCAGCCTGCCTATGGTCCGCCAGTGGCTAGAAATGGCGATAGGTGTAAACTGTGCCCTGGGTACCCTGCTCTGCCTTTGGGAAAAATGAAAGCTCAGAAAATGAAAGCCGATCTTGAATCTTGCCCCTTATGAGGTCATAAGAGGGTGAAGTTACCTCCCCTTTCTCTGCTTTGCCTGCCCAGAGAATTTGGCCCACACATGAGAGAGAGAGAGAGACATCATAGGTTTCAAATGAGCAAAGTGGCAGTTGGTCAAAGCCACACCCCCAGCCTCCACCTTGCACCCCCAACCTTGAATGAAGCATGTGACTTAAATGTCCCCCCATGAGAACGTGTGATCTGTGTGGAGGGATGTTTCCTCATCGGTTTCACTTTTATTGAGGTTTGACTGGCACTCTTTAACTTACATCATCTCATCTTCTGCAATTGTTTAATGACACCCAAGAGAATTGCCAGTTATTTCTATTTAAATGCTAAATTCCTAATATTAGCAAAACTGTCGTGGATTTTCTTTTGCAGATTTTATGGGGTTTTGGTTAAAATGTATGCTATTTGGACGGAAACTGAGCTATTGCTGACATTTTTTGTGCCTGAGCCAAAGCAATAGATGGAGTGTCACGGTTTAAAGATATTGCAAGTGGTAATCTTAATGGCTTGCTCATTGCTTCTGAATTTTCAGTTTTCATCCCCTTCTGCCCCTGCGCAGGAGCTAAAATGACAAAATGACAAATCCACACATACAGACCTCTGGGAGCTGATCGGGACCCAGCTTTTAATTGAACTGGTGCTTTAGAGGTCTCTCTGCCCCTTTGCTATCACACGTACACTACACACAGACACACACATGTTCATAGTTTTTAATCTAATACAGCCAAGTAAAGCTTCCTGAATTCAGTCACACGTTGTGGTTGAGGTTGTGTACCAAAACCCTTTAAAGACCGAATGGCAACATGAATTTTGGTGTCACTCTAATGCCTGCACTGCTCTCTGGTGCTCTGAACAAACTTGACAGGCAACAAAAGCATCACTGCACATGACTCTAGTTAACATCACACTTGGCAGCAGGTAAAATTAGCCTATAGTAGGCTTAAACACTGTTTAAATGCTAAAAGCTAAAAGTGTGGCTATAAGTCACTCGAAAGGATTCCAACGCCCTGGACTAATATGATTGGTTTAAAGAAAAACAAACAACCCAAAGTGTTTTTTTCCCCTATCCCAGAATAGATAAGTGGTGTAGCCAGACCATTCTCCAGCACTGACACAGCACTGGAGAATGGTCTGGCAATGCAAGACTAGGCAGACATGTATGCATCTAGTGGCCAGCAGCAAACTCTCAGAGGCTGACTCTATCAGTAAGGAGAGCTGGAGACAGGCAGTGTCCGCAATCCGTCAGTTAGGCAGTAAGCAATACCTTTGCACAGGCACTTTGACAGATAACTTACTTTCCAACCAAGCAATAAACAATGAGCATTCATAATGTACATCTGCGGAACTTCTTTACCCTGTTAGGGCACCATAATCTCAGCAAGGAAAGAAGACAGGTTGATGGCGAAGAGTCAAGATATTGCCAACTGAAATGATGATAAGATTGAGTTGAGTGGTGAGGGAAGAATCAGTGATGAGGATCAATGTGTCAGTGATGTTGAGGATGAGAAACCAAATGTCTGGTTAGACAGAAAAGGCAGTGTGTCAACAGGAGAATTGTTGAAGTTCTTTTGCATCGGCCATTGTGAAAATATTTGGTGAGGTGTGTGATACCATTGGTCTGGAAACCATCTAAAAAGGGACAGTGGTTCAACGTAGGGCTGCTTGATTATGGCAAACATCATAATCCCAATTATTTTGGTCAATATTATTATATGACAGCCCAGGTCACAATGCGACCTTCTCCGTCCTGGACATCAATTCAAATTTGGTGGTGGCACAAGAAAGTGTAGAAATGACTGAAGTGAAGAACAGTTATCCGCTTGAGGGGGATGGTCTGGAGAGGTGCCTTTCTAAGTTGGGAGAGTACGATGTGACCATATCTGTTTTGGAAAATGACTGCCACCAGTAATAGTTTTCAAAAAGTTGTATGAAACATTTGTTCACTTCTGTTTTTTTGCTATTATGTCACCCTGTTTAATGTACAGTACACAAGCACCAAGTGCATTTGGACCTTCTGCCTGTTACATAACCCATGTCACTTAGTCAGCTGTGGCAGCAGTGTTCTGGCTCCTGCTGCTCGCTTTCAGCATCAGACTTGTCTTAAACACAAGAACAGATGAAGAAGAAATGAAATCATGGGTGTTTCTGTACCATTAAATTAGAGCCCGGACGATTTATCGGTGGGCCAATATTATCGGTTGATATTAGGCATTTCTCGATATATCGGTATCAGCATTTATAATGGCCGATAAATAAATAAATACATGCATTTTAAATATTAATTCATCAGAATAATTTATAATGACAAATAAATGATCCTGATAAATGAATATTTAAAATATAAAATAAAAACGGACACTCAACCATGTCATGAGTGTTGGGGTTGCATAGTTTGTCCACCAGAGGGCGCTCTACGGCGTCTCTGATGGGAACACTCTTAAGTTTGTATTTTTATGCATTTTATTTATCAGAATCTTAATATATTTTGATCTTCCTATGTTCTGTTGTGACAATAAAACAAATTATTATCATATTATTTTAGTGAGAACTCATAAATAACTACAAATAACTAATGTTAGGGAAATCTGTTTATGTTTTGTTATCTGTTTGTGGATTATTTTCTTCTTTAAATATATATCGGCTGATTTATTGGCATATCTGATTTTTAAATAACCAAATATTTGTATCGGTATCGGCCTTAATCGGTTGGGCTCTACATCACACGTCTGACATTTAGAACACTTAATTTGTTATAATACTTGGAGGTCAATTTGTGACTCCCTGCTGAACTGGGTAATTATTTCACTTTTTGGGTATTTTTGACAATAACTCAAACGCGAAATCTTCCTCAAACCTCTGAAACTTTGGGACTGAGAAATGGCTGAATCGGTTACGTAGTCTGGACAGGAGGTGTGTGCTGGCAGAAGGAAGGAGACGTGTCATCTCTCCCTCTGCTCCAGCCGACCTGCTGTGAACTGACTCAGCCCGGACACACTGGCCCCAGCAGGACTGCTGTCACTGGGGAAATGACTACCGCCTCACAGGCCTGCTATTTATCAGACCTGCTGTACTTTCTCAGCTAAATTTGAACATGTACACTTTACTGATACCTGCGTGGAATTTGTCTTTTTGATTCCCTGCTTTCCAGGTAAGATTGCATAGCTGACTCCAGACCAGTATTTTTCGAATGCAGAGGGTTTTGAGTCTATCTTTCTATACCTTGCTATCAGAAATCACTAATTAAAAAAAATAAAATATTGACATCATTCTTGACTTTCACACTCTGTGTGTCTGTGTGTGTGTGTGTGTGTGTGTGTGTGTGTGTGTGTGTGTGTGTGTGTGTGTGTGTGTGTGTGTGTGTGTGTGTGTGTGTGTGTGTGTGTGTGTGTGTGTGTGTGTGTGTGTGTGTGAGAGAGATAATGGGCAGGTTGTAAGAATAAGTGCAATATGTCCTGTAAAAACATGGACGTAAATGAGCTAACATTAGGCATGAGACCTTTCATTAGGTATGTTGTTGGTGACGCTTTGTCAATGACAAGAAAGTGTCCTGTGGGGTTGAAGTGACTACTGCTTCCTTGTAAAAGTAATAATGGCTTCCTATAGCGTTTGTACCATATCAATAGAGCGAAGATTCAAGGTACTAAATTACATTGAAGTAAAAATTCTGTGTCAAAAATTGTCATTCAGGAGTCTTCATTGAATCCTCACACTCACACTATATTGTCATACTGCCCAACCCTGTTGTCCTGAATTTGAACAGCCTCTTCTGACCCATACCATGAGACAAATACTGAAGTTAAATATGTAATATATTTACTGTAATAAATCCCAAAAGTACCCCAATGCGTTATCAGATTTTAAGGAAACATAAAATAGTACCTTTACTGACAACAATGCCTATGCCAGTTTTCTCCTTTTGTAATTTCCGTTTCGTGATGGAATATCTGTCTGTGTTTCGGCCTGTGTGTCGGTATCAACTACCCAGGTTGACCGCCAGGCCGGGTTGCCAGATACAGTATATCTGTAAACACATAAACCCAGCGTGCTACAGCTGTCACGTTAGAACAGCCTTGAAAGCAACATACAAAAGGAACATGATCAACGGAGAAAGATTCTACCCAACCTAAAAAAAAAAGAACTTTTTGGGTTTGTTTCTAACAGTTGCGTGACAAGAGACATAACAAACCCGGGTAAGTATTGGAGATGTATTTGAAAGATGGAGACGGCTTAGAGCCAAAAGGACGTTGAGTTGGATAATTTTCTCCTGAACAGGTGGCTAAGTATTAGCTTCAGGCTAATTTATCACGGCTACAAGGGACAGGCCTTTTGTGTAATTTCAACGTCTGTGTACTCACATTGAATTATATAGCTATAGTACCTGAGTTGTTTACATGCTCACAAAAACAATTGCAACACAGCCAGTAAAGGGATCCCCACTGGTCCTGGCTAACGCTCCCATGCTAACCCTGCTAGGACAAATGAAGTTCAGTTACAGACTTGAATAAGGCTCATTTCTGCCTGAGTGCCTCATGACCACCACAGAAGATAAAGAAGGCCTTCAAACGTGGTGAAACTCAGCGTGATGATGACGATGAGCTACCAGTTTAGACTACCCCACCTGTGGGTAAAGGGAGTGCTAATGTTGAAGGATCAGTGACTGAAATGGTCCATAGATGAAGTTGTCTGTCAGTAATATTGAATGGGTGTAGCTTACTTACATGAGCCCCACTGATAAAGGATTTTTAAGACCAATACAAATATTTGGTCATTTAGAAATCCAATATGCCAAAATATCGGCCGATATATACAGTGGGTACGGAAAGTATTCAGACCCCTTTAAATTTTTCACTCTTTGTTTCATTGCAGCCATTTTC
>NC_048408.1:6867059-6907778 GCF_013103735.1 Etheostoma cragini
AATGGGCCGAGGCGAGCCGAGGCGGGCCGAGGCGAGCCGAGGCAAGCTGTTACCAGCAGTGGAAAAACGCCATTACTTACTTACTCCTCTTTGTCCCCTATGACATAAGGCTTCAATGATCACTCTGGTCTCAGGCAGCATGCTGGGCCTCTCCCATCACAGGTTCATCTGTCCTAGCTCTTGTGTTACAGTTCTGCGCCAGGTGGTTTTGGGCCTCCCAGGTTTTCTTTAGCCAGGTGGTGTCTCTCTTAAGGCGACTTTTGTGAGGCTGTCCTGCTCCATCCTCAAGACATGTCCTAGCCATCTCAGGCGTCATAATCTCCTTGGTCATGCTCTGGCTTCCTGTTTTCTTGTACAGTTTGTTGTTGGAGATCCTATTATCCATTTAGCCATTACATAAAAACGTTGAACACAACCGATGGCTAAAAGTGCTAACAGTGTTTTTGTTTTTGTTACATTGCTCTTAGCTAAAGAAGGAAAGTGAGGACAGAGAGAAGGTTTGGAGAAGAAATCTGTTAGAGTTGGAACATATTGATTCCTGGTATTTTGCCAATCTGGAACCAGATCCGAAATGGAACAGACTATCAGAATCCAACCTTACCGTCACTGTGTCAGTGCTTCATGATTCGGCGTGCAGCTTCACTAACATTAGTCTCTGGGTGACAAAAATTCACAGACTACTTCACCTTTTTCTCAAAAAGCTAATCGTCAAGTTATATATAACATTGTCATTATATATAAATGATTTCCTTCAGGAGTTGATGTGTTTGAAAGCGGTCCATTGTCCTGATGCTGGACTGTGCCCTCGCGGGTGGGTTCACGCTTTTTTTTTAATGTTCTGTTGACATAGTGTTATTAATGAGATAAATACAATAATTCTGTCATTTGTGGATTGATCCAGATTAATTGAGGATGAGAATCGCCATTCATGTGAATTGATATTGTATAAGAGGATACAATGCTTTGAAACACTACGCTTCTGTTTTCCTCTTTGTCTTTGTTTCTTCCTCTGTGCTCTTTGTCTTTCGATCTGTTCCTTCGGTGTCCTCCACATCTAAACCAGAGCAGTGTTACTCAGTCGGTGATTGGGGCTTGAGAGGCCAGAGCTAGACTAAACTCATTTCCCCTCTCTGACAACAAGTGGCTGCTGCTGTCACTGTCGGCCAAGTTAAGTTTTTTTTGGATAACCTTCAACTGAAAAAAATCCTATTTCACAGGAGAAATACAAGGCCGCCATTCCACAGTATTGCATTTGATACTTAATTAATTTAATTAAAGACTCAGTCTTAAATGTTCATACATGATGACGATGGACATGTTTCGTAATTCATGTTCTCTATATGAGTTTCTGTTTCCATGGAGTCTCCAGTGTGAAGAAGAGTGATTAAATGGCAGGCTGATTTTATCTTTTAAGAATAAGTGCTCTATCATGATGGTAACTTGAAATGTTTCTGGGCCTTTTGACTTTGATCTTGCCGTCACCAGGGACATTGCCTTTCTTTTTCTTCTTTTTTTTGTCTCTAAAACGCTGCCTGATGTGTGTGACAGTGACAGAGGCTCCTACTGCACCTTAACGGCCTGTATTTTAATTGCATCCTGAATGCTTTTGGTACGCTGAAAAGGTCGCCTGTTCTCAGGATGATGAATGGCGACGGAGAGAGAGAGAGAACACAGAGCACAGCTTTTAAAAAAGAGCTTGTTTCCTGTGGCCCTGATGGAGGTAATGGAGATGGTTTTTAATAGCGGTGGTGTGAGGTAAAGAAGTGACAGGCGGACAGCTACAGTTTGCATCAAACCCCCCAAAAGAAGGCTGGAGCCCTCCCACCCCAGGGTTAGTGTCTGGGGGTCAACCCACTTTAATTCCCCCAGTCTGTTGACATTAAGATGGGATGTTCCACTATAGGGGTGTCTGATATTTTTTGTAAAACATATTTACAGGTAAGAAGAATATATAAATTTTTCAGCCTCCTGAATGAATTTTTTTTTTTAACCTCTTTTGTGGTTGTCTTTCATACCTTGTAAGGGGATGGGACAATGCTACGTCTTCTAAATATTGGGGTTATTCCCTGCATTCCCCCCCCCCCCCCCCCCCCCCCCCCCAAAATCTATGCCTAAAAGCGCACACACACACCGACACACACACACACACACACACACACACACACACACACACACACACACACACACACACACACACGCCTCCTCTTCACAAAAACTTGTGGTTGGTATATTTAAATGGACTCTCCTAGGTGTCTTCCTCTTACACATGACTTTGTCTAAATCTCAATATGCTACTTTAATTTAATATACCTATGAATGTACTGTACATGAAAAGCTTTGATAAAGCATCTAAATACCGTTGTGATTGTTCGAAAATAACACTTAAGTGTAAACTCCTGTCGCACCTGCCTGTTCCCTTGCTCTTTCTCTCTTTCTTCATTGAATTCGAGCAATCTCCTTCCAAAACTATACCTCCCCACTATGCAACACCCCTCTCCTAATTGAGCTCTGATTTCATATGCTATCTCTCCATCCCTGCAGATCCCTCACTATAACACCATTATGCCATTCAGAGACCACTTGATATCGCCAGGATGAGTGCCACGACTCTGCATTCAGACGCTCCTATCTGATTATGCCCAAATTGAATTAGGCTGTCATCTCTTCTATTACGCTGCAACTCAATCCCATCCTGATCCGGGAAGCTGAAATGTGGCATCTTTGATGGAGGTCTGTTCAGTTTTGGCCTCTGTAGGATGTGTGAGGTGAAGAGCAATGAGCAAGTGTTAATTTCATTCTGCAAATCAGCACTACAAATCACGATTAATAACTAGAATCTAGCATCATTTAAATTATTATCACACGGGTGTGCAGTCAGCTCAGTTGGTAGACCAGGAGCTCATATATCAAGGGTTACTCCTCGACCCAGCGGGCCGGGTTGGACTCCGACCTGCGGCCCCCTCTTTCTCCCCTTGCATGTCTTCAGCTGTCAAATAAAGGCCTAGTACATATAATATAAATCTGATATATTAATAGCAATGATGAATTGGCCTGTTTCAGATAAAAAATATATTTAATTTCACACATTGAAGATAATATTACTACAGGTAAGGTGGCCATATGATGGCCATACAGTTAAGCTTAAAGATTGACTCTGCCTCCTACATGCATGTTGACATTAAACCAACAAATAATAAATAAATTCATTCATTTTTATTCATCTGGCCCAGTTTAACCGGCGAATTAATTTTTATTTATGCAATATTTTTGGGAGGTCCCTACTCTTTCAGTTAAGGCCTAGAAAATGTTAAAGATCCCTTCTATAGATCATAAATAAACCCTACACAGGACAACTATTGAGGTCTTTTTTTTTTCTGATAGGAAGAAAGTAAATTGTTGTAACAACAAAGTGTTATAAACATTCTGGGTGTGGAATTGCTATTTCAATTTTTTTAATCCTTTTTGTCTGTCCTTTGTCCACATTTGTGTATTGTTAAGTGTCACAGAGAAACTCAGAGCAGCTGAGTCATGGTTTGTTGTACTGATCAACTCACTGTATTAATGCACATGATACTGAATTCATCAAGACAATGATGTGTAAACTTGGAGATGCCCATCAGAAAGCAGGAAAACTTACTAAATATGAATGAATATACAAACATTTACAATGGGGGATTAAGAATCAATACCTGTGTGTTATATGAGCCTGTTATTTGGGATAAGTAAAGAGGAATATGTTTGTTCTAGGAAGAGTCTCTAATGGCCATTTCCATTCTATGTGGTTAGGGCTGGGAGTCACCAGAGGCCAACAATACGACATCACCATCATACTTTTGTAACAATACCATATTATTGTGATCTTAAACATATTGCAATAGTCAGGGATATATTGCAATTTATAACTTTTTTTTCCAACAAAAAACTTTCCCCCAATTTCAAATGATGAAATGAAAAAGGAAACTTGATCAACATCTGTTTTGTCTAAAAAAAGATACATATCTCTGTTTGTTCATCTCACTTTATATTTGTTGCTGCAAATGTGTCAAGCCGACAAACTGACCAAAACATAATAAAAGATCAATGCCAGTTTATTTTTTATTTTCACACAGACATTTAAAAAAACAAAAAACATTTTAAAGCTGTAATTGCAATACCGCCATGCAATACCATGAAACGGGGATATTCTTCCTGAAGGTTATCATACCGGCCCATGCCTAACCCCAACACTCTCAAGATTTGAGGCCGCATCTTTCTCTTGTCGTTTTTCGGTAGTTAAACTAATTGGAAGTTTTGTGAGATGTCGAGTTCAAAATCTGGCTTCTGTGATTCAAAGCCATTGGACAGGAGGCAGGCTGTTTGGTAAAAGGCATGTTAGTTATGTAACAGAAGGGCCTTGGTGAGTGTGATAATGATTCAGACTGGTCTAACCGGGTGGTTTTTTTGTTTGTTGCATAACTAGTTGACACCTCCCTTTCTCTCACTCACACAAACACACACACACACACACACACACACACACACACACACACACACACACACACACACACACACACACACACACACAGACTATTTAATGAAGTGAATGAGCAAAAACAATGCGCATGTCGTCCGTCTACTTGTACTTCATAGCAAAACTGTTAGGCTACTTCTTTACTATTTCTCGATGAACTTTTACACCCACACACGCGCGCACACACACACACACACACACACACACACACACACACACACACACACACACACACACACATACACATACTTACATAAACACAGGCCCGAGTATCACACTGATTTCACACTCATAAAATAACTCACACTGGTGAAGGGCGATCCAAAGTAAGCAGCAGAGAAAAGGAGTTGACAGCAGTAAAGCAGCAGTAGCACCACCTCAAAGTCAGCATTCTGTGTTTTTGGGTTTGTTTATGTGTAGAGTATCTGCTTTAAATATGCACTTAAAAGGCCCTGCTCTTCCGCATTTGTATAACAGCATTATACAAGAGATTTGCAAACCTCGTACTATATTATACTATACTGTGTCATATTGTATACCCTTCCTACTATCAACAGCTTGTTTAAAGTTCACACTCAGAAGTGTAAAAATGTCCTTGTTTACCCACTTACAGACACTTGCTTTTGTTGCTTTTGTGTTTCTCCAAATGAGGACCAACTAGTCTTTAAATGCTATCAGCCCCTCAAATCACAGCGTCTTTGGGTGAGTGGGCGGGGCACTGTGCACGGCAGTAAGCCTTACCGGTCCGCCTACAGCAAAGGCAAGGAGTCGGTGTTACCTTATTAAACAAAATCTATGCATTTACCTGGTTTTCTGACAAATTCATAAACAAAAATTAATGTTATCCTTAAGTTAATAAAACCCTAATTAACAAAACTGGTTTAAAAAAAAAAAAGGATATTAATGTTTTAATAAATAACTGTGAGATTCCTATTCAAGTTTATGGTCTGCTTGTTCAACAACTGTTTGAGACATTGCTCTTAAACACATTTAGAGAGGATTTGAATTACTATTTTTATTCTTAGTTCTTACCATTTTTGTGCTGGCTAAAATCATTTTGAAGGGGGCCAAAAATGTCTCTATGCAGGAATAATACTGCATAAGTGGCACTGCGGGAAAAACCAAATACACAATACACCACTGTTGTAATGTAAACTTGAAAACTGTAGAGTTTGATGAGTGTAACTGGAGTTATTCTATTGTTGTAAGAGGAAATTTGTTCATATTTTGTGCCCTTGTCTGTTCTGCATTTTTAAATTCCAGCACAGTGCTCCCGTATGAGACTTTTCTCTTTGTTTATTTCCTTGAATTTCCCAAAAGAAATATGAATCCCAATTCTTTATTTTGTAGAGTATAAACCATGGCCGTGCCATTAGTATGTTGCATTGTCCTCAAAGATAGTTGACTCTGCCTGTTTTCCAATTGTTAACCATAGAAATGTCTGCGAATGAAATTGCCAGCAGCAGTGTGTTTATGTTATACCCTGTTATTTGTAGTAATGAGTTCTTACTAAAATAATAGGATAATTTGTTTTATTGTCACAACAGAACAGAGGAACATCAAAATATATTAAAGTTCTGATAAATGAAATTCATCAAAATACAAACTTAAGATATGAAACTCAAAGTCCTTTGAACAAAAACACAATAAAAATAAAATAAAAATAAAGTGTGTTGCCAACAAGGATGTTGTAGAGCGCCCTCTGGTGGACAAACTATGCAACTCCAACGCTCATGACGTGGTTGACATTCTTTTTTTTTTTTTTTCTGTATATTCTTTTACCAGAATTAATTATTTGTCAAGGATTATGCTGACATCTTCCTCTCTTTACTTCCTGTTTTCCCAGGCGCGTTACAAACAGAGTCTGGACCCCACGGTGGACGAGGTGAAGAAGCTGTGCACGTCGCTGCGACGCAACGCCAAAGAGGAGCGGGTCCTCTTCCACTACAACGGCCACGGGGTGCCCCGGCCCACGGTCAACGGAGAGATATGGGTCTTTAATAAGGTAAAACAAACAACAAGAAATGTGCTCTCACATTATTCATACAGTAGTCTATATCCAGAATGTTCCACTCCCGGGATTGCTCCGTTGCCGGATGTCATTCTTTTCGGCCCAATGCCTGTTACCTTCTGCTCTCTTTTTGTTGTCGTTCTAAACTCTGGTGGCTTTCTGAGGACTAGCTGCTCCTCAGATCACTGCAGGGTAAATCCAGACAGCTAGCTAGAATATCTGTCCAATCTGAGTTTTTCTGATGCATGACTAATGCCCTAATTGCACGGAAATAGTATCATCATGGGACCTTTTGTGATTTAAAAACTACCCGCCACATTTTACAGAGGCACCGTGGCTCCAAAGATGACTTCTCTTTATTCAAACTATCTCGCTAGTTCATGTAAACTGTTTACATTTTTAACCTGATGTCGCTAATTTACTTCCTGCCTGGCTGTTTAAACGCCCCGCGGCTCGCAAGAAAATAGACCTGGCGCGTATCTTTAGTGGCCAAATCCATTGTTATGTCTAGAAAATTATTTTATATATAGTATTTCAAGTTCAATTCGCCACTACCTAAAAAAGTATCATATATTGTACTCAGTATCTCAGAATATAAACTAAGAAAATTTAAAATATTGACTACAAATCTCAAATCAATGAGTAAATGTAACATATTGACTTAGAATCTCAATATATTGACTCAAGAATGTTGACTAGGAATCTGAAAGAAATGACAAAGGTATGGTTTAGGCTGTAGCGTGAGGTTTATGCGGAGAAGAATAGAAAATACTATGATGATGAGGATGATTAATCCTTAGAAAACCAATAGGGTTCCACAGCCCTGCTGTGTGAACCGCGTAGCCCCCTCGGGCTTGGGCCGCTAATTAGAAAGGTCTTATAGACTGGAATTGTCTACGGTATATGATGATGATGATGATGATGTCCACCGAGAATCAGGTTTTTTTTCACCGTTGTCGCACCAAATGTATTCTTTACGGGGGATATGTTGAGTCTTTGTAAATTTATGTATTTATGTTAAGCATATGTCATGCAAGAGACACAATACAAATGAATGGACTGGTGAACATTGTCATATTGACATGTAAGGTGTGTTGATTGATTTGCCACGGTAACGCATGCATTGAGTAACATGCAAGAAAACATTCCACCTTAAAAGTTGACGGTAGTTTCTTAGTACATAGCTCACTGTTAACTAATAGACGACCAGGCAGCAAACCTTTTATATTTTATTGTAATATTTGACCAATTTATGTAAACTTTCCACCGTAGGAACAGTGAGTTACATGACCTTTGTGAGCCACAACTTAACCGTGTGCGTGCACGCGTCATAGTTGCGTCCTGGTACTAAATAAATAGCACTGCACCCCTGGTGACTGCGATGATTTAAAAAGCTAGTCCTAAACAGATGTGCGGAGGAGGGAAGGGACATCGAAAACACCACAGAGGCATGATTTGTGTCACCAAAGTAGGGATGATTTGTGTCACCAAAGTAGGGATGATTTGTGTGGCACTAAAACTGGACTGAGGTTCTTGCTGGTGAAATGCGGCTATAGTAATGGGACGTGTCCACTGTGGCGTTTTTTGCCAGCAGGGATCGCCTCGCCTCTCAGCTTTGGACGCTCGATGGGCTCGCCACTAGGAGTTATCAGTTTTTCACTGGCAAGCAAAGAAAACTACACCCTCCTACAACCGTGATGGCTGCTCCTAATTGGCTGAACGTGTCACGTGGGACTGTCTGCTCGCGGATTTCAAAACAGACCAACATGGTGGCTAGGTTTTGACATTTTTTCTCTATTCTCTCTTAACGATTTTTGATTTTACTTAATTTTTGGGGCATTTGAAGCCTTTATTTGATAGGACAGCTTAGGCGTGAAAGGAGAAAGAAAGGGCGAACGGCAAGCAGCAAAATGCTGCAGGTCGGAATTGAACCTGTCGCAGCTGCGGCAAGGACTCTGCCTCTGTAGATGAGGTTTTTATTGCTTCTTCCGAAGTTTTTGTCCAAATCTGCTGATGTTTTTGGCCCTTTTTCACCAATTTTTGCGTGTTTTGTTTGGGGGGGGGGGGGGGGGGGGGGGGGGGGGGGGGGGGACTTTATGAGGCCCAAATTGTAAGTGAGAACGCTATACAAGAAATGGAATAATTAATAAAAGCATTTCAGTGACCTAAACATGTCTGGCCTTTGATGTGATTCTTGTTTTCCAGTCTTAGTAAAATTGAGTTAGACAGTGAATGATGGCTGACACTTGCTAGTGGACACGTACCATAAGAGGGTTCCTCAAAATGGCCCTGGGTTCCTCGACCACTTCCAGCTAAACATCACAAAGTCCACCTGCATTCCCTGGTCTTAGGGTTGAGTTCCACCGTAGAGACTCAGTGAATTGAAAAAACAGACATAAATTCTTGAGTTGTTCAACGCCTCGTCCTATAAGTAAGCACCTACTCACAGTGATGCACCACTGCTGTCTGGGCTTAGCTGTTGCCTTGGCGTCCCCAGTACACCCTCGGGCCTTATCTTATCTATCCTCCTCCCTAACCCTTATACTTACTCCTTTTCCTATAAAATGAAGCTGCTGTGTCACTGCCTGCGCGAAGATGAGATGATTGGGATGACGTGGCGTTGAATCAAATTTTCCTTTAAAAATAGGGTTTAACACCTTGGTTATTAGATTTATTACTCCGGTTCCCATAATCCTCATGTTTCTGTTTCTACCCCTCTCCCTTATTATCATTTTCTCTTTTCAACTGTTTATCTCCCCCTATATTCTGCTCAACTCTTCATCAAGCAGATGACTGGTGAATTATTAAACACATATCTATAAAATTGAGTTTGCATCAATCGAGCGATGCCTCGCCTCTGTCCTCCTAAACTATCTATCTCATCTCTTTTTTTTTCTCTCTCTCTCCTCTCTTTTAGAACTACACCCAGTACATCCCGCTGTCCATCTACGACCTGCAGACGTGGATGGGCAGCCCGTCCATTTTTGTCTACGACTGCTCCAACGCGGGGATCATCGTCAAGTCGTTCAAACAGTTCGCCCTGCAGAGAGAGCAGGAGCTGGAGGTGGGCAGCTGCACGGACAACCAACCCTCATGGTTTACGGCATGTCACAACACAGCAGCCATGAGTTAGTTCCAGGGTTGTAATTGGAAAAACACTCCAAAAAGATTGGGTGTGTCATGCAAACACAATGAGTGTGCAGGCGAACAGGGTGCCACAAACATCTGGTATTTATGAGTTAATAATGGAAAAGTGGGAGACTTTGTCACTTGCACACACGCCACAAAATCACACTCCTCTATACACTCACACTCTCTCTCTCACACACACACACACACACACACACACACACACACTCTGTATACTGTATTCATAAAGGACACAGCTCTGTCCAGGATGTTGTCAGTATCGTATTTCAGCCAATCAAATGGGCAGCTGGCTCTAAATCATTGAGTTTTGGTGTAGACTTGGGAGTACACACACACACACACACACACACACACACACACACACACACACACACACACACAGTAGATACACACCACTACCAGTCCCAGTCCCCCTCACTGCTTCATCTTTTTATTACGTTTTCTCTCTTTCTTTCTTTCTCCCGGCTACAGCGGGTTATGTGAATCCCTAATGAGATAGTGCTGTCATTCATTTCAATTATTCATGGGGAAGTTTCAGCCAGACTGTAGATTAGCTGGAAAATGCGGGAGTGAGGGAGGGAGATAGAAGGGGGGTACAGAATGAACAGTACCAAGCAGAGAGTAAAGCAGAGTGGCTGTGAACGTTACGTACAAGTTATAAAATAAAGGCGAAGGCAGCATCTAAACTGCTGAGTTGCCGCAGTGTTAGGCAGAGCTCGTCACAAGTGTCTCTCCGTCCTCTGCCCCTGCTGCTCCTTTTCTGTTAAAGAGTTCATGGCATGGCTACACCTTCAGGGCTAAATAGAATACAATGGAATACAATTCAATTTCATTTATAGTATCAGTTCAGTACCAGTAGCAAGCGTTATCTCAATACACCTTACAGATAGAGTAGGTCTAGACCACACTAGACCACATGATTTACAAGGACCCAAAGGTTTTAGTAGTTTCCTTCATACCAAGCAACAGTGTGACAGTGGCGAGGAAAAACTCCCTTTTAGGAAGAAGCCTCGGACAGACCCAGGCTCTTTGTAGCCGGAGTCTGACAGAATAGAGGGTTATTGCCATTTGCACAGGTACAGGGCCGTACAAGTGTATTGGAACTTTTGTTCATTGCTCTTCAGCCCAGTTCAGACCAAAGATCTGCGACGAGACAAAACCGTTGCAGGGAAAAGTGGCAGCGGTCTGAA
Source organism: Etheostoma cragini (assembly GCF_013103735.1). Lineage (NCBI taxonomy): Eukaryota > Metazoa > Chordata > Actinopteri > Perciformes > Percidae > Etheostoma > Etheostoma cragini. The sequence continues at coordinate 6,877,921 of NC_048408.1, forward strand.
CCGGCCCGTCTCAGCTCCACTCTGCTGTTCAAATCGCCAGAGGCTGGTTTTAGAACGTAAGGGACGTCACCTGTTTCCACAGCCAATAGGGAAGTCAGCTGGTAAAGTCGGCTATGAACTATAGAAATAAAGTCATCCATAGTCCATTTGGTTCAATGTTACAAACTGTCAGCTGGTAGATGGAGGCTCAACGAGCAACCCGCGAGCTCTGTAATGTGGTCAAGTGAGCTAGAGAGTGACTAAAGAGAGCGAGCGTTGTTAGAACAAACTATGAATCCCTTAAATAGAACGATTAATCACTGGAAACGTAGCAGTAGCAAGTATCTCACTATCCCTAATGTTATCCATATTCATATTGAGAAGCAACAAATGATACATCAGATACAATAAAAGCCTGGAAGTCCGTACGGAAGTGCGAAGAGTTGCATCTCATCTGGTCGCATTGGTGTGAACTAGCAGGTGTTAGAACAAGAAGTTTCATCTTGTCGCAAGTCTTTGTTCTGGACTGGGCTTTAGAGTCAACTCTACACAAAACATAAAAAATGTAATACAATAAAAAAAATAATTAAACTATATGCATATAAAAATAAGTATGAAGTAGAAAAACAATATAAAAGAGAAAACAGCTGTAAGATGAATAAAAAGTTTAATTGTCAAAGGACTTTTTTTAACTTAAGAGAAAAAATAGCAGCTCAGCTGTCAATGAAGTATAGCGGTAGCTCAACACTCCTCACTTCCACTGGTTAGTAAAGGTTTTTCTCATTCCTGGAACTATACTATGCCACAGAGACAATTTTTAAAAGCAACAAGGTGATGAATTACAATTTCAGAATTTACTTCTTATGTTGGCTAAATGTCTGCATATTGAATGTGAATTGAACTCCCAAATCTGAGCACGCAGACTTTCATAAAGGACTAGAAGTAGCCTTGGCTCCAAAGAGAGCCAGAGAGGAGGTGATGGGACCACAAACGTCTCACTCTTGAAGCTGGTTTGTACAAGGGTTACGGAGTAATTGGCCACTTGGGGTTCTCCCAAGGCTATCTGTCGCCAGTTGAGTGTAAATTCTAGTCAATCCTTTGCCATAAGGCCTGGGAGGAAAGCTTGTGAAGTGGCTATGGTTATGGTCAGCTGAGAGATGTTGTGTGGCTGAGGCAAGAATGGACATTTTTGGAGACAAGGTTTTAGTTTGTCAGGGCATAATCAGTTTTAGCTGCATCTTTTTGGGTTAAATTATTGTGTTGTATTTGGGAAATAAATAGAGGAATTCCCCCTGGTAAATGCAGTGAAAGTTGCATAATGTCCATAAGCAATTTCACTTTTCCACCTGAAAAGAGTATGTGGATGAATGGGTGAGTGGGGAAATGGAAGATGCTAGGAGATTCAGATTCATTCTAGACTTCCAGAGATATTTTTGGGGCATTTTCAACCTTTATTTTTTGACAGGACAGCTGAAGATATGAAAGGGGAGAGAGAGGGGGAATGACATGCAGCAAAGGGCCGCAGGCCGGAGTCAAACCCCGGCCCGCTGGGTCGAGGAGTAAACTTTTATATGTGGACGGCTGCTCTACCAACTGAGCTATCTGGACGCCCACTTTCTGAGACGTCTTAATCATTCAGGAGACAATCTGAGCAGGGAGTCCCCCACCTCGCCCACGCGCAACTACACCCGCATCCCTCTGCCGCGACACGATACACGCACACACACAGACACACACACACACACTGTCAGCTATTTTTAAACAGGCACACAAGCGCAGCACACACGATTCACATAGCACGACAGGCCTGATCTCACCGGGGACTATAAGTCTGAGATGCCGTGATGAAGACAAGAGCATGAAGGAGATGGCTGAGGGGATGACATGAAAGGTGGAGGAGGTGTTATATCACTCCTCTACAGCACCATATCAACCTCCTCCTGCAGTCATTCAGTCATGGGAGTGTGTGTGTGTGTGTGTGTGTGTGTGTTTCTGTGTCTGTTTGTGGTTCTGTGTGTTTCTGCTCTGAGTGCTCTATTATAGGCCAACTGCTTCCTTTTAAATATCTCATCACTTCCTGCGTGCACTCAGCAAACATGCTTGCTGCATTAGCTGCAGACAGAAGTGTGTTTGTGTGTGTGTGAGTGTATATACATACCCTGCAGCACTCACAGCTAGGACATGCTGGACAGTGAGAAGGACTGAGACAGTGAGTGAGTGAGAGTGAGTGAGTGAAAGTCAGACTGAGTGAGTGAGTGAGTGAGTGAGTGAGTGAGTGAGTGAGTGAGAGACAGAGAGAGAGTGAGAGTGAGTGAGTGAGAGTGAAACAGAGAGAGTGAGTGAGTGAGACAGAGAGAGTGAGAGTGAGTGAGTGAGTGAGTGAGTGTAAGTGAGACAGAGTGAGTGTGTATGTTGTGTGGTTAGATGTTTGTGTTGCCGGCGTTTCCAGGATGCTCTCATTAAGCCTTCACCAACTCCTTCTATCACTTAAATGAATAATTAATGCACAGCTTTAAAATGTATTGCTCGACTAGAGTTGCGTTTTGGTGGCGTTCTTCTGTGCTTTTATCTCTGAACCCCCCTTGTAGGATTAGTCTCTTCAATTAGTGTCACTTAAAAAAAATTTAAAAAAAAAGGATTTCTCTGCATTTGAATTGTACACTGGTATCCCCAGTGGAAGAGAGTGAAAAGAAAGCTGTCATACTGATTTTCATGTTAATTTGCGAGATTACAGTATGCTAATGTGATAATTACAGTGGAGACTTGGCATTAATCAGCTTCGGCTGGCAATGTTGTCCTATTTACCATTTGGATTACTGAGGCACACCGTCATTTCCTTCCACAATCTCTTTTAGGAGACAATGTTCTTCTTATGTCGACACAATGAGAAGGCTTTAGAAACGCACACCGCTTTGTTTGGGATGTCTGTCTCTGCGATCAAGGCGACATTTTCATCATTAGAGAGTGAGAGAAGAGGAATTATGTTCCAAGAAGTTTGGCACAGATACATCAGCACGGCAACGATCGGGGACCCACTCACACCTGCGTTTCAAAAAGGAGAGAAATATGCATTTTGATAATTAAAAAAAAAAGAAAAGGCCCATGCACAGTTACACACTTCATCACCCCAACCCCCCCTCCTCGATTAATTAAATCTATTCTGTATTTTTAATATCATTTATTCATGTGTGTGCAGAGTTTCTTATAGAGCGCTTCTGTTAAAAGCATAATGTCTCACACTGAGATCTGAGCTTCAGCTGCTGCTCCCTTATTATAGAGTCAGCTAATGAGTTATTGGACTAGCAGAGAGCAGGGAGGCTGTGCAGTGTATACAGGAGTAGGGAGGTATTACATAAATCTACAGTGCCTCATCACATGCCCGATTGGTTAAGTTTCATTGGCTTAACTAGAAGCCGGATTGAACTTTTGATTCAGGTCATGGCAGTTTTATGAATAAAATACTCATGCTTTCTTTCCATTTTGTTGTGCTGTTTTGGAATGTTCAAACTCTAAAGTCAGAATTGCAATTTTTCCCGTTTTGTTTCACAGCCAGCCTGCTGGATTTGTTGTTTGTTTTCTTGTCTGGTTTCGTAACTGACTCAATATACCCCCTCTCTGTGCAGAAAGACATAGATGTGCCCTAAGCACTTGCCCCGGGTCGTGTTGGTTTGCCACAACTTGCATCAGACGCTGAGCTACAGGACACACACACAGTACCTGGGAGGCCCGAGGAGTAGTTTCCATTCAGGAGCTCTGCTGTGTTTACGCTTGTGTTTAAGGTCTGGGTAATCCAAGCCAAATCGGTCATTTCTTTCAAAACCCCATTGTACGTGTTAGAAAATGCTAGGTGAAAACTTGAAAAGTACAGAATAGGATTGGAGTTCTTTTAAAAGATTTTTCACTTTAAAGTCAGAATTCTGACTTAAAAGTAAAATTTTTCACCATTTGGGTCCAGGATGTTCTGGGTGGCTTGAACTCATGACTTGACGACGCAGTGGAGTTGTACCTAACTCCTCCCTTACTACAGTTGGCTCGAAAGTTTGGAAACCCCAGGTAAAAATTTGTATTAATGTGCATAAAGAAGCCAAGAAAAGATGGAAAAATCTCCAAAAGGCGTCAAATGACAGATTAGACATTCATATAATATTTCACAAAAAGTTAGATTTTATTTCCATCATTTACACTTTCACAATAACAGAAATCAAAAAAATGGTGTCTGCAAAAGTTTGGGCACCCTGCAGAGTTATTACCTTTTACTGCGCCCTTTTGTAGTATCACAGCTTGGAAAGGCTGGTCAATTCTTGTTTAAAGTATCTTCGCCCATTCTTCCTTCCAAAAGTCTTCCAGTTCTTTGAGATTTCTGGGCTGTCTGTCACACACTGCTCTTTTCAGAATCAGAATCAGCTTTATTGACCAGGTATGAAGACACATACAAGGAATTTTCCTTTTTTAAGGTCTATCCATAGATTTTCAATTATGTTGAGGTCAGGAGATTGTCAAGGCCATTTAAAAACCTTCAGTTTACGCCTCTTGATGTAATCCACCCTGGATTTTGAGGTGTGTTTAGGATCATTATCCATTTGTAGAAGCCATCCTCTCTTTAACTTTTTCACAGACGGCATCAAGTTAGCGTCCAAATTTGCTGAACTTTTATTGAATCCATATTTCCTTCTACTCATAACATGTTCCCTGTGCCACTTGCTGCAATACAACCCCAAAGCACGGTTGCCCACATAAACACACACACACACATGCTTAACAGTTGGACAGAGGTTCTTGTCTTTCATTTCTGTGCCCTTTATTCTCCAAACGTACCAAAAAGTTCTATTTTAACCTCATCGATCCACATGACTTGTTCCCACAATGCATCAGGCTTGTCTATATGTTCATTTGCAAACTTCACACGCTGATTTTTGTGGTGAGGACGTAGAAGTAGTTTTCTCCTGATGACTCTACTATGAAGGCCATATCTGTACGAGTATCTCTTTATAGTGGAATGGTGTACCACAACTCCAGTGTCTGCCAGATCTTTCTGGATGGATTGTGCAGTCAAACGTGGGTTTGGATTTGCTTTTCTCGTAATCCTGCAAGCTATTCTGTCCGATATTTTTCTTGGTCTTCCAGATCTTGCTGTAACTTCCCCTGTTTCTGATGACGGCCATTTCTTAATTACATTCCGAACAGAGGATATTGGCATCTGAAAACGCTTTGCTATCTTCTTATAGCCTTCTCCTGCTTTGTGAGCGGCAACTATTTTCAGTTTCAGTTTTCTAGACAACTGCTTAGAAGAACCCATGGTGCTGATTGTTGGGGGAAGGTCAGATGAGTCTGGGCATTTAAAACCTTAACATTGACATCACCTGGTCTTTCCAGACGATGAGTGAGTGTTGGCGGCGCAAGTTCACCATGTTCCACAAGCTCCTTTAGCTGTTTGAGTCTAATAGATACATAAATAAAAAACTTTGTTAAATGCCATAGTCATATAACCCTTGGGTTATCTTCCCATCAAAATTTAAAATCAACACTATATTTGATGTACTTTTTTAATGTCTGTCTTGTGTTTTCAACACTACGTAACACTAACTTATAAACTTTTGTTTTACAGTTATTTTTGTAATTCATGGTCAATAAACCTCATTTATAGAAAATGATACTGAATGTTTGAGTTAGAACAGCAGAAATTAGGAATTATTTAGAATAAAATTAAAGGAATGTATTTAGATGGATAGTCACAGACTGGAATATGTCAACTTTTACTCATTACTTTTTCAAAACCACTTCATTATTTTTTTTTTCTTCAAATGGCATTAAATTGAATAAGACACCGCAAAATTCATGAAAGTAGAGATTTGCACTTGCCAAAGAGCATTGTGGGGAATCAATCATGTTATTTGGGTAGTGAAAAAGAATCTTGATGTAGGAAAACGGGTCAGTTTGACCAAGGACAGCTTGAGGGATAAACACAAGCAGAATAGCTCGCTAACGGTACCGGTTAATGTCTGTCAATGTGCAGCGACTCGCTCTTTGCTAAGTTTTTTACGATTTTTTAAAACTAGTTTTGTATTCATTCATTCATTCATATTTGCCTGGTGGTTAATACCACATGGTACTGTGGTGTGGCAAACTCACACTGGCCCATGTGCGTGTCTCTGTATGTTCTTACACTGCTTGTCCTTAAACGATTGCTTGTGTTCTTTTGACAGATTGATTGTCAGGGCTTTTAGTGTGCCCTAACAGTCAGTGCAAGACAGTTTGTAGATTTCTCACACACTCTCCTGCTTGGCTTTCAGGCCTGTAGCCCAAAAAGGTGTTTGCAAACACAGAAAGAGTTTTAGCACTTGAAGCAACATTTTCCGCCACAGTAAACAGCTGTTCAGATTGTCTACAGCTCTACGATAAGTATTAAACTTAACAGTTAGCAGTTTACCAACGTCTACAATAAGCTAGGCAGTGCAACAATGGCCGAGTCATTAGGTTTCCATTAAAGTCAATGTGTGTATTTACACTGACTGCAGAACGGCTGCGTCCCGACTCAGTCCTAGCTCCGGTGATCCGCAGCCTTCCAGAGCAGATACTCAGAGCTTCTATTTTGGATGCCGCAGCGCTCCGCAGCAAACCAGTACTCGTCAGATAGTGCGGGACAGGAAGATGAGCACAGAAACAAAATAAAACATCCGGTTAATTTTCAAAGTAAAACAGACAGTGCTCACAGCGGATAATATCTCCCTGAACTACACCTTAAAACACAACAGAGTAGTTTCCTCTCTACTCCTCTTGATGGAAACAAACTATTCTACATGAATTTGCGAGGTCTCATGACTGCAGCGGTCAGTTATGGTCGCAGCCGTTCCGCAACAAATTCGGACCTGGTGGGTGTTGACGGACGGCTGAGCACGGAGCTGACACGCAGCGGGGCCGATCCGCATCTGTTGGAAATTGTGGGTTACACAGCCTGGTTTTACATCCCACACAAACGTTTCAGTGCAAACTGAAGTTGATCCGCCAGCTGGCAGCTTGATTCAGCCTAAAATAATGTTACTCGAGCTAAACAGTGGCAAAAGCAGCAACAGCTAACTTTAGACCTTACAGTAATAATAAAGACAAGTATGGAGTGATTGTATTTTAAATGAGCACAAGTAAAGTAGAACTGACATAACAGCTTTCATATATTTAAACGGTTATTTTTATTTTTGTGGGTCTTTTAAATGCTGTCTCAGCAAGTGGTGAGCCGAATTAGCTGTTAGCTAAACTAACGTTAACTTTCCGGTGGAGGCGAACAGACTTTCTTTAACTGTCCATGGGAACAGATCGTGCAGTGTCGTAAATCCTTGTTTATCATGATATCATCTGTGCATGCGCCAACATATTGCCCGTGTGCAGAACGGATCGTGCAGGAGGGATGGATCGTGTACCGACAGTATCGATATGGGAAATTGGAAAAATTGAATTTATCTGTTGTCATTTTCAGTCGTAACTGTAACCTTTAAAGATCTATAGTTAAGAACGGTGATTTGAGCTATCTGACGTGTCTGCTGTGCTTACTTCCTGTCCTGTGTGGCTTTGCTAAACCAAATCTAGCTTTGGGACCAGCAGCATGTCACCGCCAGTCTGAGAGACTCCTAGTTTGTGTGGTGTCAGTTTCTTTAGTATGTGGCCCAACAGGTAAATGAGCTCTCCAACCTAACGTTAGTGAATGTGTTGACATAGCAAAGCATCAAACATGCATTCAAGATGAATGATATGAGAGTATATATAAGCCAATCAAAATAAGCCCTTATGAGCCCTGATACTGATGATTTGGATCGGCTTGGGACGGGCCTTCCTGACAGTCAGAAATTCTTGATGTTCATTGTGCCTGTGAGCTACTTTTTAAGACATCTACAAAGGGATTCCAATTAAATTGTGGCCAAAACGTCATCCTGCGGAATGACAGTGAAAGTCACACATTGCTACTGTCAATCGAAGAAACTGGCATCAGAGGCAATTAAAAATGTATGCAATCTGACAAAGGGTTTCTTGGAATAAGAGAGACTTGTGTTTTGCAGAGAAGAGGCGGTAATAACATAATATAATAATCTCCTTTCCTGCCATTAGGCAGCGCTGCAAAATGATTGCAGACCCCCTGCTTGTTAAAGTTGACTCAGCAAAACTCAGAAACCATATTTGAACTCCAAGAAAAACAAATCAACAGCACAGTGAGCACATAAATGGTCAGGAGCTCCAAATCTAATAAGAGTTTTAGATCATATCCAACCCTGCTCCGTTTTTCACGTGTGCACATATTGACAGCGTGTGGAAATGGCATGCTAGGATCATTTACCACAGAAGACTGCCCGCGAAGGGGGCAAGCAAGAGGAAAATGTCCTCACTAGTACATCATCATTACGTTCTCAAAATGTCTCAGGCAGCGAGTCAATTGTTTTGTTTTGTGCTGAAGTACAAGGTGGCAAACCTGCAAAAAGCACTGACGTGTTTCTATGCAATCAAATCTTCCTCCTGCTTTTTATGCACCGGAGAAAACCCATAACTTTTATTTCCCATCCCATGTTGTCCATAACACAATCAGAAAATAATCTTTGTTTGTTTGTTTCCATTTACAATGTGGTATACACAGAAAGAAGTTCATAAATATCTCTCTCTCTCTCTCTCTCTCTCTCTCTCTCTCTCTCTCTCTCTCTCTCTCTCTCTCTCTCTCTCTCTCTCTCTCTCTCTCTCTCTCTCTCTCTCTATATATATATATAAAAAGGTTCAGCCGATATTAAATACAATACTTTTGAATGAGAATGAGCTCACTGTAGAAGAATTGATGAATTTCTGGTCTCAGCAGTCAGAAGTCCGTACCCAAAGGTTGACAAGGGATCAAATGAGTAGCAGATTTAACTGCGGTAGAAAGGTTTTCTGGCCGCGATGATTTTAAACCATATCTGAGGAACACAAACAGCTCCCAACAGTAATGGCAACAGTTAGAGCAGGCTTGTGTAGGTGGTACAAGGGTGCCAAGGCCTTCACCTGTTTCCCCAGCTGGACATTTGAACAAACACACACTGAGTCTTCAGATTAGTTTGTTAACTTGTTTATTCTTCAAATATGGAGGTAGCAAAGAGGTCTCCTTCTTCTTTTTGATCCGTCCTCTTTTCTCCACTACACATCTTTCTGTATCCGTCTGGAGCTGCTTCTCTTTAGTCTGTCTCCGACCTTCCATTTCATATCTTATCTGGTCTTTAGCTTAAGTTCATCAACCTTTCTCTTTTTGTCGTCCAGGGCTGTCCTCGGCTAAAGAAAGTTTTACTAGACTAACCATGGGCGTGGGAAGCAAAACAAATGTTGGCGGGTTCTCCCTAGCTTGTCAGTGGGGACAATACAGGAACACCGTGGCTTCAATATCAACACATAGCACTGGTTCAACTAGTGTTCTCTGGTGAGGATCCAAAGAGCTGCTAACACTGGTTGATTGATGTTACCATTGCCCTAGCTAGCTAGCTAGCCTAGCAAAAACCTAAAATAACTGCTTGCGTTATAACAACATACAGGGGTTTTCCTGCATAGAGAAAGCCCCCCAAGAGGTTCTCAGCCAATACCAGAGGAAAATCATAAGCGTCAAAATAGAAAACATTGCACTTTGTAATGTTTTGTATTCAAAACCCGATTTGTATTAATGCACAAATTAGCTACAACAGTAATAGCACACTTAAATTGTTCAACTTAGGAGCAAGATGCTCCCTGGGGAAATTTTTACTGTCAAGCCCTGTTCATAATAATTAAAGGAACTGGACATTGGGGTAAAGTAGTCGGACCCGGGCCCAGGTCCCGTTAATTAAGAGATACCAGCATTTTAGGCAGTGTCAGAACATCTCTAGTTGTTGCAGAAGACACATTTTAGTTTACACATTCCTAGATGTGGCTCAGCCCAGCAAATGTGAACAAACGCTTTCATGTTTTGTCTGTTCAGGTGGCAGCCATCAACCCCAGCCACCCGCTGGCCCAGATGCCCCTGCCGCCCTCCATGAAAAACTGCATCCAACTGGCTGCCTGCGAGGCCAGCGAGCTGCTGCCCATGAACCCGGACCTCCCAGCAGACCTGTTCACTTCCTGCCTCACCACGCCCATCAAGATCGCCCTCCGATGGTAATTCTTCCCTCACATTTCCTCTTCCTTTCTCTCTGCCACACACTTTCTTATTAGGCATTAAAAGTCTGAAATGTTCCAGATGGTACATTTACTACATGCCTTATATTTTTGCTTTAGTTAGGATTTTGTTACCTAGCTGTTAACATTTAAGCAGTATTTTCTAACAATGAACTCAAACTTTAGATTTAGTATACACAGGAGCAGTGTGGTTTTGGTCTTTCTCACTGGGTAAGCAAAAGTTAAATGAAGGTTCTATTTTGAATAACTTTTATGTTCATGATTAGATCAGTTTTGCTGTGGCTTACCTATCCTGGTCTAATGCTTCATGACTAAAACTCACTCCAAAGATCCCACGGAGGAACGTTTCAAGGCTATTAAAATTAGTATGAGGTTATATTTTATATGCACAGTGTTAAGCAATTTGCATGTATTAACAGCTTTATATTGCCAATGTGTGAACAGATTGTAATGTAGATTCAAAAACAGACACGGTCACTAAATTTCTCAGTTGCTAATAACAGCCTGTAGACTGCCTTCCAATGGCTTTTTTCTATTCTATTAGTACCTGCTCGACTCAACTCGCCTCGACTCGAACACGGAACACTGAGGTGGTTCTAAAAAAAATAAATACCTGTTAGCAGGAACCAGGGCCTTTTTAGTCGTAATGGAAAACCAAAAAGAGGCCTCTCTTCCGCTCCCCTATGCAAATATTAGTTTTAGTTGAATGGTGACGGAATGTCCTACCCTACTCTATCGTACCCTGGCTTCAATTGGCTCACCCTGGTTTTCTTGCCCTAACCATTTTCCCTCCTCATGCCTGAACCTTACCAATCCAACCAACAAAGGCACTGAGTACTGGCTAAACGGAGGCCGATGGGTGGGAAATTCCTTCTCCGTCCTAGGTAACACAAATGTGCCTCCCCTGCAGTGCTAAAGGTTTGCAACACCAGCTAACGTTAGCTCAGAAATGGAGTCTGCTAACGTCAACAAACCAGCGGCACACACCACGACACAGAGTCTAACACAAAATCAACGTAAGCACACACACACAAAAAAAAAAGTTGTATCAAATTAAGCCAAACGGCAATGGGTCAACGTTGGCAGGGCATTCGATTCACGGAGGGGCCTTTTATTGTCAGAGCAAAACATTAGTCAAACTAAAATATATAATATCTTATCTATCAACATGATTTCAGTCAGTCACCTCTTGTTTACGTAACGTTTACTTAATGGCCACTGGTGTCTTTAATATAACAAGGATTTTCTGAAGATTCCACATAGTACCTTTTAAAGCTTGGAATTATTTTTTTAAATTTAAGATTTTCTGCTAGATAATACTTTCTTTTCTCTTATATTCACATAGAAGCACAGATTTTCCCTTTAACCATGCAGTAGAACGTGAACTGTATCATTAATTTGAAAAGCTTGTTAGCGGCCGGTTGGATCACTGCTTTGACACTCTGAGGACACAATGATGTGTCCTGTTCAGAGCGCCGACCCTGCTCAGTATTCACCTATGATGAGAAATATGCAGCTATGATGAAAAATGTAAACGGACATCATCCTCCCCCACGCAAGGATGATGATCCCTGTAGAGGATGATTTAGTAGAAAAAAGGGGGAAAGATATTCAGGAGAAATGTGTTCAGGCTTGGCTGAGACAGTGGCCTGATGTAAATGTCCACCTTTCAGAGGACTGCACTGATGGAGCTTCAAGTTAAACCACAGGAGTACATGGGTTGCATCAGACAGTCTGCTCCGTGTGGGGCACACTTACTGTGTGGGCTTGCATGCCCATGCAAAGGTGATTGCATCACCTCTGAACCCCTTTTAACACAAAACACGCACACGCACACACACACTCACCCACACACACACGCACACCATTCATGTTCTACATACATGACTCTGCATCCTGTTTTCAGGCCAGTTGTTCAGTGCAAACAAGTATTAAAAAGTGTCGAAAGTATCAAAAGCTAGCTTCCAATGCTCTGAAAAATTTGAAGTCTTTACATATTCTTTCATCAGATAGTTCCTCATTAAAATCTGAAGGTCAGCTAACTTTGCTAGTTTTAGACTGCAGTTTGCAGGTAACTTTTTTTGGCTGCTTGTGTTAAGGCAACATTAAATACTGACGCAATAAGAATTCGGCATATTTTGTTTATATATACTGAAGCAATAAGAATTCGGCATATTTTGTTACGAGTGTTAATTGTAATTTCCCCATAGGGGATCAATAAAGAGTATACATTATTATTATAATAATAATAATAATAATAATAATAATAATAATAATAATAAAATTAATAAGTAAAAATGTTCAGCCATTCAAGAAACTAGTAACAAATAGACAATAAACCATGAACAAAATAAACATATTTAATTACATATAAGACCATAACACCATGAGCCCATCATACACGTCTGTCCCCAGCACAAAGCTTCTTAGGAGCCCTCCAGAGAGCTCAGGTACTTTCTCCATTTTCTAGTCTAGACGTCAAATCTGGCAAACTCACAAGGCCACTTTTGAATTAAAGGCGTCCCTTCATTCTTCTATCCTCTTAAAAGATTCTGTCGTTAAAGTCTACGTTAAAGTAGTGTATTTTCTGTTATAACTGACTGTCAAACTAGATAATAAAAGAAAGTTCTGTGGCATTCATTGTTTGAGAGTTTAACCTGAGCCAGACCGACAACAAAGACACAACAGTAGTACATAGTTGTTAAAACATAATAAAATATACGACCCGTTGGTATCGGACCAGTACTCTGTATCCGCCGATACGCAAGTTCCTGTATCGGAATCGGTATTGGAAAGCAAAAAATGGTACTGGACCATCTTTCATTTTTATACATTTCATTTCTCAGAACTTTCATCTATTTTGATGATCCTCTGTTCTGTTGTGACAATAAAACCATCTAGTTTATTTTTAAACTGCATTATCATAGTAAGGAATCATAAATAACTAAAAATAACTAATGTTACGGAAATTTGTTTGTTTTGTCACACGTTTTTGAGATTTTTTCTTTAAAAAAAAATCTATCAGTTGTTATATTGGATTTTAAAATCAACAAATATTTGTTTGGTATCGGCCTTAAAAATCATTGAAAAATGGTGTGTCCTACAGCTTAATGACTGTTGCTCTCCCAGATATACTGGAGAGTTTCGTTTATCTTTCTGCGCTCTAAATCCACACCCGGCCATTGACCTTCAGCATAATGAGGCCTCAGTATTATGCCATTAATATTGATATCCCTTACCAACATTCAATTTCGGAGAACAAGTTGCTAAAATCCTGCTGAATAATATTGACTCAACTATTCCTTAATACCCTCTGCCTCCAAAAATGGGTGTTTTGGCTTGCAGGGCAAACATCAAGTTTCAGTGGTTCGTAGGAGTGAATTACTGTATTTATGCATTATATATAATATTATATCACATAGTTGGGTTTGATAAGCTTATTTAGCATAAGAGTATATTCATACCTTAAACATTAATTCAGCCTTTAATTACATTGAAAAAAAGCACATAGATAAATAAACATAGAATAAATACTGATTACAAAAGATCTTTATGTACGTTAATAAAGATGCCACATATGCAATCATTTTTCACACTTTGTGCTTCTGAGAAGGACATTACTAATTTCAGACACAGCCTCCTCCACCTAGCTTTTGCTACGATCTAGAACTCTTCACAACACTCCAGAGGGATACTGAAGATCCCTCTCCACGTTTGTTGCCTCTCTCCTGTACGCTTATTATTTTCTAAATCAAGACATGCCGAGCTGTCTTCTCCTTCATTTTACACAGCCCCAGAGTGGGACACAGCGAGAAAATGAGGAAGGGATAGGGTGGAGTTAAGAGTGGGCGGATGGAGGGATTCGCTGATGTGCTGGCTTATCTTGGCTTTAAAACTTGAATGAGATGCATTGAGGGATGGATGATGGGGTGTGGAGAGAGAGAGAGAGAGAGAGAGAGAGAGAGAGAGAGAGAGAGAGAGAGAGAAAGAGAGGGAATGGCAGAGTGAGGCACATTGAGTGCATGTGTACCTTTCATTGCTCAGCTGAGCAGAAAATCATTACTGATGGAGCGCCATCTTTAAGGGATTTCCCCATGGCTCCAATGGTTGGGGGGGTAAATGGAGGAGGTAAGCATCTGAAAATACCGAGGCACCAGGGAGTTGCAGGGTAAGAAAGAAGAAGAAAGAAAGCTTAGGCTGTGTGTTTTAGCCATGCTAGAAGCATGGGTCAGTCTGATGGGGAAGTTGTTCTGTCAGCTGGTCCACCACTTTTGTCCAGAGTGAAACTGTACACTAGTTGTCCTCCATTTTGCAGTAATGAAGAGAACAACAATGGCCTAGTGTCATTTTAATGAATAATGGCCATTCAAAAGACCAGAGGAGTGCTTATATTCTGTGAATTTACATTTCAAACTAGTCAGCACAGATAGAATTGAGTAATGTTCCACATTCAAACAGTAGTTCAAATAAAAAAATAAAAATTGGCAGCCCTATTTTGTTCGGACATTCAATGTTTCTAGAATCACAATTCTTATGTGAATCAATCGTGGAAAGAGGATACAATACTTTAAGACACTTCATCTTTACTTGCTCATCTTCTTTTTCTTTGTTTCTTCTTCCATCCTCTTCACCTTTCTTTTTGTTCTTTTGGTGTACTTCACATCTAAACCAGCTAAGTGTTGTGTTTGATTGGGGATTGAGAGGCCAGAGGTTGACTTGACTCTAGAGATGTACTGATTGACCGGCCTGTGACCGGAAATGGCCGATTTTCACGGTATCGGCCATGACCAGCGACCGGCCGGTCAGTCTGACATGTATTGCCGGTCAAAGGCACTTGGGCGCCGCTTGATTACCATCGCGCAGCATCGGACGTGCACACGCACAGCCGTTCCTTAGCTGTTTATGTCAGAAAAGCTCTGCAGAGATCTACTGATCTCAGGCCGAACGATCAGCCGCTCTCTTCTCTCTGAGGGTGAACAACTGGAGCAAGACAACCGCACTCACAGCCACAGTTTATCTTAAAATAGTGTTGGGCGCAATAACTTTGATGAATTTGCTGTTTATCAGACCCCAGATGAGACACAAAGCTAATATTAGTGAACGCTGCGGTGGCGGTCCCTCTGCCTCTGACGCCCATGGATGTATTAGGTGAACTGACGCCCCGCTACAGGAGACGCTGTGTGTATTCCTCCGACACGCTGTGTTAACGTTACTACGTTAAACGCGTTACAGGCTAGTGGGGATGCATACTGTTCAAAACCAACATTAAAAACGTAGCAGTCTTCTATAAGCGTTTAGTTTTGTTGCTAAACTGAGTGTAAAATGAGCAGTGACGGTAAATCATGTTTCAGGTAACGGCACCCTAAGGTACAGTCTATTTGCTGGATTGTACCAAGGTAACTGTCGGTAGCTAACGTTGGTAGATAAGCCCGTTGGTATTGTTCATATTTATGCTAGTGCTGTCAGTTGACCTCGTTATAAAAGGTGTTAACGCAAACCCATTTTAACGGCAGATCTAGCTAGACTGGGAACAAATCAACAGGGACGCCACGCACACTTGTTTGGGCTTGAGAGCCGGCCAAAGAGTAGTGACGTTACGTTTTGAGTGAATGGCGAGCATGAGACTCCAAAATGGATGGCAATAAGATTCTAAATGGAAAGTTTACTTTTTAAAAGTTGCCAAATGGTTCCATTGACAAGACCAAAGAAATCTGTGTGTTTGGTTGTTGTGAACTGAGCTATCATCGCAGCACGTCCAGTCTGAAATACCACTTGATGGCCAAGCACACAGCTGATGTGAATTCCTCCCCCCCGTCAAATTATTATTTTCACCCTTTTACTGTTGGACAGTGCAAAATATATCAAATTGTTTTAGTTGGATGTTAGAAGTGAAAAGACAATAATAACCATAAAATAACATTGCACTTTAGATGAGTGTGAATTTCCCACACCAGGAGTAATTTATAAAGTTCTATTTTATAGGGATCAATTATCTGTTCAAAAAAATGTTCTATGCTCTATGCAAAATGTCACTGTAAAGTGGTTAGAAAATATAAAATATTGTATCGGCAGTTCAAACCCAGTGAAAAACCGGAAATGGCCTAGAAAGTTGTAATCGGTGCATCTCTACTTGACTCATTTCCTCTCTCTGACAACAAGTGGCTGCTGCTGTCACTGTCAGCCAAGTTAAATCAACACTACTTTTAATTTTAGTACTTTTTCCACCTCTTCACACAGGTTGTGCATCCCTGATGTTAATGCAGATGATGCTGTGCAAGCCTTTCAAGCTCTCTGCTCGGCTTTGATAGGATAAAACGGTGTAGTACAAGTACAGTAGCACCTCATTAGCTTTGTGTATACTGAATCTGAACCTGTAAGAACAGGAACACAGGTGAGATTAATAGAAATGCAAGCAAGGGCTTAAATAACCCCATCTTGTATTTCTTACGTTCAATCGGCTCCTTCCTGAGACAGACAGAGAGAGACGCACGCACGCACGCACGCACACACACGCACGCACGCACACACACACACACACAGACTCCACTATGTCCTTGATGTAAAGCCTTGGCCTATTTTGATAACATTAAAATGTTGACACAGTCATCTCCCCCCCTCTTTAAAATGAACTCTTGCATAACTCACATTTGCCTTATCTCTTTGGATTTCAGAAAAGCATCATAAATACATACTGACCGCAAAATATGAAACCTCGACTCTGTCGTGTTCTAAACCCCTGGCCGTTTGCTGACGTCAAACTATATATTTTTTTCTTGGAGTGAGTGAGAATATTTCCAATGGCTGGATCACCAGTTCTGTATCCCATCTTTAAAGCTGCTTTTGTACGTAATGATAAAGTGCATAAGCCAACATAAAATGCCACTGTTTTTAAATCTCAACAAAAAGCTACTTCAGTCCTTTTAGGATATTTGAAAATGCCTTGAATCTCCATTTGAAGTAAAAAAAGATGACTCACTAAGGTCATTACCATTCAGTTTTACACGCCACATGACAGATTGTAGGACTCCAGGAAGAATAGCTATTAACTTATGCTGAGGCTAATGATGATCCAAATGAAACAAACAAGGAAGCACAATGCTTGTCTGGAACTTTAAAATGTCGGGGCCTTGAGAACAACTGTCCTTAGTCAAGGTGCAGTCGGAAGAGATGTCTTTTTAACCTGCGGCTGAAGAAAAGAGGCAAAAACTGAAAAAGTCAACTACAGCTGTCGTCATTTACAAAAGTGTGAGGTAAAAACTTTTCTGAGCCACAGATACTAGAAACTAGAATAGGAATCAAAACCAATCAGCCCAGTTTCAGTAAATCAACTGTATTTGTCATATTTATAATTTAAATCACTGTATAAAACTCAGTGGGATATGTCTTATGTATATTGTAGGGCGGTGACAGAGCAGATTAAAGTTGAGATCACCCAGCAGTCCCTCCAGCACATGACAGATAAAGACGGAGACTTGGGACAGGAAGGCTGATTCAAGGGGTAATGAGCTGTAGAAGACAGCTTCCTCTGTGGGGACCAGTGGGAGACAGTGTGCGCCTCTCGTTCCTCCCATCCTGGGAGTAGTATAGTAGTTTCCTCACTCAAGATCCACTTCCATTTCCCTCCTCAAAATGTAATATGTACGTGCCCTCTTTTGCCCTCTCCTCTCTGCAGCCACACACTCTCGCTCTCTTATTCACCCATCCAATTAAAGGTTGGCCAACTCGCTGTCGGTAATAATCCCTCAATTTCCTCTTCATCTCTGCCCTCCAGCTCTCCTGTACTTCTGTCAACTTAAGTCGTGTTCTCTATAACAGAGATCTTCAAAAGGGGGTTCTCAGAAATATTGCAGGGGGGTCAAATCATGTTTAAAAAAAAAAAGTTTTGAAAGTTTCTGTATTTGTAAAAAGTGAAAGTCCAAGGTCTGGACCAAGGTTCATGTTTTAGCATTTGATCTGGTCAGTTTTGGTTTCACAATGCAGTTATGCAAGAGCGCTAAAGACCTACAGTATATGTGACAAAACCACGTCCTGTTGTCATCACCTACGCGAGCCGCGTCTCCCGACAGTTGTATCTGATCGGTATGTAGACCAGTCACATGTGCAGGCAGTTGTTTGGTAAATTTGTATTTTGCTGACATTTGAAATGTGTCTTTCTGGTGGTATGTTGGTGCTCAGTGAGGTATTTTAAAGGCGCAAACAGGTGCAAGGTTCATTCAGAAGAGGTAGCACAAAGACAGTTGTTGGTATTATGGAAGGATTCAAATGCGCCTCAATAACAGTATAAGGCTTAACCCTCCTGTTGTCCTTGGGTCAAATTTGACCCATTTTCAAAATGTTTCTATATCAGAAATGTTGGTTTTCTTTCAACCAAATTGTCAAAAACAAATACAATAACATGGATGGTTCCGTACGCTCTTCACAATTAAAATAAATGATCAGTTCACTACTTTCATAGAATTTGTGTTTTATTAAATATTATAGCATTTGAAAATAACTATTTCAGAAATTTGGGAAAAAATACGCAGAAAAAAACTGACTTGAAAATTAAAAAAAAGTGTCAAAAAAAATCGTCAAATTTGACAAAAAAACATTGGGAAAAGTGACCAGAAACATCGGAAAACATGACCAAAAACATGGGGAAAAGTGACAAAAGTGTTAAAAAGTTGACCAAAACGTTAAAAATAAGTTAGAATTTTCAATTTTGACCCAGACAAAACTAAAAGTTGCATCATCGATGGGAAGACAACACAAGGGTTAAAAGTTAAATAAATGTAACACTTCCCAGCAGTAGACGCATTTGAATTAGCATCAAAGCTCCCCCCCCCCCCCCCCCCCCCCCCCCCCCCCCCCCCCCCCCCCCCCCCCCCCCCCCCCGGCTGGCTGATGCTTTTTAGAATAATTTTCCAAGCTTGAGTCATTTCCGAGATTATAGTTTTTGTTTGACAGTGTCCTACTTTGAGTTGTTAGGATTTACGCTAGCCCCTGAAGTGATATAGTTTTCCTTTGACTGGTCTAAATGCACGCTAATTAGCATATACTAGGCTGAATGATTCACCCGGCTGAAGTGCACTCGGCAGATATGTAACAAAGACTAGTGGGTTTTAGGTGAGACTCGAGTGAGGACGATCTGAAAAGATACTGCACAAGCCTTGATAAAAGCTCTCTTCACTGACCTTACCGCCCATTCAAACCATTCAGCCTCAGAGTGACATATGGTCTGCTTGCAGAATGCGGCTGTGTATAATGAATATGTAATTGTATCCTGTAGGAATGCACAGATCTATGAATTGAAACCATGTCTTGAGCTTGTCAGTGGGATGAAATTTAACTGCCGGCTTCACGCCATAGAATGAAACCCATTTTATTACAGCATTAGCACATTCTTAAGCCCAGTTCAGACCAAAGTTTTGTGACAAGACAAAACCCTTTTAGAACGTCGCAGGGAGAAGTTGCAGTGTCTCAGCTCGATTTAAAACAGCTGCAACTCAGCTGTTCAAGTCGGAGAGATGTGTTTTAGAACGTAAGGGACGTCACCTGTTTCAACAGCCAATAGGGAAGTCAGCTGGTAAAGTCAGCTGTGAACTATAGGACTATAATGATCCATAATCCATTTAATTTGTATGATACAAACAGCTGGTCCCCAGGGCAGAGTGTTAAACACCTGAAAGCAAGATCAAGTGAGATAGGGAGTGACTGAAGAGAGGGAATGCCCAGTGGCGTTAGAACAAAGCGTGAATCAGAGATATAAAATGTCTTTTCACTGTTTCATCACTAGAAATGTAGAAAGCTGTAGCAAGCATCTCGATATCACTAACTCCATCCACATTCCTATTTAGACCCAACAAATTAGATACAAACAGATCAGATACAAAAATGCCTGAAAGTCGGAAGTTAGAACGGAAGGAGAAAGAGTTGTTGCTATAGAGATGATACGTCGTCTTGATTTTTGATGTCATTTGAGAGCACAGTTATGGCTTTTTCTCACACAGAATGACTACAGATACAAGTGTGACCAAATGCTTCTCGTCTCCTTGTCTTCTCTTTGTCATCGCTCCCTTTCTCCTCTCCTCCAACGCCTGAGTGACTTGCACAGATGTTAGGTGGAAACACGCTCTAACTGATGCAACCTCCTGCTTGGTCTGGGCTCTGTTTACTCTAGCACGTCTGTCTGTCTTCTCCTAGACTTCATTTTTAGTTAACCATCTCTGCTTATGTTGGGGAATTTACCATGTCCCTTTTGAAGTAGTTCACAGGCGAAAAACATGAGAAAAATATTTAATTTATGGTCCAGAATTCAAAGGTAAACAATCTTGGATTGTGATGTGTTGGGGAAACAATGATGTATAACTGGCACACAGCTAAAGGCTGGCCCATACCAATGCAGAGATTGTGCATCATGGCTTTCATTGGAAAAGGTTCTGATCATTAAGACTTAAACCAACTTGCCCTGGTTACATCCTTCCGTCTCTTTGTTCCTGGAGCGCGGGGCGCACTCAGGGCCCGTGCTGTTCTTTAAAAAGTCGGTAAGTCACTTTGGTGTCATGTGGGATCTCATTATTCTCCAGCATCAGGGAGAACCTTTGGACGTGGGTGCCACAGATTACGTCACAGTCGGAGTAGATCAGTTGTTCAATTCCATGAATCTTCCTTCTATCCTTTTCAAACTTTATTCCAATTCTTTTCCGGGCATGTTGGAGGCTTTCATTTGTTTTTGGAGAAAAGTGAATCACAAAGAACTTTACAACCAAACATGACTTGTGGAATGAGGAAGCTGTAGGACATGTGTCAACAGGACAGAGTAGCTGTAACTTGTGATTTAATTCTTGCACTGTAACATTTTAGTCAACTCCTTGTTTAACTGGGACCTCACCATTGGCAGGGCTCAATCCGAGGGGCGGGATAAACGGTTGTCTTTCAGTTTCACTCTGCACGCAATAGGCTCGTGCTACAACCAATCAGAGCAACGCTAGTGGATAGGTTCAACTTTTGCCGTATCCAGCTGTTCCCTAGCGGCAGCAGCAGCCATCTTCTATGTTTTCAAGTAGCAGAGAATTCACGTTAAGCCCGCCCATCGACTCTATACACGATGTGATTGGCCTGACCAGAATTTGTTTTTTCCAGCTCGCAAGCCAACGGAGAGTTACTAGACTGACCCAAGCTGCAAATTACAGTGCGTCTAGATTTCTAGGCTACGTTGAAATAGTTTTTTCAAATGAACGTCAGATGAAATATTACCTACCATTTCAGGACTTATAGTCATGGCTCAAAGCTTCTCTTTGAAAGGATGTGTTTGCCTAACGCCCAGACAGACACATATTTGTTTATTATTACATCTGCCAAGGAGGATTTACATTTGTTGCTCTGGTTGATTGTAACTTATTTCTTGATTTGTTTTGTCTGTTGACTATATTGCAGAAAAACCTTCCTGAAACTTGGTGCAAAGGCGAAGCATGGGCCAAGGAAGAACCCATTACATTTGGGAGCAGATCCAAATCACTTATAGACAAATTACTGTTCACTTTCGTTCACATTGACAGGTGAAGCGTTTGTGTTGCATTCATGTGGTCTTGGAATAATTGGAAAATCCACACTGATATAATATTGTGAGATAGGGCATGCCTTGGCAGAGGTCTGCGCTCTCTGAGTGCCCTCCTAGTTCAGTATGGTTTCAGGTCGGCCGTCCATCCCATTCTTGTGAACGAGCGATATCTCAGCAACGCCTTGAGGGACTTTCTTGAAATGTTGGCACAAAACCTCCACTTGGACTCAAGGATGAACCAATTAGATTTTGATTGTCAAAGTTCACTGTGACCCCACAAAACAGCCATTGTTTTAGCCATAACTCAAGAATTTCTACGCAAGTTCTGACATTCTGACACTCCTATCCAAAAGGCCAAAGGTCAATGTCGATGTGACATCATAATGCCCTGCAAAAATACTTTTCTTAATAAGCGCCATAACTCAGGAACCGAAGAGGAGAGATTTGGTTGGAAACTGAGCTGGTGCCAATAATCTAACTAATCCACTGTTTTGCCGGGTTGAAGGTATGTGTGAAGCACAAAAAAGTCTTAAAAATAGACATATTACTAATAGTAGTAATTAATTTTCCTCAAAGTCTATATAAATATTCAGCCTCAACAGACGCACACCTCAACGCTGGAGAGCAGCTGTGTGTATATATACAAAGATGTGTGTGTGTGTGTGTGTGTGTGTGTATAGGCCGCTCTCCAGCGTTGAGGTGTGCGTCTGTCGAGGCTGAATGGCAACCTGCTGTGACTTCCAGCTGGCCCGACCTGTCAGAGCAAACCATGCACAGTAAACAATAACCCCCCCCCCCCCCCCCCCCCCCCCCCCCCCCCCCCCCCCCCCCCCTTGTGCCCAACATCTCAGAAATATGGCTCTGTGTTCCATTCTGGGCCCGCCCCCCACTCCCTTTTACTGTAACTCAGCTAAAATACCACTTATCAAAGTGCTCAGTTGTTGTAATCTTCTGAAGCGCTCGTTTTTCATTAGAATGTTTTATCCGTCGATTGTCTCTCTCGTAGGTCATAAACTCGGTACTGTAGAGGCCAAATGTTTTTATTGCTTTGTCTAGTCTGTGAGCACCTCTTGTTTTCTTTCCAACTCTCATCAGCAGCTTTGCCTTGTCTTTGTTTGTTTTTTTTTCACAGGTTTTGTATGCAGAAGAGTGCCAAGTTGGTGCCAGGGGTGACGTTAGACCTCATCGAGAAGTAAGTGGCACTCCACCTCCATCCTAAATAAAAATATTCTCTGTTGCAATTCTTTCCCTCTTCTGTCTCAGAAGGGTGCAGTCTAGAGAGATCATTATGCTGTTTCCTCATGCCGTCGATCTATCTTCCTGTCTGTCTTTTTTTGCTCTCTTCTCCTTATTGTCATCCCTCTCTCTGTTGTTTTCCATTCTGAAGGTAGGATTTTCTGCCTTTGTTTTCCCCGCTTACAGCCAATGCGGCAGTAATTTGGCAGATTTAAAGCTCCACTTTTCTTCAGTTAACCTCCGGGTGCCAAGCAGCTGAGCGCAGAACAACTCTCGCTCTTAGGCACACACTCCGAGTGATATTAGCGCTCAATATGGATGTCATATCCTAAGTTTCAGTCGTTTCACCGAACCATCTGGGGTGGCTTCTCCTTTTTTCCCCCCACCCTTTCATGCAGGGGAGAATGCAGTGACACCCCTAAAATAAGTTGGTAGAGGAGGTTTTAGAAGTGGCAGCCAACTTAAATAGCAGACTGTCATATCCCAGCAGAACAATAAACCATCTTTTTTGAAAGCACCTTGAGGGGCTGAACTTGAGGAGTGTCTCAGCAGTTCTCTAATGACGTCTGCTGAAAGGTGAATAATCGGTTCTCTTCACATCATCAAACTGTGATTTCAGTTTGCCACAGAGTGCATCTACACACACACACACACACACACACACACACACACACACACAGGAACACACATTGCACACACACCTGCACATCTGTACCTTCCACTAGACTTTAATTAGATTTTGGCTGAGGCTTTGTGTTGAGACAGTGTGTGCCACTCCGCTCTCCCCCCCTGTCCTTTTTTGTCCTCAAGAGTTGTTTTCTGTGTTCTTTGGACTCGCAATGATATACTTTTTAATTTCCTGTCCAAACTTATGTTTCATGTGCTCTTCTTTGGAGAGAATACGTCTACTCGTGCTGTAAATGCTCAAATAAAAGCCTACTGTGGGTTTACCTCTAGCACAGCCATTTTTTAAAAACAGGCTTTTAATACCGGACGGCCCTTTGTTTCAAATGTTACTACCTATTTCATATCTTTTATGTATTATGTGTCATATTTTGGTAAGAAGCCTGCCTGTTTTTGTATCGGCCCATTTGAATTGGCAAACTCAACCCCCTGTGTAATTTGTTCCTGCTTTGACCATTTAATTTTCTTTAACAATTTATCTTTTTTTTTGTGACTTTTTTTACTTGCTCGCATTCGGCTTATTCCTATCTTACTTAAATATTAAGGGTCGTCCACACCAAGATAATAAATCTATAGTTTTAAAATCGTTCTAACTCAAGTGGATGGTGGAGTCCACACCACAAGTGGAGAACGATATCGTTGGAATAGCTTTCAAAGCATTTTGATGAACTATAGAAACAACAGCCAATCAAAATCCACCAGATTCCTCCAGCATGGCACGGCGGAGAGAGACACCGCGGAGATGTGTTTCACACAGGTTGTTAGTGGCGTGACTTTTTATGGGGGGTTGGGGGGGCACCGATCAGACTTTTTTGGCACATAAAGTGTACCCGAATTCACAACTCGGTAGGATATTACTACATACATTCCTGTAATCGTAGGTTGTAACGTCTGCTGTATGTATTATAATCAGCTGGAGCGTGCAGTGCGTGCTTGACATCGCTGTCTACAAAACGTTGTCACTCAGCAGTGTGGATGCTCATATTGTTATGTTATGTTTACAGATATCATTCGCGGTTTGGACGGCCCTTCACACACAAAATGCCCTAGTGTTGTACGTATAGCTACTGCCGGATGGGAAACCACTAGTGCGATGACGAACGTCTTTGAAAAATTAGGGCCTTTTTTTTCCTTTCTTTCACAGTTCTGTTTCTACATTCTGCCTTCTCAACATCAGTGGGTGGGTTTGACAACTCTCCGCTCGTGCTCAACTTCTCTTGTCCTCCTCCTTAATCTTCTATCACATGTCTCACGGCTTTTGTGGAGAGGGGGGAAAGTCATTCATGATCCGCTTGCTGTGAGGAGAGTTTTAGAAGCCACAATTGTCACACTAGTTTACGTCAGAGACAGCACTGGGCTGGGGGGTGGTGGGGGGGGGCGGAGCGTGCTCACCTGCTCTCATTCTCCCAGCAGGCATTATTACCACTGAACAGAAACATCAGAGGTGTGACAGTTTAAAACAACGGGTTTTGGAGTATGTCTGCCATCTCACCATCAAATTCAGACACAGTTTCTATCAAGGACCAACAAAATTCTAAGCTACAGTCAGGCAAACCAACGCGCGCTAAAGAAACATTTTAGGGTTGATTCCTGTAATGGCCCGTCAGTATGTGCGGCCAAGACAATAAAAAAATAAATAAAAGCCTTTAGGCCGTAGGGTGAACCAGTCATACATGAGTGTTTTACAACATCCTGGGCTGTGCGCTCCGTGTTAACTGTCTGCTTCCAACATACACACAGCAGGGTTGTACACTAAATCGAAGCCAGTAAGGTTAAGAGAAAGCACTCCGCAGCGGCAAAGTGCTGACCTGTTCTGTATCAATCTGAATGCTCTACTGAAATTGGATTTAAGGTGTTGATACCAAACAATATTGTAAATGTAATAAAATGTCAAATTCGTGAGACCGATGACCTTGCATTGAAGTACAAGCATTGGAAATATGAAAGATGGGATTTCATATGAGTTAAGAAAAGGCAGAGAAATACAAGATTAGAAATTGCCCAAATATGTGGTAAAAAAGTAATATAGAAAATCTAGTTCACTAAGAGGCCCCAATTAAATAGACTCGGGGAGACTCCTGGCCCTTGGTGTTTCAGCAGCCCTGAACGTGATTGGCAAAGAGCTTTTATCGTTTTTAATCCGGGGGGGGGACCATGATGCTTCACTTGCGGTTTCTGCTTGATTGCATGATGTCCAGAGGGCTAAATGTTGACTCAGCTGATGTCCCTCAGAGTTAAATAATGGATGGTCTCAGAGCTCATAAAAGAAAAATGAAACCAAACCCATTCGCCATCTCACCTCTCTGCTCTATGAAGCTGGGCCACAAGTCTAACTTAAGTCAAACATTTTTCAAGGGAGGCATCATCAAAGCATAAAGTATCGCCAAAACAGCAGTTCCAGCAGGGATTGTAATTATCACATTCTTATGGTATTAAAGCTGCGCTAATCAATATTTCTTACAACAGCAATCAATTGAAAGACAACAAAAAAAAAATTAAGAACCCAACGTTGCAATTCCTGTTAGCTTAATTCAAGCCTCTTTCAGCTCAGACAAACACAAAACGCATTCACCTTGTTTCCACAAGCAGCAGGCTGATCAACCCAAAACCAAATGTCAGACAAAGTTGAACAGTGGACGTACAATTTGTCAGAAAAGAAGACAAAGCTAGCTCTGTGGCTACTGGATGTGTACAAAAGTGAACATGTATTACCTAACAGCGGTATGTAGACAAGTTTGACAAAAGCACACTGTGCAACACCGGATGCACCACAGAAGTAGTAAAAACTCCTGGAATACACTTTATAAATTCATGATGTGTAAAAGTGTAGAGAGACTTTGTTATACTCTTGTTTTAAAGGCTCTCCACATTATAAATGCGGGGGTGCCATTACAGTGATGTGATTTCTTCAATAATGGAGTCCAACTCTGTCGCCGGTGAGTCAAACGCAGCTGGGATCCAGACCGTGTCAGGAACCATGCGGGTGGCAGGGTGGGAACTCAATGTGACAGAGCCATAGGAGGCTGTGAATCGGGATCAACCCATCACACTTGTGTCAGCCCCATGAGAGAAAGTGTGTGTGTGTGAGTGAGTGACAAAGAGCGACTGTGCAATGTGAGGGAAAGTTTGGACAGCTACTGTACGTAGCTTGAGAGGGATGTCAGTGTATTGGGAGCAGGTAAAACCCACATGCGCTCGGCGTCGTGACTCTTTTATCTAAAAAGCCATTGTGATTGGATACGGCCAGAATGTGTGTTGGATGTATGTGGGAAGCAGAGACAGAAGGGTGCACAGATGGAGGAGAGACAGAGGAAAAATTTATAAACAAATGGACACGTGCACAACTACTCAATGTCGCCATTATGTCGAATAGATTTTGCAACAAATGTGTGTAACATTTCTAGGGCGATGAGTGTCCAATACACGCTTCCCAACTCTGTATGACCTTTTAAAGGTGTGAATAAGTGCCCTCTGAGTGGTTGGTGAGTGTAATGCCCATCAGCTGTTTGCTCATGCTCACGTGTGCAATTTGGACACAACAAAAATGATGACAAAGGAAAAAAGCTGTTTTGAAAACTATTTGAGGCGCACTGTAAAGGCCCAGCATTAACGTCAATGTCCTCTGACAAGTAAATGTCATTTTTGTTAGCTACAGCTAACTGTATGGGGGCATTTACACCTGAATTTAAAATCCGAACTGAGTGATCCAATCTCACAATTTGAAAAGACGGTCCGGTGACCATCGCGTGCAGAAAATTGAGTGAAGATAATTTCCTCTTCTGAGGAGTCCTCCTCTGTGTCCTCCCTGGTTACAAGTAACTGTGTGCAGGAGAGGTTGGGGTGGTGCGCGATCACTGAAGGCTTGTGTCATGTGGATGCAACTACGGTGTTAGTATTCCTCATGGGGGAGACAGAAACTACTAGCTATAGCTTTAATTCCACACTGGGGAAATCCCCTTGTTACAGCAGCTAAAAAAAATCACACATCAGAATAAGACAAATACACAATAAATAGACATAGGAAAAATATACAAAAAGTAGTAGAAAATTAGAAAAAATAAAAGTAATAATCATAGTAATACTACTACATAAAACACTTCTTATAAACAGACAGCTGAAAAATAAAAATATATACAGAAATACAGATGAGATAAGGTGCGTATTAATACAAATGGCATATTGCAAAGTGCAGAATATTGTCAAGTAATGGCCTATATTGCAGAATCAACAAGCAGTGCTACATTATAATGTTGTATTGAAGAGTTACTAAAGGGTTAGTTCACAGCTGGCAGTAACATTTTTCAAAAGCGTGATCGGATCTCACTCCCCCGCTTTTTATGCAAATACGTTCATGATTTCCGTTTGTTGTTAGTTGTGTGGCCAGTCCTAACATTGTGAGATAGGCCAAGGCCTTGGCGGAGGTCTGCACTCTCTGAGGAGCCTTGTAGTTGTAGGTTGTTGGTAGCTTGTTATATATTGTTACATGGAGAAGCCATGAATTGCCAAGATTTTCCTTCATTTTGTTTGTTTCGAGTTGGAGTAGAAAAAATACTTTTGGCGGACAGGTCTCAACCTCTGTCCGACGACTTTTTGGTGAAATTAATCTTCTTTTTTGACCCATCTCTCTAATCTCGCTCCCTTAGAATATGTGTGGTTCTGCCATTTCTACTTGCAGAAAACGGAATAAAATGTGTACAACAAGACATTATTACACGGTGCAATTTCTTCGATGGATGACACATGCCTTTTTTCTGTCGATTCAACAATTCATCCATCAACAGTATCTGTCCATCCGTTCACACCATCACTCCCTCCTTAACCCTCCTCAAATATATTACACTGGATACTGAGCAAGGATTTGAGCTGCTGAGTGTTCATCCTTAGTGCTGACTTGCAAAACACCTTTGGCAAGCACTCAAAGTGCTCTGTAGCTAGCCGGCCCTCATGGTTATACAGTAGGCTTTCATACTGCCAGGAGCTTCACAGCTGCTATTATTCGTCACTTAGAGGTGGAAATGGGATGTTCAGGGCATTAAGAGGTCATACTCTTAAGTGTAGTGAGAAGTCATTTATCGGGCTGCTGAATGACTTCTGAATGACGCTTCCAGATTTTGGCACTCATTTTACAATGGGGCTTCGAATGTTTGGGCACCCTAGGTAAAATTTTTTATTAATGTGCATAAAGAAGCCAAGAAAAGATGGTCAAATCTGTTAGAATTTGTATAATATGTCACAAAAAGTTAGATTTTATTTCCACCATTTACTCTTTCAAAATAACAGAGCAATTTGAAGTTTGTAAATGAACATATAGACAAGGCTGATGCATTGTGGAAACAATTTCTGTGAACCGATGAGTTTAAAATAGAACTTTTTGGCCGGAATGAGCAAAGGTACGTTTGGAGAAGAAAGGGCACAGAACTTAATGAAAGAACCTCTGTCCAACTGTTAAGCATGGGGGAGAGCAATCATGCTTTGGGGTTGAATTGCAGCCAGTGGCACAGGGAACATGTTATGAGCAGAAGGAAAAATGGATTAAAAAAAATGTCAGCAAATTTTGGACGCTAACTTGATGCCATCTGTGAAAAAGCTGAAGTTAAAGAGAGGATGGCTTCTACAAACCTCAAAATGGATTATGTCAAGAAGCGTAAACTGAAGGTTTTGCCATGACCTTCACAATCTCCTGACCTCAACATAATTGAAAATCTATGGCTAGACCTTAAAAGAGCAGTGCGTGATAGACAGCCCAGAAATCTCAAAGAACTAGAAGACTTTTGGAAGGAAGAATGGGCGAAGATACCTCGAACAAGAATTGAAAGACTCTTGGCTGGCTACAAGAAGCGTTTCCAAGCTGTGATACTTGCCAAAGGGGGCAGTAAAAGGTATTAACTCTGCATGGGGCCCAAACTATTTGAGACAAAGACAGGATATTGGCAATGCTCTTGTGCAGCAACTAATGTAAGAAAATGACAGTAGAAACTAAAATGTTTGTCAGAATTGGAAGAAAACCATTAAATGAATGGAACCATTTCTTTTTCAACCCAATCATGCCAATCCCACTCGCCTCATTCATTTATGCCACGTTCATGTTTGAAAGTTAGTTAGTGTTAGAACTTTATTTTTTGTTTTTAAGTCATTGGAATATGGTGTGTAGCCAAAGCTCTACAGTATATTGGCTATTGGTAGGCGTGTTTCACAATGCTATCTAGGATCACCTTCTTCTTCTTCAACCAAAGATTTCACCATGTGGAGATGTATATATATACATATATACATA
>NC_048408.1:6907878-6923968 GCF_013103735.1 Etheostoma cragini
CACACATACCGCTTAGAATTAAGGCCAAAAAGTTCTATCTTGGTCTCATCAGACCAGAGGATTTTATTTATCACCATCAACAAAGAGTGAAAAATTTAAAGGGGTCTGAATACTTTCCATACCCACTGTATATATTGCCCATTCCTTAGTCTTCTGTAGTCTCTTACACATATAAACACATCCTTGTCTTCTTGCATGCTTAGAGTTGTAACAGCTGCTTGAACCCTGTACATACAATTAGTGTAAGTGCTGTCTGTCAGTAATCAACCAGTTCTTGAAAATGGATGTATCTTGTCTGGGTTTACACATCTTGTGTTCCTCTAACAGATTATGGATGCACAGCTGTGCGGATACTGTACTGCAGTCATGCCCACTTAACATACTTCTGAAATACTCAGACTACTGCCAAATGTTAGATTTCTGGAATGAAAAAAATCAGAAACACTACTGCTCTACAGTGGCTCTATAAATGGGACTTGGAGATGACAATTACAATTGTAACAAAATGCATTACACTATTGACACACTACATGAAGAATCATCACATAGAAAAAAACAAACGCTAACTAGACTCTGTTAACAACTTCAAATACCTTTTATTTATTTATAACAAGCTGCATCTCAGTTGTGACACTGAGATGATTTGTAAGAAGGGTCCGCAACATTTCTTCTGCATCTGGATATTTATCCTTTTTTATAGGAAGAATGGTGAAAACTGGGATTCTGACACGAATCTACAATATGTCGAACATTACGTGTGCAGCAAGCATTTAGTTACCATGTCTAATGTCAGTTTTACTATATGTCTGTAAGTTAAGGTAACACACGTAACGTTGGACATGTTGTTAGCTTAGTGTCAGGATCCTACAGTCTCCGCATTCTTCCTGCTGATTCCTCACGTCTGTATCCACTCTTGTCTTAATAAAGCCCAGTTTTTAGGTTAGAACAACTTAAGCTTAAGGGGCGGCTGTGGCTCAGTGGTAGAGCGGTTGCCTGCCAATCGGAAGGTTGGCGGTTTGATCCCCGCCCCTGCAGTCATTGTCGAAGTGTCCTTGGGCAAGATGCTGAACCCCGAGTTGCCCCCGGTGCTGCGCATCGGAGTGTGAATGTGTGTGAATGTTTATCTGATCAGCAGGTGGCACCTTGTACGGCAGCCCGTACAAGGTGCCACCTTGTACGGTACCACATTCATACCAAGGTATGAATGTGTGTGAATGGTGAATGTTTCCTGTAGATGTAAAAGCGCTTTGAGCAGTCGTTAAGACTGGAAAAGCGCTATATAAATACAGCGCATTTACATTTAAGCCATAGGTTCTTTGGTTGTTTGCTAGTAGATGGAATTGACGATGAGAAACCTTCACGCAATGCAAGTCAAAGGAGAGCCAAAATCTGTTTTCCCTCCCTGTGGGCGTGGCTTGCCGAGTATTACATGACGTGCTCTGTGTCTATGCAGCTATTAAGCCACAAACTCTAGCTTTTATCAATACAAAAAAAACTTAACTGGGTATAATGTAACCTGTATGGAAACAAATGCGATACATTCTCTCCCTGATGTTGCTCTGTGTCTCAGCTCTCGGGCCTACACAATCTTTGACATGAATATTCCAACTTGCAATCGTTGTTGGTCTCTCTGAGTAAGTGCTTGTAAATGTCTTCAGATGTGTTGTTATAGTACTGAGTAGTTGCCACTCTGTGCTCTGAGTCAACTGTGGGACATGCTTTGAGCGTGGCTGACACACTGCCATCTGTGTTTTGTTGTGTGTGTGGTGCAGGATCCCTGGCAGGCTCAATGACAGACGCACTCCCCTCGGAGAGCTCAACTGGATCTTCACAGCCATCACCGACACCATCGCCTGGAATGTGCTGCCTAGAGGTGAGGCTTTGCATTCCCAGACCAAACTTGTTGAATCAAATGTCACCATTGTTTTTCCACAGTTACCAATCTGGCAGAATCATTAGAGTTAACTTAAACATAAGGGGTCCTACTTTTGTCATTTTGACCACCAGTTCCATCAGTTATGATAACATTGTACTCACTAAGCAATGAAATTCGCAACATGGTGAAGACAATCAACCATTTGCTAAACTCCATCCCCTAACAATGATTCCACTCATAGCTTAGCACCAGTAAATGGGCACAGCAGGGCCACGTTCAGCCTGGACAAATAGTAGCAAACTGTTTATTACAACTGAAACGGGTGCATTGAACACCCTGCTGTGTGGGCAAGCACACTTCCTTTTTATTACCACAACTTACATACCCAGCGCTACTGATTGGGTATCACCTGTGACACCGGCACTGAACAAGAGACAACATAATCCAAAGTCCGTTGCTCACCGTTCCGAGGAAACCTGTCGATCGACCCGGAAGCTGTAATCGTTTTGCTCAGTGTTTTGGGATTGAACCCTAGGTCTAGAGTTAGGGTTGTATCTCTCTTTTTTTGCCTTTCCATAACCAAAACACTGGAGAAAAAGTGCAAGTTAAAGTTTTGAAGCCCTTTATTTCAACATGTCTAGCCAATGATGATAAATGAAATGACCAGCATGGTTCCTCTTACATGGAGCCAAAATTAGGGCACCTAATAAAACCAGTAGTGAAGCATCAGCAATACTAAAACTTTAAGAAACCTCCCTAGTGGTTGAAAATGGTAAATATATGTTGATATAAAACACCAGAACTGCAGTGCGTGCAGGTTGGCTCCTCAAATGGAGATTAATTGTGTTTGTGTCTTGCACAGCAATTGGGCGTGGGGGGGATATCATTTCAACTGTTATTTTGTAGCCGCAAGTGCAAGTATGCCCACACGTACACACTCAAGCAAAACTCTGCATTATGACCACACAAACATACTCACACACACCGCCACGTACCATCACCCACAGGCTCAGCTTGCCCAGGTGAAAAGACTCACTGTCTTACTCTCATTCTGTAACTGTTTTCTTTTGGGTGCAGCACACATACGTTCTCTCATTGTTTACATCTCTTGTATGCAGTACACATTCAGTCAGACTCCCGTGAGACAAACTGTATCCCAGCTAGAAAAGAAATGTGACAATGCTGATGGCTGCCAAAGCCACTTAAACCCTCGGGGCTCTACTGTTAATGAAGCAGCCCACATCAGAGAGAATCCCTGTAATTAAAGCGCTGCACACTTAATCCACACGCACACACACACACACACACACACACACACACACACACACACAAACACACACACACACACACACACACACTCACACTTACACACACATAGTGTGTCTCACTATCTTTTTGGGGACCCGTCATTGACATAATGCATGCTAAATGCCTAACCTTAACCCTTACCCTATTCATTCCCTAATTCTAATCCTAAAACCAGGTCTTAACCCTCAAACAGCCCTTTAAAGTTGTGGGGTCCAGTATTTTTGCTCCACAAAGATGTCCGGACCCCACAAGTATAATGTATTTCCGGTTTTTGGGCCCCATAAATGTAGTTAAACGACAAATGCAAACGGAAAATAAGGGCATCACAGGGAATCATAAGCCCCAGACTGGCATGTGAATGGACTGGCCCCATTAAAGTGAATTAGTGAATACATTAATGAGCTGATGACCAATCCCTTTAATCTGCATGTCAGGCTCCTCTATATGTCTTTTTATCCTCTATATTCTGTAAGCATACTCACAAGCTACCCTGTTTTCTCCCCACTGGCCACTTTGCTTTACTTAAATTTCTTTCTTTCACCCAGTTCGATTTTCATTCAGCGGCACATTTTCTTTACTTATTATCCCAGTCATTTTTTCTTTCAGTGTCTCATGTCTCTTTTTGACATGACGGATCCTTTCTGTTCTGGCTTTCTGTCCTTAGATTTGTTCCAGAAGTTGTTTCGTCAGGACCTGCTGGTGGCCAGCTTGTTCCGTAATTTCCTGTTAGCAGAGAGGATAATGAGGTCGTACAACTGTACACCGGTCAGCAGTCCCCGTCTGCCCCCAACATACATGCACGCCATGTGGTAAGACACACACACACACACACACACCCACAGAGCTCAGGGCTTGGTTTCATGCACACATCTACACAGATGCCCTTGGCTTTGTAGAGCAGAACACAAGGCTCTGCTGTTTGTTCATGCGCACTGAAGTTAGAGAAAGAACAGACTTAAACAGATACAGTCTTTTATGAGACAAGCAACAGACAATGTTGTGTTATTTAAGGTGTGGTATGTATACTTATTGAACTATTGATTCCAAATTGTTACATTTAAACAGCAATTGAGAGACAAAAGAAATGCATTCTACTTGGTCACTTATGCACAAAAAGCAAATCTGTCCCTGGGCTTATTTGCAAAAAGGTTATGGTTTTGCCCGCTCTAAACCAGTTTTTCACTCTTAAAAACAGCTATTAACAATGTACTTTTGTGTTTGTGTGACCATGTAGTTTAGTTTTGTGATTTTTCTTATAAACATAGATAATTGGAAAAAATGTGTTGCCAAAGTAAAATATTTCTAGCAGCCCTTGCTGCTCTGCTTTACAAAGCTTAAAGGAATACTTAAAGGAATACTCTATGAAGGTAGATATTGGGCAAAATGCAAGAGCTTTTTGTGGATTTGACGCAAGAACTTAAAGGTCCAATATGTAATATTTTTACTGTAATAAATTCATTGACCCCAATGCATCATCAGATATTAAGGAAACATGCCAAGTTGAAATACTTTATTTTCTCTAGTATTTTCTCCTTTAAAAATGTCTGTCTGTGTTTGGGCCTGTGTGTTGGTAGCCCAGCTGCCCAGTTTAAAAGCCAGGCCGGAATTGGGAACAGTGCTCCTCGTGAACACAGGCTTTTATGACTGTCAATATAGCCAGCATCTAACGTTAGCTACTCCGCTGTGGAGTAATATCTGGATAATGAGACAAGCGTCTAGCAACGCTGTTGGACGCTGTGGTCTCAACCAACTTTATCTGGCTAATTTCCTGTTCCAGGATTAATGTAAAATAATGTCAAAAGTTGTGCATCGGCCCTTTAAATACACAAGCTGTTGTATTAAGTGACATTTTACAGGACCCAAATTGATCATACAAAACAAACTAAATTAAATGCTTTAATGCTCCCGTTTACTCAAAGGAAATGCCGCCAAGGAGGTGTGAGCCAAAACACATAAGCGTTTCAGTTGCTTACACAACATATGCATACACCTCATTCCTGCTGAGTATATTTTCCGTAATTTATGTATCTGTTATTTCTCTATGTTGACTATAGCCAGTGTTGCTGTATATGTTGCTCTCTGCCTCATAGCTTGAGGCAGATATTACAGTGTCTTCACTGACAGCAGCCTCTGTCAACCATGAATGCCGTGCAGACAGACACAAGACGAGTTGCATGTGGAGTAGAGGCATTGCTGTTGCTTTGAACGCACGCACACACACATGCATGCACACACACACAACCTGCAGCCAAATATGTCAATTTTTTTAAGCTACAAGATAACGCCTGTTCTCTTGGGGATAGTAAAAGACTTACTGGGGCATGTTGGACATCTCTTGTTGTAGTATACATGTCAGATTTAGTTTAAAAGCAGTGGCACAACAGAAGTAAAAGTAATTCTACCAAAGAAAAAAAAGTCTGTCTTTGTATTGTTAAACAACACTAGTCGTGGCCAGGTTGGGACAGTGGTAAAGCAGGCGTGCATGTACGTCGAGGTTTATGCCTCGATGCAGAGGTCCAGGGTTTGAATCTGACCTGTGACAATATTCTGCGGGAAAGCGGAAAAGCCCAAAAATAATCTTTTTAAAAACCAAAAAAAAAAAAAAAAATCTATGGAAGCCCTTAAAGGCAAGGTGGGATAAAAAAAGTATTTTTGGGCATCGTCCTCCTACGTACTGTACAAGTTAAACTTAGGTTTTTGCCAATAGTATGTCCTGTGTAGGAGAAAAAGTGATTTATTCTGTACAAATCTAAGAGTTTAAGAGTATTGTCCCTTTTACTCACGTAGCTTGAGACAGACGTTCTTGCAGTGATTTACAATGTTCTACCTTCTACCTGATTAGTCCTTCATGTATTCTCATTTGTAGAACAGTATACAGAGGTGCTGCAAAGCAGCCATTGACTTGTCATGCTCCTCCACACTGTAAGAAACATTACCTCATCATCTATCTCCCTTTACTTACACAAATACCGCTCCTACTATCGGTTGTTTCTCTTCTTGGTCTTCTATAAATGCCCCCTCCCACTCATTATCTGGCCTGTGTAAAAAGCAAAAAAAAAGAAAGCTCTCTCATTCTCTTTGCCTCGAGAAGCAACTTGTTGTGTAACACCCTTACATCACTTGTTATAAAGAACATTGCTCCTTGCTCGTTGAGCGAGCAATAGTCCTTCTTCCCCACTCGTAGCCATTATTTTAGATTGTGGGTATATTGCACTGTTTACCGCCAAAGAAATTGGGATGTGCACTTTGGTTTTTTTCTTAGCATTACATGCGCTATTGAGAAGGACGGGATAACAACAGAGTGGTGGTAAACAAGACTGAGGGAACAATAAAAAATGGAAGTGCCAGAGCTAAAAGGCGAGTAGGAAAATAAAAGTTTGGATCAGCAAAGATCGGCGGGGGCAGAACGATGGAGAGGGGGGTATTAAGCAATTTGGGGGCTCGTTGATCGATGTTGGTGCCTGGACACAAACAGCAATTGTTATTCAGATGGAGCACAGTAGGGGAGCGCAGATAAACCCGGGGTTGATTACTCCCCTGTGGGCAGTTAAAGTGTGGCTGTGCGCCTTCTTCCTTTGTGTGTTTGTGAGTGTGCGTTTCTGCACAGCTCTCTGCAGGCAACAAGGGGGGGGGAAGCTTAGTCAGCAGCCAACCGGTCCCCCACGCTCCTCTGTTGTCGGCTGTCCCCTCATCTCACACACCATGCACACACACAGGCACGGACAGGTTTTGGTGATGAGTTACTCATTCGTATTGGCAGACATCATCCGAGGTAATGCTGCCATCTCAAGCGGTGCGGCAGCCTCGTCCCTGCGAGCGTGTCTTCGCTGATTAGACGGCTCTAGCTGCTTGTTTCCTCACCGTCGGATTACATAAACACCAGCGGGGAGGGATGCTTATTGGCAAAATTTCTACAAAGATTCCAATTTCAGTACTTCAACTTACAAAACCTTTCAAACAAAAAAACCTTTTATGATACTTTCTTGTTTAAGGAAAGCACATTTGGAGATGGTTATTGTATGAGTGGCCTTTATTTGTGTCATCTTGTTTTTGCCTGTTAGGACATTCGGACAAAAATGTTTTTGCCTCAAATTCTTCTATAAATTACATAACAATGTAAAGGGCTTATTGCACAATTTCATTTTTCCACTGCTTTCTTTTATCTGTCAAAACCTTGAGTTTACCTAAAGAATTTCCTGCTCAACCCTCAACTGTTCAATCTCTTAACACTATTCACATAAATAAATATTACAAACATACAACACATAAAGAAAAACAGGCTGAAAGAGAACAAACAGATAAGACATGTAAGTGAATCTGACACCGTGTCTTTTTTGCTAATCAGCCTTAAGCAAGCATTGGAAAAGTACAGCCATCAAACGCTTTCATAGCTGTCGGCTATCAGAGTAGAGAATACAGTAAACCAGCACTTTACTTGTTTAGTGGTACTAAATGTACAGTGTAGGTTTCCTGGTTTCCTGATTTAATAAATGGCCCTTGATTTATTTATTTTTTTCTTATTAACATGGAAAATTGGTTAAGTGTTACTAAATAGTGTAGGTTTTAGTTTGTCTCTGAATAAATGCTGCAGAAAGAAAGTTCTCGTGTCTTGCTTCTCAAAATCGCAACAAAACACACAGAGCGTGTGGGAGAGCAGCGGTCACTTGGAAAAACTCAGACAGATAGGGAGGACCTAGTTGGGACTTTCAGGTGTGAAAGCCCCCTTACAGGCACAGGAATACGGTACAAGCACAGGTCTTTGCTTCAAATCTAGAGGGTATGTTTCAGTTCAACCAGCGTGTACAGCGATCTGAGTTTAATATGGTCTAATCCCTCTGAAGTCAGGCCTTTTAATGGCAGCAGAGACTTTGCAGAATGAGTAACACCTGTTCTTAATATTGCAGTATTGTTTTGTTGTCGCATGTTTTTGCCTGCTGGAGCAACAGCCGAATTAGTAATTTCTCCCAATTAGCCCAAAGTTGTACCAGCTGACATGAATGCTGTAGTAAATTCCCCGTTGGTTGGCTTTTTTAACAATTTAAAAGGGGTTGATTTAAGTAGTTTTTAATTAGACGACAAAAGTTTTTCAACAACGTGCTTCACTATTTACGTCACATCACGGCAATGGATTAATTGTTCCTTGAACACTGTGGTGTTGAAAGGGTAAATTATCTATGTCTATTATATTCCTCCCAGCTTTATGGAGAAAAGCTGTTTGAGCATAATAAATAGAGCGATCACTGTGCCACTTGTTTAGCATCACGGTACATGGCAGTGCATCTACCAGGAACATGACTCCTGTGCTACCTCTAACTCCTGCTAATTGAGAGGCAAAAGCCCCGATGAGGCCCTGAGCTCTATTTTCTGCGAGAAAAAGGAGCCGGAAAAAGTGGAATGAAAAGGGAGACAAACCGAAAGAATAGAGAAGCTGCGATACGTTTTGATGGGAGTTGCAAAACCCCATGAATTAGATATGATGACCATGAGAGAGCGTTAGTGTTTAGAAAGGGATTAAAGGCTCCTTGCTGCCCTCTCCAGGACCTCGGGCTGGGATTTTAAAGAGGTGTGTGCGCACAGGGAAGGGAGGGAGAAAACGTAGCTGAGTGCGAGTGTTAGTGAGGAAAGCAAAAGTAATGAGTTAGGCGGTGGTTCTCAAAGTGGGGTCCTTGAAGGGGTTCCATGGGGTCACCATCAACAAGGGGAATACTTCATTTTCTCTATAATTTCATCCATAAGTAACACAATGACAGATTGTACGACTATTTTGCTTATGGGTTATATTCACTTTCTATAATAAACCCTGGGAAAAAAATTCTTATCAGACGGGGGTCCGTGGTCTAAGTTGTGTAATTTTAAGGGTCCTTGATGTGTAAACGTTTGAGAAAGTATAGAATCACTAAGAGTCCTAGAGCTATAATGAATTTGTTTGTTTTGCTTCAGGTCATAATTGGATTCCTTTTCTTTTGAATTGTAATAATAATAATTGTGTGTGTGTGTGTCTCTGTGTCCTCTCTACAGGCAAGCGTGGGACCTTGCCGTGGACATATGCCTCTCTCAGCTGCCTACCATCATTGAGGAGGGCACCGCCTTCAGAGTAAGTGTGTGTGTGCGTGCGTTTGTATGCGTGTGTGTGTGAATATTAGGAAAACAAAAAACAAAGCTGCAAAGCTTTTCAGATTCACTGGAGGAGTGGAAAGATGCTCCATTTGTACAGGTTAGTGGTCACTGGTTATCCTGCGTTGATTGATGGCTCTCATCTCGGATCTGTCCACCACTCCCGCCTGTATACTGCAAGAGTTCATGTTTGCACTGTGAGTTCTCCACCACCAGCATCTCTATCAATCTATCAAACACACACACACACACACACACACATACACACACGCACACATTCCCAGTGTATAACATTGTAAAACGTCAGGTCTAATAATTCAAGTGAGAGTGTCAAATAAAACGTTGTTTCTGAAACCACTGGTCCTTGCACTTTTTGCCCATTTTCTCCGTTATATTTACTGACACGGCAGGGGACTGAGATGGAGATGCTGAGTGTAATGGAAACACGCTGCAAGAGGCTGATTGAACTGATGATGACTGAAGATATCTGGGTCAACAAGACATTTTTGTGTATGAGTGAGAGCAGACACTTAGCAGATCCTGAACAGACCACAGAGCAGCAACATGTGCTTTGTAATGCAAACCCACCCAAGGAACTCTGTAGACAGAGAGAGTGAGAGCAGAGCGCCTTGGCCCGATGTTAGCACTTTTATTTGGGCCCTTTCTCTCCTCCACCTGGCCGTCGGAGGTGGGCATCTTCTCCATTGCTCCCCCGGGAGCAGTTTGTCCTCCTCTCCTTCCTCCTGCACTCGGGCCGAAAACACTTTCCGGCACCGTAATTGGGCCTCTGAGGACTACTAAAGGAAATCATCCCTCTCTGTCTTGCTCCCTCTTTCAGGCGCCTTTACTGATTGCAGGCTCCATTCTCTGTTATTTTCTTTAAGCTCACTGTCCTCACTATCAGCAGAAAAGAAGACCTACACTCGGACAGTTCCTTTCACCCCTTTAGAGCAGTCCCTGTGTCCAGTATTACCAGTACAGTAAGTATTATTGGATAGAGGGTCTTTTTTTCTCTCACCAGCCACTGCTGCTAGTGCTCTGTGTACATTGACGGAATTTACAAAGAAGAAAGTTTGAAATATTTTCCAGGATATAGATGAGCGGCTGTGGCTCAGTGGTAGAGCGGTTGTCTGCCAATCGGAAGGTTGGGGGTTCAATCCCTGGCCCTGCAGTCCCATGTCGAAGTGTCCTTGGGCAAGACACTGAACCCCGAGATGCCCCCAATGCTGCGCATTTGAATGTGTGTGAGTGTTTATCTGATGTGCAGGTGGCACCTTGTATGGGAGCCTCGGCCACAGTGTATGAATGTGTGTGAATGGTGAATGTTTCCTGTAGATGTAAAAGCGCTTTGAGCAGTCTTTAAGACTAGAAAAGCTCTATGTAAATACAGCACATTTACATTTACATACACAATGAACCAGGGTCGTAGATGCAGTGTTCCAGGCTGTACAGGGAATGGAGACACTTCTCATAGTCTTTTCCATCTTGTTGTCTTGATAATACAGTGTGTTTTTGTAATAATGCTGAACCAGTAATCAACCGGGCCTTGTTATAAACGTTTCATTTATATACTTGAACTGCTAACCGTGGTATCAAATTGGCCTCACCTCTCCATCCCTCTGATTCTCAACCGGCCATGGTCAACTCTGTAAATGTTCATTGCATTTTGCAAAGAATATATATTGAGGCACATTGCATGAAGGCCAGGATGGTCAATCATACAGGTTATGTCCTCAGGAACATGGGTCATTCTTCTTATGACCACTAAAAACAAACACAATGAGCCTGTTGTTTATTTCATAATGTTAAATGAGTAGATAGCATAAAGTAGCTTGAGTTAATGTATCTCTCTCTAGTTTTAGTTACCTCAGGTATTTCTCGGCAACATATACTTTCTCTCTCCAGGGGCATTTGTGCACAGTTTCCACAAGTACACAAGCCACGGTAAGATGGATGTACTGTAGTTTTAATTTGACGTATTACTACATGTTAAGAAGGTAATATTCTCATAGTCAGGTGACCTAATCAGCAGGATGGTAGTTCCAAGATAACATTAGACCTACTGACACAGGCGAGAGTAATGATAATACTTTAGACGTGGCATACAAACTGAACAGAAATAGTAGTCTCCTGTCCAGCTAAATGGACGTCCTGTTGTAAGATAACATATACTACATGGCAAAGAATGTACGTAACTCATAATCATAATCACAATACATCCCTATTCAGCAGGAGAGTATACGGTAACAATAATACAATAGTGACTTTGAAGACTTTCAATGTGAGCAGCTCTATGAAATGCCCACTACAAAGTGGCCACATACTTTTCAGCCAACTGGACATCTTGACTGAAATTGCGAGGATACAAGTTAATAAATTAATAACTTATGTTGCTTACGATTGGTAAATACAATCCTAATACAAAGTTATGCTTGTGAGTATTACGCTAGTATAACAATGAACGGCTAATGTTGGACTATGTGCTGAAGATGCAGTTAAATGCTAAATGACTAATCTTACCAGTCTGAAGGAGTCATCCAATCTCCTGGCAGGTTGCTCCTCTATATCTAATCCTTCCTCTGATTCAGGCTCAAACAGATACCGTTCAACACCTAAAGTATGCATGCTTTCGCCACCTTGGATGTTTCAGTGCGAGCTGTTGGTTATTTCCAATCAGCGTGCAGCTTTTTTAAAAATTCATGAGCAGACCATATAAGGCAGAACACCTCTCGTTTCAATCATGGTCAATTTAAGAGGGTGGCATGAGGGCCAAAAGAACAGCAAAAGCGACATTTTCAGCCCAACAAATGTGAAATACTCTACATAACCATTCTATCACCCATTTAATTAAAGTTGGCTATGGCGTGTTACAATTTACTTGAAGAACTAGCTGGGGCGGCCCGGGCCGCCATGCTTAGGCTGCGGGCTGCACAGTAGATTACAGCTGTGCTCCTGTGTTGGGCAGTGGCACCGTACCTCAGCGACCAGTGGAACAATAGTACACTTATGTAGGCCTATATGCCACATGCCAAAGTGGCTGGTAAGAGTGACTGTGTTACCCACCCCAGTGCCAGATTTTACCCACATTTGGCTGGTTCTGCGGATGCCAATGTCAAGCCCCGAAAGATATCTTTTATATATCTTTAGTTGAGCTTAGTATTGTCCTAAAACAAAGTCCTTTTTTGTCACCTTCACTTTTACGGTATAGGTTAGATTGTCCTTTCAAAATGTCTCCAAATGTTGTCCTCTTACTGTCCAGCCAGTGTGACAGAAGAGAGGAGTTGATACATTTATCTGACTTGTCTTCAATTATTACCATGTGCAAAGAGCAATGGGTTTACAAAGCAGCAGTGAGTCAAAGTGCTTTTTTTCACCCAGGGTCTTGCCTCTCAGGCTACATGTAGTCTGCCCTACTTTATTGAATTCAATTTTATTTTTTAGTGTCAAATCATAACAGAAGTCATCTCAGCTCACTTTACAGATAGAGTAGGTCTGCACCCCACTATGTAATTTACAGAGACCCAACAATTCCCACAAGAGCATACATTTGGTGCGACAGTGGCGAGGAAGAACTTCCTTCCAGGCAGAAACCTCTGGGAGAGAGAGAGAGGGATGGAATGACACGGTGAACAGTGGCAACTATAGTGACCGTAATAATAGCTGTGCAGGGCGTAGAGCAGGACCACGGTTGCAGCTGCAAATGCGATCCAGGTGCCACCACAATCCAAGGAAACCTGTGTGGCAAGAAAGCACAAGGACCCTAAGTCTGTAACCTGCAGTAATGGGGCATGAATGCACACAGATATTGGCAGAGCTCCTTGAATCTTTATCACACAGCCTGAGAGAGAGTGCAGACACTAATCAGGACTGAAATAAGCACCTCCACCTTCTTTGCACTATTTTGGGTAAACAAAAATCATTCCTTGAAGAAAGGCCTTTGAAAGATTTAAAGATCTCTAAATATAATAAATATTTTCATCTTGTTTAGAATTTTTATTTTTAGTTTTATCCCACTGCCGATGCAGTAGGCTTAGTGAAACAGTACAGAGTTTTACATTTCCACCCCAAAATACAACATTATACCCACTGTTTGAGGCATTCAGCTCAGTATCTTAGCTCGGCCCATAACCATCAAACACCACCTTTTTTAATGTATCAGTGAATGTGTGTGTAAAGCTATTAAGCTTTGATTATGCAAAAATTAAGTAAGGCATCCAGCCGCGAAGCGTTGATATTTTCCCCTCTGCATCCATCAACAGTCTACACAACACTGTCGTAATTCCCGCTGCAATATTAACACTGCGATCTATAGCTCTGCGGCCAGCAACCAATCAATCAGGCAAACTGCCATGGCAGCAGAGCAAGAGATGGAAGGTGATCATGATAGATCAGGATTTATGTCGTTACTGCAGTGCTGTGTCACTTCTTAGCTTACCGTGTCAGGGCTTGGATGAAATGATAAGCTAGTCACTGCAGACTGGCTCATTACTGTGTGTGTGTGTGTGTGTGTGTGTGTGTGTGTGTGTGTAAGAGAGAGTGAGAGAATGAGTAAGCTTAAATTCCTTATAATCGTGATAGACTGTGTGGGTTTCTTTTGTTTCCACAGCACAGTCCTTTCTTTGCGGAGCAGCTGACGGCGTTTCAGGTGTGGTTGACGATGGGCGTGGAGAACAGAAACCCTCCTGAGCAGCTGCCAATCGTGCTGCAGGTACACACACACACACACACACACACACACGCACACATGCACGCACAAACCTCCAATCTCCCTCTCTCTTTTGATTTCAATTGTTTGCTAGATTAGCCTGATATTACTTTTCATTTAGTACATTACAAGTTATATACAGCATTTTTCTTTCCTCCGCCTTTCTATCTCTTTCTCTTTCTGTCTGTTTAATTCTGTGATTTTTGATAATTTTGAGTTTTTTGTGAAAACATTTTTTATAAGTAGTCAATACTGATGGCTGTAGGAACCGAGGTTTCAGAACCTAGAGACTGTAACTGAAGTGTTGAGACTGGATATGAAATACAGAACTTGGGATTAAAGCCACTGTAATGGTGGAATATGCTGCTACACCTAATGCAGACTGTTGCGTTGCTTTCTTCACTCATTGTCTCATGCTTTGCTTATTTTGTTTTCCTACCACAAACATTCCCTCTTTATTCTGTCTGTAATTGACTTAATTGAATTGAATTAATCTCACCTCGCTGACATCACCAATCAATCATTTATGTTTGATTCATTCTGAAATGCCATTTCTTCAACAGATGGACGAAGCCCCTAATGTTACAGATTCCATATTAGAAAAGGGCTTCATTCTCCATCATGCTTGAGTAATCTGAGCGCTGCAAAAGCATCTCGATCACCAACACACATCACCTGCCACTATTAGCTCAGAATATTCCTATTACAGCAATACTTTTCTACTTTTTCATACTGTCTCGCTGCTCTCCCTCTCTTTATTTAATTTCACCGCCCTCCCTTTATACAAGGACACTCTTTCCTCCAGGAAAGAAAATCAAGCTCAGCTTTCACAGGCCAGTTTTCTTCATTTCATCACTGCAACAAAGCCTGGGACACAACCAGCGGCTGCTGTGTTCCCTGTAGTGGTGTTAAATGTCTTTGGGATGCTTTAATGAGGGTGAAATCTGGCTAAAACCTTGCTGTGTACGTCAGCTGTTGAGTTACAGCGGTCGGATGTTTCCCCCC
Organism: Etheostoma cragini; assembly: GCF_013103735.1. NCBI lineage: Eukaryota > Metazoa > Chordata > Actinopteri > Perciformes > Percidae > Etheostoma > Etheostoma cragini. The sequence continues at coordinate 6,922,887 of NC_048408.1, forward strand.
CTCCCACTCCCTCGTCCACCCACCCCCATCCCATGGGGTTGTACAGTTGTGATGTTTTATTATATCACAGCGTAGTAATGGTACCGCTGTCCGTGTTGAATGGTAATTTCCTGCTGACTCAGCGCATTGCGAGCCGCAGCCCGTCCATACAGCAGTTCTGTCCGGACCCGTTAGAAGCTGAGGAAAAGGAAGACTGATTGGAGAAGTGTGTGTGTGTGTGTGTGTCTGTCTGTCTGTCTGTCTGTGTGTCTGTGTGTGTGTGTGTGCGTGGATTGAAAGAGAGAGAGGACGTACAGCAGCAGTAGCCTGTAAGATTACGCAACATTATGCAGCTTTACATCGTGAGGGCAAAGTAATCTCGAGGCTCCTTCCTGCTCTGATGTAACGGATGGACACATAAACTTGTTTTATAACCTTTTAAGCGCACATTTGCATAAGATTGAAGTCAAAAAGACGAGCACAGAAGGATTTGCGATTCTAATGCAAAAAAAAAATAATCTGGCTATATGTGAAAGATGCCGTCAATAGCAAGAAATGGGCAACAGAGTGTGCTCCATCAATAATGCTCTTTAATGAAATGAGCAAACGGAGGACAACAGAGCTCAGGGATTCAAGATACGATGCGGCGTTGTCTTGACAACAGCCATTCCATCCAGGAAAGATTAACAGATTTTCCAAAAGGGATTACAACGTCTCTTAAAGTGGGGCTACGGTAACAGCAGCAGACTGCCATTCACACGCATTTGCCAATAGGCATCGGTGATGTGATTTCAGGCACTCACGTGATGACATGACAGCGTGTGTCTCACAGCTCGCACACACAGCATGATGATGCAAAGTACTCACTCAACACACTAAAGGAGATCACAGTGAAGGTGTTATGCCAATTAGGGACACCCCCCCCACCCACCCAACACACACACTCACATATTCATACACATTTTAATATAGCAGCATTGCTTTGGGATTTTCATCCCTGCTATGATGAAAGTACATCATGTGTGTCAATCAATGTGTGTGTGTGTGTGTGTGTGTGTGTGTGTGTGTGTGTGTGTGTGTGTGTGTGTGTGTGTGTGTGTGTG
>NC_048408.1:6924068-6929353 GCF_013103735.1 Etheostoma cragini
GGTGTCCAGCCCGCACACAGACTCTCTTCTGAATGCTTAGTGCTGCATAAACAACACGCATACATATACATTTTTAGTACATTCCATATGCCTTCTTAAAATAGTTTTCCTTGGCCGAAACTGCTACATCGTGATAACTATTTGGCATCCCCGTCATATACGTAAAGCAAAATACACACACACACACACACACACACGGGTACTATTCTAAACCTGTATCTTCTTAAGACAAAGTGAAATAGCTGCCAAGAGGATGCACCCAATCAGCCACACGTTTTCTTGCATGCGCGCACACACACACACACACACACACACACACACACACACAGAGTAAACAAGCGTGACCTGGTGCCACTGTGGGAGAGCCACCTGTTTCCCTCCACCTCCTCACCCTCTTTGCCATTTCCCCCGCTGTCCTTCCTGCCCCTCCTACTCCTTTCTCCTTTAATCTCGGACTTCCTCTCAGGTTTGGAGGCAGCACAGATGACCTCTGACCTCTGCTCTCTTTCAGGTCCTCCTCAGTCAGGTGCATCGGCTACGCGCTCTGGACCTGCTCGGGTGCTTTCTGGATCTGGGTCCCTGGGCCGTCAGTCTGGTATGTTAACATACTGTGCGTGTTAGAAATGTTTTAAAACAGTGGTCATTTTAAAAGGACTCTCCACAAGACGCCGATTTAATTAGCATGGCATTTGGCACCCTTGACTGACCTCATATAACCGGATCATATTTACACCCAGCAGCAACATTCGCTGAACATTGAAGCCTTTTTAATGGAGTGAAAAGGGACAGCATGTGATCTACTGTTCCACGTCCAGTTTTATATACTTTGAATACAATAAGGTTAAATGTCTCATGTATGTGGCACTTAAAGCAATCAAAAACAAATCTCTTCGGAAGCGATGTGCCTATGACTCTGGATGATCCAATCCACTCCACTGTGAACTTTCAATGCGACCTACAAAATGTGTGGATTTTCCAGAAATGTAATTGTTTAATGCACACACCGAAGAACAGGACTTAGTATCTTCAGGATCACAAATAAGATAGTTTTCCCCTCCATTGTTTTGGTGTGTGGTCTGGGGTTTCAGAGGTGCAAATCTCCGTACCTTTTCACATAAAAATAAAAACAGCATTGCTACATGAATACCCGGAAAGTGAGAAAATGGGTCTTGTCATTTGGACCCTTTTAATGTGAGTGGCACCAAGAAGAACACAACTCCACAGGACAGCCTCAGACTTCTTTCTGACAAAGTCACACATTGTATTCTAAAAAGGATTTAAACTTTCACTAGCAAACCAGTCTGTCTTATAGTAATAGCAAGACATTTTAAAGAAATATGCTAATTAACTGCCTTCCCGAGAGTTTAATAAAAAGAACGATAGCAGTCTGATGTCAGGATTCACCATTTTCCAGGTCTGTCTTTAAACAATAGTCAGGTACCCATATTAATGTTGAAATATTGTTTCCTTGCTGGAATCATTCCCCCTCTTCATACTGGCCATTAACACATCCTTTCTTTTCTTTTTTAAAGATTCCTTTTTGGGGCTTTTCCTTTAATTAAAGTGACAGTGGATAGACATGAAAGGGGGAGAGAGATTGGGGGATGACACACAGCAAAGGGCCGCAGGTCGGGTTAAAACCCGGGCCCCTGCAGGACTCAGCCAATATGGGGCAAACGCTCTTACTGGGGGAACTAGAGGCTGCACCAACAGATCCTTTCTTGATGCACTTTCAATGTACTATAAGTCATGCGGAAGAACATCCACAGTCCTCGTACTTGTGCAAAAATGTACCTGTAGCCAACGTGAGGCTTTAGCTTTCTGACACACACAAATCAAGCAAGTATCCTAATATTCTAGCTGTTGACCCCAAAGGGGTAAGCCAGTCCTGATGAAGCATAGCTCCTTTGGCGCCATTTTGATGCTACCGAGCACTCACCCGCCGGTAGCATTCCATTGACTGCCATTCATTTTGACGTCACTTTGACAGCAAATAACTTTACATCAAAAGCAATCAAAGACTATTTGTCCATTGGTTATTTCTAAAGAAACAACAATGTATAAAATGCACCATTACCTTGGAATTCACGTTATGGCTCCGTAGCTGACGTTTTTGTAAAAATCGGCTAACGATCGTGTCACAACCACACGACTGACTGTCGCACAGCGGAGCAATTACCGAACAGTACAGGACAAGCTCTCAGGCAGTTTGAACTTTTTGAGCTGTTTAGGTTTAATGACTAATGTTAACTAGCATTTTAGTTAGCAATAATTAGCCTGTGCCTGTGTTATTACCTTACGTATACCTATGCTCTCCATCTCTGCAAGATTGGGAATGATTGGGATTTCTGTTGGCACAGCCACCAGAAAACGTACAGCTTTCAGACAGGTTGCCCACGTCACGTCAAGCTCAGTTGGAGGCTGCGCAGTAACACTCAGCCATCAAATAGCCTTCACTGGTTTCTGTTGAAATCAATGGGATCATTTTATCTATTTCAATCTTATCATTTATCACTCAGAAAAAAACATATTTCCTTAAATGTTGAACTATCTTTAGAACTGCGGTGTATTAACTATGATTGGTAGGTCAACTCTCAGCTAGCATGCCGAACAGAGAATAAATTGCTTTGTAATGGAACAGCAAAGCCCCATATTAAAAGGACACTTTTAGCTGCAGCAGACTACTAACCTGGCAAGCCAGAATAATACCAATGATATTAACTTATTATAAACTGAAACAAAGGACATACATTGGGTCTTGCTGGTCAAACTTGGACACACATGCTGCAAGGCTCAGGTCATGACTGCAATAGAAATACTGCTCAATAAACACCAGTGCTCTGTGTGTATGTGTGTATGTGTGTCTTTCTTTCTTTCTTTCTTTCTTTCTTTCTTTCCAGGCCCTGTCTGTGGGGATCTTCCCCTACGTATTAAAGCTGCTCCAGAGCTCAGCCAGAGAGCTGCGGCCGCTGCTGGTTTTCATCTGGGCTAAAATCCTCGCTGTGGACAGTGTAAGTTATGTAAAAAGCTCTCAACTTTCAGATCATGCGGCCTCATCTTTTCTAAGTCACAGATTGGTTGTTGTTATATAAATTCTTTCTGCTGGTCCTAATAACAAACACAAGGATAGAAATAACAAAAACATTTGAGTTTTAGAATCAGATTTTTTGTGTGAATGAGTGCATGATGTTAGGGACCGAAATCTATATCTTGTACTGATCATCGTCATTTTAGACCGCACTTCAAGGCAGCTTCATTTAACAGAGAAAGAGAAAGAAGAGAAATCGAGCAACTGTGCTTTGTTGGTGCAGGAAACAGACTCCATTAAAACCCTTTAAAACCTTCTGGTTGCAGCGATGGAGGCTGGATGGTGTTTTAAGCCCCCAACTTCGCCTTCCAGGCAGCGCTGCAGCCGTTGACTTCAAGGCACCTAACCCTAACCATTACCTAATCCTAGTGCCTACCACGCAGCGCTGTCTGGAGGGCGACGTTGAGGGCTAAACACCGCAATGGAGGCACTGATGCGTTGCTCCAAAAGTTGAATCCGTCTCAACTTTATGACAGCACTGAAGGAAAAACAACAACAAATCTAATTCCTACCCAACAAACAAATACTTCAATATTGTGATCCAGCCCTAATGGCGGAGGAATACAACCACAAGTAATGATTCTAGTTATGTTAAAGTAGCGTCAAGTTATTTTTTGGAACAATGTAAATTATTAAAAATTTAAGCTTTTTAAATAAATTTGCTGGTGTATTGTGTTCTAGGCCTTAGGTAATTCAAAACATCTCTAATGCTCATCAAAATACTTTTTTTATTCCGTGGTGTTGTACTTCTTTCTTTCTTTCTTTTGTGCAAGTACAATGATTATTATTACTCCAAGTCGCTTCTATTTGAATACATTTGCTATTACTTTTGTGATGATATACGTCTTAAATTTCTTTCATAAAGGTCTTAAAAAGTCTTACATTTGACTTGTGGAAACCTGCAGAAACCCTGTACATAGGACATTTTCAAAGAAAACAACCCCTCAACTGTGTGCCATGGTATGGAGGCACTGCCATGGGAGAAACAGACAAATGCTCCCTATAACAGGACTGCTGTCAATGCTGTGTGACTAGAAAGTGACCTGAAGCAACATCTATAATGAAGTAAACCTTTTTTCCTCTTTGTATGTGTGTGTGTCTCTCTCTATCTGTCTCTGCAGTCATGTCAAGCTGACCTGGTGAAGGACAACGGACACAAGTACTTCCTGTCGGTGTTGGCCGACAGTTACATGCCAGTGAGTGTCTGCCAGTTCCATTTGTGAAGAAAGTGACAGTGGGATGATTTTTTAAAGTATAATAGAAAGGGATATATGTTTTTCCTCTCCTTTTGATATTGAGGCTAAGCTTATTATTTTACTGAACGAAGTTGAAGAGTTCACTAGAAAAGTGTCCGACTATAGTATGAAAGTAGATATTTTGACAAAAGATAAGATCTCACTGTTCTTTCTCTTTGTTACAGGCTGAGCATCGAACCATGGCTGTCTTCATATTGGCTGTCATTGTCAACAGCTACAACACAGGACAGGTGTGTTTGTGTGTGTGTGTGTGTGTGTGTGTGTGTGTGTGTGTGTGTGTGTGTGTGTTGTTTACATGTGTATATCCGCAGTGCTGTGTGTTTGCTTGCCAGGAGCCCCACCGGAGAATGAACCAAATTTTTCATGCACCTCCCTCACCAGAGCCTCGGCAGGTTCTTTTGGGGCCAGCCGTCACTTTGAGAGATTGCTATGTATCGCCCATTGTGTGTTTCTGGGAGATATTGGTTATGTGACAGTTTTGTCAACAACAACCACCTCTATAATCTCCGTCTCCGTCCCAGCCCCCTCCATGGTGACACTTTATCACCGCAAGTGTCACCTCGGCCTGTTCCTGGCCTCCGGTGTTCAATCCCAGAAGTATTTTGTGCCGGATGCTGATCAAACGTCCAGGGGTGCGATGCTGGGATGATGTAGCTTGTCATTTTGTGGAGTACACACAAACACAAACACACACACACACATGCACACATGCACTTCCACAAAGAAATATTCCACCATCACTACCTTTTGCTCCTTTTTGTCTACACTCTCCTGCTCTCTGCAGTTATTTTTCTGTCTAGTTGCAAATGTCATTTGACATATTGTTTCTTTATTACCTGACAGTACTTTCTCTCTCACTTTCTCCCCCCCTCCCCCCCTCTCTCACTCTCTCTCTCTCGCTTTCCCTACATAGTATAAATGTGACAAAAAAGCTACAGTGG
>NC_048408.1:6929453-7004749 GCF_013103735.1 Etheostoma cragini
ATGTGCTCTCAAGCTCAGAAGCCCCCATTCTTCTTCCATACCACAGTTCCTAAATGCTACTACCTATCTCACAGACAAATGGCAGGGGGAGATTACTCGACAGATTTGAAAGCCTGTTAACGATGGAGAATCACACTTTACTTTACTAACAGCGGATACTAACAATGAAATGGTACCAAAATAAAGAAAACTTAAAACTAGTATTACACTGGAAGGAACACTTACGGACAAAGTTGTACTTCTTGGAATAATATGGCCACCGTAGAAGTTAAAACGTGCTCGGAATGGGAGGGGCTAGAATGTAATATTCAGTAGGTTTTCATATACAATTTCACCGCTAGATGGGAAGAAATTTGACACAATGTAGCTTTAAGCTACTGTCATTTAATGTAAACACCTCTTGCAGCATTAAAAGCCTCCCAGGTAAAGGGAGGTATCATGTACTTTAAGCCACAGCAAGGTTTTTACCCTAAAGCTTCTATATCGGAAGTGTTGCATTTGCAGTATTTCTGTTAAAAAGAGGAACCGAGAGCAGCAGGGTGGTGGGTACAGGGTAACTTGGTTGTTGTACCGATGGAATTAACGCTGCTGAAATAAATAGACGTTGACTTTTAACACAAAATCCATTGTAGTACATGTAATTCCAAACGGGCCTCTACTACACTTTCATTTTGTTTTTGCTGTAAGTTCAGCATCCTTGACAGTCAATAAATCCACTGTATTTGAGTTACGTAACGAAAAGAAGAAACATAAAGAAAACTTCAAAGTACTTGTTAATTCTCAGCACAAATTGATTTAATGAAAAAGAAAGTTTTAAAAGGATTTTGAATAGAGCTCTTTCATTGCTCTTTAGATGGCCTTAAGCCTTGATTTACCAATTACGTTTTGTTCACAATAGAATATTTGGATAGGGCTGAAAGGGTTCAAAGGAATAAGTGTGCTGCAGAACTCATAATCAAGTCCATCAGGTTACAGGTTAGTGGTGATTACTCCCTAATGAGGGACACGTCTGCTCCCAGCCTGGACCCCCTGTGCGCCTCAGCAGGGCTAAGCCTCAACGTATGATGCACATATTGTCATTTTGTTAAAAATGAAACTGCCAGTTCAGTGTTGACTACCACAGTGTCAAGTCCAGTGTGTTTTTAGTAGGTGGTAACTCATGGGAAATTGTTTCTTACACAAATGGCCTTACTGTTTCAACCTCACAGTCTTTAAAATTGTTCCACATTTCTTGACTCGACTGAATTTCTCACACTCTTCCTTTTGAATCACTCCTCCTCTGACTCTCCTCTCACCCCACCAGGAGGCATGTCTACAGGGCAACCTGATAGCCAACTGCCTGGAGCAGCTGTCAGACCCCCACCCGTTGCTCCGCCAGTGGGTGGCCATCTGCCTGGGCCGCATCTGGCAGAACTTTGAACCGGCGCGCTGGTGCGGAGTTCGGGACAGCGCCCACGAGAAGCTCTACACCCTGCTGTCAGATCCCATCCCTGAGGTGAGAGTTTAATGCCAGAGTTAAGATACATTTGAAAAAGTATGAGGCGTTGTTGTTGATCATTATCCAAGCCCTGCGTAGATTTTTGTTAGTAAAACTGTCCAGATAAAAGTAGATTGCTTTGGTTGTTACACTCATATCACAAACATCTGTTTGCATTTCTTACTTCAACAAACTAGTAGTTGAAAATGGGCTTACAGCTGTAAGAACTGACTAGTAACACTTGTACACACAACTTGCTCATTATTATATCTTGTATTCTAAACAAGACCAAAAATGCATTCTAAAAACAACGAGAAAATGTCTATGAATTATTTAGTACACACATGTGTCCTGCAAGGCTAACCTGTTCATACACACTAATAAGAGAGAATTTAAATTTTGTAAAACACACACACACACACACACACACACACACACACACACACGCACACATGGAGCAGACCCACTCAGGCCAAACCCACTTGGACCCACCGTATTAAAACACGGTCAGCATCTGACTGGGTCGTGTGTGGACCAGAGGGAGAGCGAGACAGGGTTTGCCCTGAAGTTCACCCAGACACTCAGTGCCCTCACTCAAACACTGCACATATTTTCATTTATTCACACACACATGATCACACAAGGAACATCTGTTTCCACCAGTAACTTCCTCCTGCCCTTGGACAGCTTCTTTGGCTGCAGGGTTGAAACTGAGGTCTGCAGACACATCTGTCTGTGCGCACACACTTGTACTTGTCCAGCTGCTTTTCCAGGTTGTTCATTTTCTGTGTGTGTGTGTGTGTGTGTGTGTGTGTGTGTGTGTGTGTGTGCGCGCGTTAGTGTGTTTGTGTGTGTTTTATATAATTAAAATCAGTCAGTCTGGAGACTCAGACTGATTGATCATCTGACTGCATCAAATTGTAACAAAATAGAACACAATTTTAAAATTCTCCTCGGGTGTTAGTTTGAGACAGCTCACACACACTGCGGTATCAATAGTAGTAGATCTGCGATTAAGCAGAGTTTAATTAGGTTTAACGAAAGATCTGAGGGGACACTGCTCTTATTTAGTCATAGTTTGCAAGTGACTACAGCACTCTCACACACACACACACACACATAGGTTTTTGAGCACACATTGTAATGACGCAGACATTGTCAACTTCAATGTTAATGAACAGAGAGAAAGGCAAACCGCTTTTAAAATGTGGCGGCAGGACATGTGCAGGAGTCCAAAACAATGTCATACACACCTTTACAGTCAAACATAAAAACAACACACATTACTTTTGTAAAGTTGATAATGTCAGGGATGCCCTAGTGGCCTTTATTGGCTGTTTTTTCCAATAAAAGGCATTAAATTCCTTAAACAAATGTACTGAATAAATTAAGGTCCAACTGTCTAATCTGCATAAGAAATGTAGGAAAAAAGCTTTTACACTTGACTGAGATGAAAAAGTTGACATGACACAAAAGAGAGGATGTGATAAAGGCTCACAAACCTTTGAAGGAACGCCATTCAGGTCGTGTTTGGTGCAGGCAGCGGTGTCGGGGTGTACATAAGATCAATATGTCACAATGTGTCTCTCACCATAGCAGCTGATAAAAAAACAGTGTACATTCATACGAATCAAAAGACAAATATATTTTTAAATCCAATCACAAAACAATTACTTGGGAATCCCTGATCAACATTGTCATGTACTGAAAATTCAAAAAGTCCCTGAAAACCCGTTTTATTGGAAAAATAAATTGTGTCAAGGCGATGTTGATTCATCATTTGTCATGTTTAAGTGTGTGTATTAAAGGCATAGGTACGCAAACATACACATAAAGGCTATGCAACACAACACCATCACTAACCATGGCTTCCAAAAATACCATCTGCCATTTCTGCCATCTACACAGAAACGTGTTGATTTAAATCAACACATTTCTATATAGATGGTAGAAATCTACCAAAGGCTGTATGTTGACTGAGTGAATTTGGCACATTATAATGCTTCCCAGTATTATAGTTGTGTGTTTTAATTTGCTTTCAAGTCACAGTGCTTTTATGACTTTCTTTTATACCGGGTCTTAGAAATGAAATTCCAATATGTTCATCTGAAATGTCTTAGCTCATCATTTTAATTGGAGCGAAGCAAAGCATATTTAAAGCAACATCTGTGGGCTGTAGAATCACTAACGCTGCACCACAAGGTTAGGAAGTAGCTGTGCTGATGCATTTTCATGCTTGCAACGAAAGAAGAAAGGGGTTTTACGTCACCACGACAAACAATCCACCCAAATATTAATTATTGTGCGTGATTTGGTTCAATTTGGGAATTCAGTTCCTAATGGAATCCTCATTCTTTGTGACAGAAATTGGGACATCCAGTGAAGCGAGCAGAGAAAGTAATGAGATAAGTGAGAAAAAGCATCTTACGGGAGCCCACTGCACTGATCATCTCCACTGCATTTCATAGGAATACCTTTAGAGAAGATTGAGACATAATTAACGCTAAAACGTTCAACCACTGGTTTTACAAGACTTTGCAACACTTGTTGTCTGTCAAACTAATAGTTGGATTCCATAGCGAAGGGGCTGAGCACACTGTCTTCAGACGGTTAGAAAAGGCAGAGCTATGCATGGATGAAGGGAGATCAGACCGACCTAGTCTGGATCAACTGAAGTACATTTCCAGGATAATTGCCTGTGTTATACTTATACATCCGGCGCATGAGTTCCTCACCTTCCGCTTTCTGCGTGCAGCCACTTTCAAGTTTTGTTCGCTACAGGAAACAACAACAAACTTTGAGCTAGCTACACAGTGAAAATGGCAAGTTTTGAGAAAAATGTGGATTGTGTAAAATGGCAGGCCTGCTTGGTTCTTCAGAGATGATAGGAAAGATTTACAAAGAATATGTTTCTGGCATTTACTCTCTGACTGGAAAGTGTTGGAATTGTTTCCGGCTGACTTAAATAGCTCACTGTACCGTTTTGTTTGAACAGTTAACTTCATGTAGTATTGTTTGTGCTGTTTCCATTTGTGGGGTGCAAATGTTCCACCAAAACAAGTTTCTTCCTGAGACTATTTTGTGGAGCCACTGATGCTGCGTCCGGAGCATAGCGCTGCCCAAGGCAATTGTGATTGGCTTAAAGAAACGCAAATAACCCAGAGAGTTTTTTTTCTCCTATCCCAGAATAGATCTGTGGCTATGGAGGTAGGTCTGGCATTGCGGGACCAAGACTGACCAAACATCCAGCCTTATCCAAAAAGTGTTAGCCATGTGTTTTTAAAAAGCAAGAGCTTTAAAAAGCAAGAGCTTTATTGAACCAAGGGGAATGAAGTTGAAAGAGTTGTTGTATTTGTCCCGCTGCAGGTGAGGTGTGCCGCTGTCTTTGCTCTCGGGACGTTTGTGGGAAACTCTGCTGAGAGGACGGACCACTCCACCACCATCGACCACAACGTGGCCATGATGCTGGCCCAGCTCATCAACGATGGCAGCCCTGTGGTCCGCAAGGTCTCTGCAACTTCCACGCACACAAAATACATAAAGTTTGACATGTTATCATATGCAGGGTTTGATTTGTGAAAAAAGCATACACAACCAAACACGCAAGAATTAAATCCCCCTTTCAATACCTTTGATAGTGCCACTCGGCCACCAGGCAAAAACACTTATTTATGAACTTCAATATCCAATGGAAAATAATCTTAAAATGAAATAACACAACGTGGTGGCAACATAAAACAGAAAGGTAGAGGCTTGGGTGTGGCCTCTACCAAGTGCCACTTTGCTGGTCTGGAAGCCTTGTCGTCTCGCTCTCTCTCTCTCTCATGGCCAAATTCTCTGGGTGGGCAAAGCAGAGAAAGGGGAGGTAACCTTGCCCGTTATGACCTCATAAGGAGCATGATTCCAGATCGGCCCATCTGAGCTTTCATTTTCTCAAAGGCAGAGCAGGATACCCAGGGCTCGGTTTACACTTCTCGCCATTTCTAGCCACTGGGGGACCATAGGCAGGCTGGGGGAACTCATATTAATGTAAAAAAAAAGAAATCATAAAGTGACATGGTCATGCCATGGGACCTTTAAAGCTTCAGTGTGTAACTTCTTGACATTAATGAATGTCCGTTACATTCAAGCCATTGCCAAATGTGTTGATACAAAGCTAATTAAGACTATCCGAGTGTTCACAGAAGGCTTGTCTCATGTTGACTCACTGACAGTTTTGTTGTCATTACTTAGAATTCCTCACGGGGGCGACAGTAACTACGCACTGTAGCTTTAAAGCTATCAAGAAATGAATTTAAAGACAGCCATGATTACGGACTGAGTGATCATTATGTTTTACATTATTATCCTTCTACATTGGACAGGAGCTGGTAGTAGCACTGAGTCACCTGGTGGTGCAATATGAAAGCAACTTCTGTACAGTTGCCCTCCAGTTTATAGAAGAGGAAAAAAACTACACGGTGCCGTCACCAGCCAACACCGCAGGTACTGTACACACACACACACACACACACACACACACACACACACACAGAAGTATACTTCCACATTTGTGTTTTTGGCATTTAGCTCTTAGTCAACATAAATTACCTGTTGGTAGTAATTGGTGTAAATCTTGGGAGTCACATTCCCTTCACAGTGTTTCTGTGACCATTGTAGGAGAAATATAATGTAAAGTCATCATTTGGTTTGATAGTTTTGATCATTCTTTTCTTTGTTTGTTTAAAACTGACTTTATTGAATGTTCCAAGAAATACAAAAGGAAGATTTACTTTTATTTGTTCTAAATTCAACAAGCAATTTGCTGTATTTTATCAGAATACAGAAAGCAGCAGACCTTAGTACACATTTAAGTTCATTTATCTCAAGTAATATTACTAATTATCGTCAACATCGTTAGTTTCCTCATCTCTCTCGTTCCCTACCTAAACAAATCCAGTCAGATAATAGTGTGTTATTTATTCTAACGTTACACTCTTTACAGCATTTGTTTTCACTTGTTTGGAATGATGCTGGCTCTGACCTTTGCGTCCTGCTGTGTTGCGTCCAGAGCCTGGGAGCCTGACTCCAGTGAGGGACAGCCCAGCCATCCCACGCCTGCGATCGGTCAACTCCTACACCAACATCAGAGCTGCTACCACTGCCCGCAACCTGAACAAGAGCCTGCAGAACCTAAACCTCAATGAAGAGGGTAGGAAGGGGGGGGGAGTGCTGGGAAATAGAGCGAGTGAGAAAATAAGGCAAATGAGAGAGAGATAAATAAGGTGAAGCAGTAATGTAGGTAAAGTCGTGGGAGGACCGATGGAAGATTAAGGAAGAATAAATCAGCTAAATGTCAGATATTTATCCAAGAAGAGACCATTAGGATATTGTTTGGACAATGGATGTAACCGTCCTTGGGCTTACTTGTTCGTTCTATCATTGCCACTCCTGAGACGGACTCAGTAAGCATTAAAGGGGAACTTCCTTTTTTTCAACCTGGACTCTATTTTCCTATGTTTTTGTTTTTAAGTGACTGATGGAAACGACAATCCTTGACATTGGTCCAGTATTAAGCAAGTTTGCTTCAGTCGGCAGTCAGCGAAACAAGCTACAATGTAAATTAATGGGGCAATTGTCCAGCTTGTATTTACATTCACAAAAGTGCTTGTTTTGCCGCTAACTCAGATTAATATTAAGTGTCTGACAAGTGACCTACAATGGAAAGGATTTCTAAGGAGTTTGACCTTTCTGTTAAAGAATAAGATCCTTTTTTTAAACATAAAAACATCTGTGAAATTGCGTTTGGTAAATCAACTAGAACCCATGTAAATAATCTGTAATTTTAGCATCGTAAAATACAATTCATTCAAAGTCAACGGAAAGAAAGTAAAACTACTGTATGAAAAGCCGTTTTGGGTCGTCTTTCCACTTTTCCAACAATCACAACTCTATATTTGGTTGAAATAAACACCTAGTTTACTGATTACATGTGAAAATATGTTGGCACTTTACACGCCAGTATTGCTTTTATACATGCGTGGGTTTAGCGTTAGCAACCTTAAAGCGGTTTCTGAAAGGTTTTAAAAAGTTATATCTCTGTAGAGATCCTTTCCATAATGTTTTCATACACTTAGAATAAAAATCTGAGCCTGTCAGTAAAAAAAAATAAACCTTTAAACTGAACATTTGCCCCATAAGGTTACATTGCAGCCTAGTCTGCTGCTGTCGGTTGCAGTGTTCATGCTTAATACTGGACCAATTTAGGAGATTGGTTGTTTCTATCTTACACACAAAAACATAGTAAAATAGGGTCTAGGTTGGGGAAAAAAAACGAAATTACCCTTTAATAAGACTTTTCACAACCATCAGAGCGGTTGTGACCATTTGAAGAGATAACAGTTCAGGTTGTAGTGTTTATCTGTTTCAGCTCTCACATGCATAAGAAACTGGAAAATGCTCATCATCTCTGTCATCCATGTCTTCCAAATGTGTGTTGTGGATAAATGCCAGAACACATGGACCATTGATTGTAACTTATCAACATTTTGGCTTTGCTTTTCAGTGGTGAACTTTGTCTCTTTCCCAAAGCATCCCTATGCACTATTACTTCAGTAGTGAAGAATCACTCCACATAAAGTTATAATACTTGCAGTTGGAGGGCACACTACATTCAGGGGTCAAGCAGCAGTACCCATCAAAAGGGATTTTAAGTGGTAAAGCTTTCCGGAAATTAAGTTTTTTGTTTTCCAATTACTGCCTCAGACTACAAAAAACATTTTAAATGGCTAATGTCTCCTGAGAATGGTCAATTACAAATTTTCAGCAGTTTCAAGGTAGGGTAAAAATGGCCTTGGCTCTCATTTGGATTATCATGGGAGAATCTCAGTTTATGAAGCAACACTTCCAGATATTCCTCCAGTAACTCAAGGTTGGGTTCTGCTTGGCCAACGTCCCGCTGATATCTGCCTCAGTGACAAACTCAGAGAAATAATTTCATATTTTCCATCCCAGCTTTTGGCACCAATGTAATGCAGATTCAGGAAGCAGATGTTCTTTCATTTTGTATTTATTCACACATTTGCCAAAAAAAAAGGATGGAGCACACAGGGACAACAAGCTGCTGTGCTTCTTGGTCTCGGTTCAGTCCAGCAAATGTGCAGACTTAAGACTGCCTGACCACCAGTGGGGGCTGGGAACTGTCCATGGGTCTGAACTGTTAAGACCAGCTCCAAAAGTAGCAACAGGAGCAGGGTTTAGACTGTGGCATGCACTCTCCACTCTCAACCCTGAGCAGGAAACATCCGCCGCCATGAATCCTGATAGACGGTTGGCTCGCTAAGCTGCTGTATTGTACATTATTATGTGCTTTACCTGTAGATACATCACACCTCCAAAACAATGATTACTTGCTACAAATTTTAAATTAGTGCGTGTATACTGTCAGATAATGGGAACACAGAAAAAATATCTGCAGCGTTGGGAAGGTTACTTTGGAAATGTAATAGATTACAAATTACCCTACTTAAAATGTAACAGTAGTGTAAGGATTTCAATTATTCATTATAGTAATGTACTAACTAATTAAATTTAATTACTTTTAGACTACTTTTAATTTTTTTTTACAATTTTTAGCAGTAAAACTATTTTGTTACTTAAACTAGATGCATAATTATGATAGATAACCCTAATGGCATGCAAACTAATCATGTAATGATTAAGCTTTAGTGTGTCCACAGCTCTGTGAGCACGTCCTGCTGTCCCTTCTGAGCTCTTAACCTCCGGTTTGAGTCACCGCCGTGTGATTCAGACAGCTAAAGCTAACTGCCCGCCCTCTGTCTACCAATGCCAGCCTGAGTAATGCCTATGCCCTCAGTGATATTAAATCACTGGCTCTTGGTGACGCGTGTAACTTACTGCAGACACCATTCCTAATTCACCTTCTCAGTGCTTTTCCAATATGCAGTGGTGTTTATCACCAATAAGCACCAAGCAGAGCAAATTTCCACCTTCTACCAATCTCCATTTCCACCTTTTCAGCCTGCAGTCAGTTTGGAGAATGCATGGCGTTTGGGTATGTGGGAGTCAGAGTAATGTCTGATGATAAAGAGTTACAGCGGGAGATGACTGAGCCTGACAGATGAAATTAAGCTATGAGCTCAGTTGTTGTCCAAGTATAAGGATTTCTTACACACCTCACGCCTTACTGGATGATGCTTTAGCTATTGGCTTTTTACGACAAAAATAATTACAACAAACTTTATTTATACAGCACTTTTACAGCCACTAAAGTGCTTTCTAAACAAAATAAGAGCCTATCATTCTTTCTCTTTAACCTCGTATGACATTAATGATGATCATGATTTTCTTTCGCTGATTTGATCTGAGCGTTAACAGTTAACAAATTTTGTGCGTGTGTGTGTGTGCGCGTGCGTGTGTGTGTTCAGGTGGACCAGCAGCCTTCTCTCCTGGTAACCTGAGCACCAGCAGCAGCGCCAGCAGCACCCTGGGGAGCCCCGACAATGACGAGTACATCCTCTCCTTTGAGACCATCGACAAAATGAGACGAGTGTCTTCATATTCTTCGCTCAACTCCCTCATAGGTAACAATATGGAATTGATATTCGAGATGATTTCAATTTTTGTTGTAAGGCCTGGCTCAGGTTAAACTTCTTTTATGAAACATGATCAAACATAAACCATGAAGGCCTTATACCTTGTTTCTGTTATCCATTTTGAAAATGGAGATTGTCAATCACAACAGAAATACGAATATAAACTACTTACCGATACCAGCATTTTGGCAGTACCGGAGCCTTTTCCAATACTAGTATCGGTATTGAAACTTCTCTAGTAACAACTGGCCAGTAGTGCTTACTGCCAGTGGTGGTAGCATTAGGACTGCTATGACTGTAGACTTCAGGCAGGGTGAGGTATATGCCCGCCTATGTGTTTTATTTCATTAAACTGTTTCATTTTTAAAGGGGAAACTACATTTATTTTTTCAGTTCACATTTAAAATGATAAATGCACTTTAAAAACGTTTTACCGTTTACCCAACTCATTTAAATAGCCCCTGTTACTGTATGTTGTGAACCGTTAACTTTGGTTAATATTGTATGGGGCGTCTTTTCTTGCGGTGGACAAATGTCATTGGTCTGGAGCTTAGCAACTGGAGCTTAGCAACTGGTGTGGTTTAAAGAAATGCGAACAAACCAGAGCCTTTATTTACTCCTATCCTGGAATGTATGTGGTGGAGCAAGACCTTATTTCACAGCTCTGTGGCGATAGGTCTGGTGATGAGAGACTATGATATCTATTTTCCATACTGTATTTTCTCTGTTAAAGGTATGCCAGTTGTGCATCTGGAAGCTGTTGGCAGCATTAATAATGGACATTCCCATATGGACTTAGCATGAGAGAAAAACGGGGAGGAAAAGTAAATGGCCAGCTGAATGCGATGGCATCAGAAAAAGAAGATCTCACGCAGGTGAGGGTGAAAGCCCCTAAGCGAGAGAGGCGACAGAGAGGAACGCTCCCAGTCCAAGAATAGAACTAGTGTAAAAACGGTTTGCAGATGTGTAAAGGACAGCAGAGAGGAGGAGGGTGTAAACTCTCTGAGCCACCAGGGGCTATTAAATTGCTTTTCCTTGTACACTGAAGTCCAACCCGCTCACTTTTCCCCTGCTCTCGGCTGATTGGCGGGTTCCACCATGCGTCCTGACAGCCAGTTTGTGTGCGAGCAAGAAACCCATTAACTTACTCTCACGCCCCCTTCGGGAAAGGAGAATTCAAAACTGGGGTTTCCCTTTTACCCCCCCCCCCCCTCTCTCTCTCTTACTCATTGTTGCATTTCAAGTTACAAACCACTTGTAATTTCCCAGCCGCCCTGTCACATTCCAGTATGTGACTTTTGCACGGCACAAGGGGAAATGAGTCGAAATTGAAAATCTCATGGAAAAGTAAATTGAGCTCCGGAGAGCAGGGAATTTGACTTAGCATGAAAGTAGATTCAGGTTCTATAATGAAATTTCCTTTTCAGCTTGTTTTCTTCGATCTATTCTTCAAATGAATGCCACCTCATTTTAGGTGTTTGGTCCTAATGAGGAAACTCAATTTCCTCTGATCTTTAAATTAACTTTAACAAAATTTTCTGTGTAACCCTGAATGGAGTTCCACTCCAATGCATGTGCATATTTTGTCTTAAAATTTCATGTCCATTTTTCTCTCTCAAACACAGACAAAGTAAAAGCAAAGGTATCTTAAACTCCACAGGCACACAAAATATTTTGTGTGCATGTTTTCCTCTATGGGAAGATACAACAGGTCATCTTCTAATCTGGGATTTATCAACTGCAATTCAGCCTTGTCAGCCAGCTGTTCCAGTAAGAGAGGTTTAGCATTCAATAACCGCTTAAACCTTTTTCAAATTGCTTGAAGGCCTTAGTGCAGACCTGAGGTCCCTGTGTAAAACAGGTTCAAAGTCATATTGGCCCCTCGCCCACTAAGCTGTGCACCCGCCACAGCTGAAAAGCCTCCCCACCTCACTTTTTTATAACTTCCACCTCGCAGTGTGCTGCATGGATAAATAGGCAGGTCAGTGCAGAGGAATTGATGGCAGTATCAGTACTAAGGAGCATAAAGAAAAGGCTGAACTACGTACTTGAGTGCCGATTAGTGTTGAATTTCATGTTCTGTTTGCATTCACGTTTCCCTGTTTCTGTCACTTGCATTCAGTTAGCTTTTTTTTTCTTCTTTTTTTTAAATACCCCAGGCCGGAGTCGAGCCCCGGTCAGCTGCGTTGATGAGTAAACCTCGACATATGGGTGCCCGCTCTACCAACTGAGCTATCCGGTTACACTTACACACATTTCCCAGGCACCCCATGCTTAATGCAAAGGCAAATTCTGAGCCAGGAAAACCCTGCTCATGCGCTTCTATCTTTTTGTTTAGTTTGAAGTTTACTTCATAAGACCCTTGGGGCTTTTGTTTTTTATCTCGTCTAAAAATTGTATCAACTTGTTTCTTTTTGGACATCTATGTTTTGCAAATGTTGAGAGGTAAAAGTGGCCTGTGTATTACTCAAAAAACAAATTGAAACAATAAAGCAGCTGTGAAGGATAACAAAACTGTAGGTGTCGGCGTCGGGACCGTTTTTGTAGTGATTTATTGATTTGCATTTTAAACATTCATTTTTTCTATGTTTGTCTTTGCCTTTCTACTATAATTTGTACAAATCCTACATCACTGTAAATACCACACAATGTTCTGTGTTAGGCTGTAATGGAAAAGAACCACCATATTGTAAGATAAATACAGTTGTGGTTCAGAGTTTGTTTTTGAGCTTTAACAATTATAATGACATAAATGTAAAGCTGTACATTGTAGTGATTGGTATGCTAACATGCTCCCAGTGACAATGGTAACCTGCTGAGGTGTGGACTTGGGACTGGCGACTTGGACTCGATGCGAGTCACCGTTTTGATTACAAAAAATGAATTAGTTAAGATTAGATTTGGACGTGAAAGTTAAGGACTTGAGACCTGACTTGACTTGAGGCATGATGACTTGGATAACTTGCGTGTATTCATAAGTTTGAATGTTATCTGTAAAATATTTAATAATTTAATGTTGTCAAATTTTTTTGTAACTATCAAGTAAGCTATCTGCGGAACCATGATTGGACGACTCAAAAAGCTCCTTGGTATGGGATTGTTGTGATTGGATGACTACCCTGATGGGCTACTAATACCTTGTGTCTTTTGTCTTTATGAAGACTGGATACTACAGGTAAGAGTAATTTATCTTGCTCTGGGATCTGGGACTTGACTAGCCTTTACCAAGGACTCGACCTGACCTGACCTAACTAGTGACTTGACTTCGCCCCCCCCCAAAAAAAAAAAAAAGAAACTCGAGACTTGGACCAAATGACTTGAGACTTTCTTGAGCAAAGATGCCTTGGTCTGTGGTTCTCTTCCATATCCCGAAGCACATGGCCCAACCACCACTGCCATTCGCCTTTTTGGAGCCTTAAACAACTGAATCAAATTCCACGGCATTGAAAGATATTCAACTTAAAGCCAAAAATGTCAAGTTAGTAGGATTATTTCTCTGCCATGTCATGGCAATCCCCCCCAATTGTGATCGAAATTTTTCATTCTTGTATAATGCCAGCTATGTTTTGGGAGCTAGAGAAGGTCGTCCTCTAACCACAGGGTTGGTGGTTTGATCTTCGGCTCCTGTCCACAAGGCAATGTGTCCCTGAGCATGACTCTCAGCCTCAAACTGCTCCTGATGGCCGGGCCAGCACCTTGCATGCTGCCATCGGTGTGTGACTTTACATATGGGTGAAAGAGAAGAAAATTGCTTTGGCTAAAAGAGCTATACAGAGCCATTTAATGCCTGATAAAGGCGGCTGAAGTAACACTTTGCTTAATCAAAGGATTCAGGTCTACCTGTGTCAGTGTATTTGAGGCACTCTCCCATTTAAAGAGCATCACAGTTATGATTCGGTGTGGCTTGCACTTACGAGCCTGACGTTGTCATACTCAGATTCTATTCATATGAGTCTGATACTCCTCCATTGGGCTTTGATTGTAGAGCATGCTTTAACCGAACCAGGAAAGAAAATGCCTCTGCACTCTGTTGGAGAGACCTACAACCAATCAGAGCAACGGAGTGTGCGACGAATGTTGAACTTTTGCCGAATCCCATAGGAAGGACAGCAACAGTATCTTTCCAATCGACAAATGCCTTGATCGCGGTTCTCTGTTCCTCTTTTAGAATGCGCTGTCAATGTCTTCTCTAAAAGACGCCATGGCAGAATCTACAGCGGCAGCCGTCTTTGTTGTAAACAAATTCAACCCAAGCACTCTTTGGTGAAGTGGTGGATTACTTGAAGTCTGGCGGGCATCCAGGCTCTAACTGCTTACATCTCCCCATGAAATATATCTCAAATATGCCTCACAGTGGAGTTTCGTCTCTGCTTTCAAATGTTCTGATGCATTTGTTTATGCTTCAAACATTTACAACTCCAAAAAATGGCTATGCAGTGTTACAAGTATTTTATGTCATCTGCCAGAATTGAGGAGGCCATAAAACCGTGATGCAGTGGTTCATTCAGACAATAGTTAACATCTTTACTACTGTACATCCATTCCACTGTGCACAGGTCTTGTGTCAAGTCAGGACAAGTCACTGGTGCTGCGTTGAGCCAGTGAGTAATGTCAGCCGTCATGTGTTTCCCTCATGTGGACGATGTAGAGGCGGTGCAGTGGTAATTTGTGTGCACCCGTAATGTAGCGTGGCAGTTAAATGGGAAAGGAACCATATTTCACATTTATCAACTGGCTGTTTACTGCGGAAGGCTAGCTATTGCTAATCATATCCTTCCCCTCAGGCTACAGCCTAATCACCTCTTCAACTCCGTCACTCGCTTTTTCTTCCTCTGGCCCTCTATTCTTTTCATCTCTTTCCTCTTCCTTCATTCTCTCTGCTCCTCACCTTCTTTTCAGATTCCTCCTTGTGCTTATTGTATCCGCTGTAGCTTTCGAGCCTCCTTCCCTTTTTTTTTCTCTTCCATCTTTGAAGCTTGGAACCATTGAACCCTCTTGGCACTCTCTGGAGAGGAGTCTGCACTCTAAGAGGGCCCAGGCTTCAATCATTCCCACTTCTCCACAGCACCCTGAGGAGTTTGCAGCTCCAAGGCTCGGCATGCATGCCTTGTGGAAAAGTGAGGACAGGACTTAAAATAAATAAGAACATGAGATATCCTCCCACGTCAGGTTTACTGGACCAATTGCTAGATTAGGACGATCTGAGGGGGGGAAACCTCAAAGTGGCAAAAGGATAAATGGCAGTTGGAGAATATTTTACTGCTCAGTGTCCCTTAGGGAGAGGAGATTGAAGCTGACCGCAATGGGACATTTAAAAGGATGAGACAAAGCAAAAAAAGGCACAGCAGCAGGGAAGGGGGCTCAGTGCACTGCAGAGACAATGTGCTAATGCAAGTAAAGACCCAAATAAGGGGGGTGGATAAGAAGGAGGTTGTTGGTAACATAAAAGAAATGCAAGACAGGCAGGTCGAAGCCCTAAACAAAAATAAAACAGAAAATAGAAAGAGAGGGATGGAGAAGATGGCAAATGAGCAAACAACCATTCAAAGGTGAAATTGAGAAAACAGTCACCGTTCACTGTTAAAACAATGCTGAAGATTAAAATTGCGACAGATGAACAAAACCACCTGACAATAGGAGAGGCTTTGGTCATTTGTATTCATAATGGTGACCGCTGACAACAATAAAGCTCCTGTGGAGGAGGGGAACCAGCTGTGTTGTGCGCGTGCGTGTTGGTTAATGATGTACATTACCTGACACTGGAGGTCATTTTCCCTCTGCCACCTCAACACATCCAACAACTGTAGAAGAGGAAAATGACTGGGGCGGGTATCACAACGCTAATGAGATGGTCGTGCATTCCCCTTTAGCTGTTAGCTCTGCTGTGTTAATGAACTTGGTTAGGAGTTATGAGGGCTACACCAGAGTGATATGCCGGTGGGTGTACTGAGTGTGTTTTCCTCTACTGTATGTGTGTAGGATTTGCAAGATTCCTACGGTGTATGGAATTTAATTTTAGTCATTTCTAGGCCTGGATAAATATGAAAAACAGACTGGGGGGGGTATGGATGAATATTTGTTTCCAAAGTTTTGTCCTTATTCTGTTTTCTCAATTATCTACAAACAAAATGATCGCACAAGCAGAATGTGTTTCACGGCGTTTTGAGCAGGCAGCCAGGGCAGCCAAAATGATTACCAGTGTGTGAGAGAGCGCAGGCCGGAGCCAGCTTGCTGTCTGCAAAACAACTCTGCCCCTAGTGCAAAATGTTTGAAAGAGGAATATCTTCCAACTTTCTGAGTAGGAGTGTGGTTAAATGGCCAAATTTGGATTAATGCAAGTTTTTATATATATATATATACATATATATATATATATATATATGGGAAATGAAAAAGCTAGATGCAGTTCTTTCCAACATGGGGGAGGTGGCAGGGTAGGCCATATGCACACCGCCAATTTTGGCAAGTTTTTGAGTATGTTGATCAAAAAAGCGATTAATTGGCCGGAAAAAAAATTTCTTCACTTTCAATTGGGCCTTTGCTGCTCAGGCCCAAAATATTAAGATACTGTTATTTTTTCAGCTAATAGGAGGCACATGACATGATGGAAATGTTACAATCATCTTCTGCTCGCTGTCACAGAGCAACAATCAATAAAATCAAATTTATTTGTATTAAAAAAACAAAAACTAAGCAGGACTTTATTTTAAGCAGGAAACAATAGGTGTCGGGAATGCTGTGTGTGGATTGTATTATGTGTATTGTCTAAAACTTTCCCTGGAAACAGAATTTTTATATTCTGGAAAAGTAAACTATGTTAACTCAGTTTATTTGCTTTGTGCGTCTTTTCTAGGTGTGTCCTTCAACAGTGTTTACACTCAGATCTGGAGAGTGCTGCTGCATCTCGCTGCAGATCCTTTTCCTGAAGTGTCAGATCTGGCCATGAAGGTCCTCAACAGCATAGCATACAAGGTATGTTGTGTTTGATCCTTTAAAACTACTGGACCTTGTTTCTTGTTTTCTTTCCTGTTTTCATTATACAAAAGTGTTCAAAGCTTAACGTTAAAGCCATTGTCAGGATGTTGTCCTCTTTTATTGGTTGATTAAAATGTTTAGGATCCAAGATTTTAAGCGTCTTCCTGCCATACTCATAAGTCATTTTGAAGATGAGTATCAACGCATTTTTTAGAGTATAACATAATGAGGGGGGAATGATTGACTTTTTGTCTCTGTGTCCGAATGTCAGTTCTTTTTATTACATGGTTATGCGGTGGAAAAGCTCTGTTTGTAGCACACACGTTCTACCCTGCCACTGGCATTTCCTTCTTTCATAAGGCCATTACTTTTGTGCAAATGCAATTAAGGGCCAATGACTCCCCCAGGCTTGGGAGAGCAGAGCAAAGAGGCTGCTGTAACTTAAGAAACCATAATAACCGCTATAGTCCACCACCCATCCTAACCCTCTGGCAGAATGCGTTTTCCAACACCAATTGTCCCGTGTTAACTTCAGAAGCAGCAGCATCTCTGTGATGGACTCCAAACGAAAGCCAACAGGCCTTGATTTACAATATAATGCAATAGAGTACTCTTCTTACAGCTAAGCCATTGTGCTGTCTATGTTGCACCACAACACACTTCTGTAGAAGAAGTTTCTTTGTACCTGCAGACTTGAAGTCAAATGAGCATACTATGGTATCAAATTTATATAAAAAATGACCACGCTGACAGCCAACGTATGGAAACAGCTGAAACAGAAGCACAATTTAGTCAAGCACTGCATCTGCCCCAGACCTTCTGCATCATCTTTACAGGTCTGTTACTTGTAATAGTTGTAGATTTTAGGCTTAAGACGTGACGTAATGCATGAGGACTTGACGCAATCTTTCACTGCCGCGCGACTTGACTTCTAACCTAAAAGCAAAAACATTTAATTCTCATGTTCTGACCTGGTAAAATCCATTGAGGATAAAGAGTAAGACAGGGAAAGGTAACCCTTCCATTGACACACGGCTTGAGCAGCTTTTAAAGAAAATATTCAAATGTTTTGTAATTTTAATGGTTAATTGTGAAAGACTTGAAAATGACATGCAATAAAGACATTTGACACAACTTGTTTCCACTGCATTGACTTGAGACCATCTTTGACTTTGTTTGTTTATTTAGATCCCCATTAGCAACTGCATTGCAACAGTAACTATTTTTGCTAGCCTCTCCATTCATAGAGCTTTAATATCAGAAAATACATTGATACGCATCCATAAAATTCATAGTCAGAATATGACTTCATACAGAAGCACAGCCACTAGAACAACCAACACCAACTCAAAGCCTGTGTAACACATATTATGGTTCTATATATACATTTAGTTGTTCAATCAGTTATATTTGCAACTTATCGATGAAGCACAAATAAAGTGGGATGGATAGGTTTTATCCATATCACAAGAACAGAAAATATATACATATATAAATACAGTGGGGTTTGAAAGTTTTGGGACCCACGTAAAAGTTTGTATCAATGATAGGTTTCTATTAAGTATTATATTTTGTGTTTTTTAGTTATGATATTTTAATAAAGCAGACTAGAGAATAATTCACTAATAATAACTGCTTTTTACAATTAACCAAGCCAATTAATTGTTTGTTCCACTTACTTGTGTTCTAAAAACTTTTTTCCTTTGACTTGAGGCTTGAATGTGACTTATCTCAGTTGACTTGATGGATTTGACTCTGACTTGTCTTGAGAGATCTGACTCAGACTTGTCCTGAGAGATTTGACTTGGACTGAGTGACTCAGACTTGTCTTGATTGAGTACATGAGACTCATCTTGATTGAGTGACTCGGAATTGTGTCTAGAGATTTGACTTGGACTGAGTGACTCAGACTTGTCTTGATTGAGTACATGAGACTTATCTTGATTGGGTTGACTCGGTCTTGATATATTTGAGACTTGAATTTGTTTCAGTTACAATCGGACGAGAACACACTCCTCTTTGGCTCTGGTTATAAACCATAATTTCAGTACAACAAAGTTGTAGGTGAAACACTGTGTGGCACTAGTGTCACTCATGTCATACATACCGTGGGTGCTTGTGGGTGGTGAGGGTGCAGTGGATATGACAGAGGCCTTTGGTGTGGGTTCAATTCCCACTGTGATACATCAACCAATGTACCACATATAGCAATTGTATGTCGCTTTTGGATAAAAGTGTCACCGAAATGACATGTAATAATGTCTGTAAACCTAAAAAAAGAAATGAGGGAAATTAGTTTGACTTTTAAAAAAAGAATGACAAACTAAAGACCTGAATGCCTTAACTTTCTAAATCTAATGAGTTATTATACGTGGAGCCTACATTAATTTTTGTCTTGCAGAGAGCTCATCAGAGACAGCTTAATCAGAGAAGATCCATCCCAAGTTCACAAGTGTTAACATTAGGCTAACTGGGAATCCAGCGCCTTTAATTAGGTTTTTAAATGTCAAATGTTATTGATTTGTAACAAACTGAACAAGGTCAGCAGCTAATTAAAATTGACTTGGTTCTCAGATGATGAAAGCATTAAATGGTTTTTAATAGCCCCTCTAGCTGCATGATGCTAGGGTGGAAGGCCTTGAGTCTTTATTTATTTTTTTTAATCTTTTTTTATTATCCTGTTTTTTGTTGTATGCCCGGACTTTTCTCTGCAAGTTTTACTGCGTAAAATTTGAATCTAGTTGTTTCCAGTGCAATTGGGGAAAAAAACGTTACCATACAATGTCCTAAAATGTTTGAATGGACCTTGGGAAGGCTTGAAAATAAGTAGTCATAGTCATGAGAGGCGATTATTACTTCTCATTTATCTTTGCCTGACGCAACAGATATCTCTATTCACACACTTAACCTATGTTGCCAGACACATCTTCCCTCCATCAGTACACCGTCTCTGCCTTGACCAAACCTCTGTCTCCTCCCCACCTCCATGTCATCATCATACATCAAGGCCGTTGCTTCTTTCAATTATAAAACCAGAACATTTCAAGTTTTTTTTGAGCCTGTAAACCCTACCAGAGCCCTTGTTAATAGCATGGTCTGTGCACACACATTCATTTCTTTGCTCTGTTGTCTCACTTTCCAGCCAATTAATGATGGGAGGAAGCTGTTTGAAACGGGGAGCGAGGCATTGCAAGCTGTTTTCTAGTATGCAGAGAATCAACTGCTCGAACCGATTACCATCGTTTCCTGCTAATGTGGGAGTTTTGCATATCATTTTCTGGAAAGCTTGTCAGCAGATAAGACGTGTGTTCTCTGTGTAAGCATGATGTTTGTTTACCACATGTTGAGGATCTGCAAATGTTGATGAATAATCCATGAACATGTTGCATTATTTAGTCGTTTTAACCGATGAGCTTGCAAAGTCACAATCATACCAGCATCTGGTATCTAGTATTTTCTATATTTCCTGAAGGCTGGAAATACATACAGTAGGTGGTGAAATTTAATGACTTGGACAAAAGACAAGGTTGTCAATGGACCCACACTGACTGTTGCAGGACAAGCGTGATAACTCAGGTTTCTTTTTTTTTTTTTTTAAGATCCTTTTACTAGTGTACAGCTGCACATTGCCGCAACCTCTTTCAAACTCTCAAAATGAACTCCAGGAGAATTAATACTGCAGTGTGGAGCTCGGTTTGGCCATATAAATGTCAGAGTTTCTTTGCAAGAGGTCTGCCGTGCACTGCTGCCTTCACACACAAGCTGCTACCCATCATCTTTTAGTCAAAAAAATCTGCATTGTTTTTAATATAAGTTATAAGTCTGCTTTTACATTTTTATGTCCTTCTCATCATATTGATCCTGTGCTAGAGTAGAAAACGTACTTAGATCAGTGACTGAGCTATTTCCATAATAACCCTTTCAGCCGGCTTTACTGCTGTTTTGTTTCATTTCCAATTGACTCTTAATGAAGCGCTAACAGCTAAGGATTGAATTTGTGTATACTTTGCATTCCGTACTTCTCCTCTCTCCCTCGCTCTCAGCATTTCAGACACGCGCGCACCAACAAAAGACACTTGCCGCAATTTTTGTAATTAGCATAGAAATCAAATCCGAGGTAGTAAAATGTGTTGGCCCGCGTTAACTGGATTTACGCTGCAATACACAGTTTTCCTCTCCACCTAGCTTGAGTAAACAACAACCCTGTTATTTATCAATGATGCCTTGCCTGTATTGTCTTTATTAAGTTTACCCCTCCCTTCTGAGCAGCCATTACACAACTCACAGTGAAGAGGTTATATTACCAGCTCCTCCTAATGAGATAAAGTTCGGAAAATGGAAGGCAAACTTCGAAAAGTGCTCACTGTTACAGCAAGGATTTTAGGCGTTGATTCTAATCCTGCTCTCAGGTGTGCCTTTGACATATTGGAAACCCTGCCCCCCCTTCCCATTTGAGGGGGCTTTCACACCTGCCTCATTTAGTTTGGTTGAATCACACTAAAGATGGGTTGTGTAAATACAGTAATCACACTCGGTTGAGCACCAAAAGCGCAAAGAAGCGTAAACTCTGGAGCGCTTTGGGTTTTTGGTGAGAACGTGAACCCATCTTGAACCGCACCACATATAAATACTCCGCAAGTTGCAACACCATGACAACTATAACAGCTTTCAGTGTTTCTCTCACAGAAATAGACTGCAGTCACTCGCATCTATGTGGTCAAACTAGCTGCCACTAAAGTAAGAGACCGACAGAGCAGGGGGAAGTCTCAGTGACAGACTCTGGTTATTGAAATGAGCTGGTTTGTCCATAGAGGATGCAAGAAATAGGGTCCTAAACACAGGCATTGGACATAACCAGTAGCTATAAATGCTGTACATTGGAGTGTAATGTAAGGACACATGTAATGACATGTAATGAAAAAAATGGAATGAAATATGCACTTACCCAAAACACTGGACCTTCTTCCTGTACTTACTTTCTTGCTCCCGCCCCGAGAAAAATCTGACCCATTAGCGGAGTGAACGTTCTTGCGTGGTTTGTAATGCCACGTTTTGGTGTGCTTGGATTGTGTGAAACGAAACCGGGACCAAGGGGGGAAATCTCTTTACAAACTCATCAGCTGATTCGGGACCAGAGCAATTAATCTATAGGTGTCAAAACGTCCTTAATCGCTCCAGTGGGATGACTTGCAACAATGTAGAGAATCAACCCACGTTTTCTTTGTGGACAGGCAACGATGAACGCTCGGCCCCAGAGGATCCTGGACTCTGGATCTCTCACCCAGTCAGCCCCGGCCAGCCCCACCAGCAAGGGCACGCACATCCACCAGGCCGGGTGAGCGAGGATGGCTCACACACAGCCACCATCCAGATATACAGAAAAATTCATTGCAGTAATACCCCGAAACATGTGCATCATGCATACAGATTACTCAGCCTTCCTTCTAGCAAGACTTAGACACCATTATGTTTGATGAAGCAGACAGCGTTAGGGGAAAAACCTCTTAAAATGCCTCATCTTGTTTTAAAGAGGGTTCTGACAAATGTTACTGCGTAGCTCAAGGCTGGCAACAAAGCAAGAGGCCACACACACAACTAATATGCATCATATAATATTCTATAATATGGATCGTACCTGAACAAGAACATATGAGAAACCCCAGAGAAAATAATGAGAAAAAAAGACAAACTAAACAAAAGAATACAAGTAATGAAAAAATGATCAAACTAAAACCTGGATATAAAAATAAATATGGTGGTGGTGGTGGTGGTGATGATGGTGGTGATGAAATACAGTAGTTGAATGTAACCAACTACATTTACTTAAGTAATGTAGTTAAGTAAAAATGTGAGGTACATGTACAGTACTACTTCTTTTCTACTTCTACTCTGCTACATTTCAGAGAGAAATATTGTACTTTTTACTCCTCTACATTAACCCGACAGCTTTAGTTACTTTACACGTTAGGATTTGTGCACACACCACACATGTAGTTTATGAAATAGGATGTTTTATTGTAAATGAAACTACCCAACAATATAAGTCCAGCTGAAATGATTAGACCATTAAACACACAACTGTTTGGATTGTTTCCAGTTTTTAAAATATGAGGGATTTTCTGCAATGAATATTTTTTCTTTTATTACTTTAAGTGCATGGTGCTGATGATATACTTACATACTTTTACTTCGCTAACATTTTCATTGCAGGTCTTTTACTTGTAACAGAGTATTTTGACAGTTTTTTTTAAAACTTGTTTCTTTGTTAGAATGCAAAGCGGATATGCTGTAAGTTCTGCCACTGTGTCCTGTCCTCATGTTAATGTCTCTGTCCCTCCAGTGGGTCTCCTCCCATGCCCAGCGCCAGCAGCTCCAGTTTAACCAACGAGGTGCCCAAACCCCCGGCCAGAGAGCAGCCAGCTACGCGACCTCCGTACACCCCCACATTGGGAGGACAGGCGCCCCACTCCCACCAGTTCCCCCGCACCCGCAAGATGTTTGACAAGGGACCTGAGCAGGTAGAGGAACCCCCTACTAGATGGGTCTCTGTGTGGAACTCGGGCAGTGTGTGGGCATCAGCAGCTGCAGCCTTTATTACTTGAAGTTGGCTTGAGTAGAAGTTGCATATTTTCTGGGTGGGGGTTGTTATTTTAAGTTCAGTCTGGATCAATGAAAGTGCATTTCCAGGATAATTGCCTGACATGTCCCTTCCACTCTCTGTGTTGCCGTTCTCAAACAGAAAAATTTGGATTGGGCATCAAGGCCGGCCTGCTTGGTTCTTTAGATAAAGATTGTAAAGGTGGTGGTAGTGGTGGTGTAAAGGAATGTAACGGTGTGAAGGAATATGTTCATTGCATTTCCTCTCTAACATTTTGGGACCGTTTGGTGGGATTGCTGTGGACGAAGTACACACGGCAATACACTGATTAGAGCCAATGAGGTGTAACCATGTATCCAGCTCATTTCAATAGTTCACATTACTGTATTGTGAACAGTTAACTTCATGTAATATTGCACGTGATGTTTTCTTCTGCGGGGTGCAAATGTTCCACCAAAACAAAAAGTGGGTTTGCTAGTTTTGTTTCATTTTTTTTATTTTTTGAAAATGCTTAGTTTTAGTTTAATTTTTGTAAGTTTTATTCTTTTTGTAATATGGGTTATTTGTTGGGGGATTCAAAAAGGTCAGAAAAAGTATTGTGTGATAATAACTCAACAAAAACATTATACAATTTTAGATATTCAGCATGTTTTTAACAATACGACCTGTACATAGAAAGTAGCCTACACATGGTCATACATATGTAAACAGTCAACAGCCTCCTTGTGCACGCTTCTCAAATGTACTTTAAAATTCTTGGAATGTTTCCCAGTAATAATTTTTGCACATATTTCACCATCTTCCACTGCAAGGCACTTGCTTTTATCTGACACAATCACAATCAAATAGGACTCTGCTGCTTTCTATACACTTTTGGTACCGCCATGATGCCAGGCGACGGGCACGGAGTGTGTTCAATTTGACATGGAATGTCGGAATTTCTGGATTCCCAGTCAGGAACTGTACATGTCTACGGGAAATGTCAACTCTGAAAGATATGTTATTTGCTCTGTGAAAGACATTGACAAAGATGAAAACTAGAGATATTTAATCAATTATTTTATTTTATTTTATTTTATTTTAGTTTATTTTATTTTAGTTAGTTTTGCAAACAGTCATCCCAGTTTTAGTTAGTTAGTTATTTTTTTGTAATGCTTCATTTATATTTTTATTTCAGTTACCGTCATGTTTTTTTCCCCACCTAGTTTTTGTGATTTTGATCATTTTTGTTAACGATTATAACCTTGGTCCGGAGCCTAGCACCGCCCAACACGATTGTGATTGGTTTGTAGAAATGCAAACAACCCAAAAACGTTGTTTTTCTCCTATCCCAAAATGTATGTGTGGTGTAGCCAGACCTTATTTCACAGCACTGTGGAGATAGGTCTGGCAACACAATAGACTAAGTTTAGTTTATGATACATACTATTTCTCTGATTATTATTCAAACTGTTTGCATAATAATACCATAATATACTTATCACTCTAAACAAGATATCCATGAAGCCTTCATCTGTCCTTGTGAAAGGCACAGGATGTTTCTGGGGGGAGATTCCCAGACCCAATGAGATGAACTGACTTTGTTATGCCTTTGTATTAATATAATAAAAGTATTGTGGACTCATGAAAAAGAAAGCATTAGCCAGAGCTATTACTGAAATGCTCACAGGTTAACAGTAAAAAAAATATTGTATTGTTGAGAGCTTCCAGTTGGGCATTTTCTGTACTATTCTGTAGTGTGGAAACTGTCTCCTTGTTCACAAGTCAAGATAAACTTTGATTTAACTTCAGTGGTCCCTGTCTATTCTTGATAAGGAAATTATTCTAACGGTTTAACTCTTTTTGTTGTTGTATCCAGGCAGGTGAAGATGGTGACGAGCCGGGCAGTCACAGGAACTACATCAGTGCCGCCCTCCAGACGGGTCTGTGTGATTGGAGCGCCAAGTATTTTGCTCAGCCTGTCATGAAGGTAGAGTCTCTTCTCTTTTCCATCCATTCTTCCGTTTAACTGTCTTGGTCTTTTTCTCTCACTCTGTCCTGCCAGTGTGATTCCGATGAAAGTCCATTATGTGTTTTTATTTCAATGTCCCATGGCATGAACTTATGAGGTGTTTTGACATTAATATGAGTCCCCACAGCCTGCCTATGGGCCCCCAGTGGTAAGAAATGGTGACAGGTGTAAACCAAGCCCTGGGTATCCTGCTTTGCCTTTGAGAAAATGAAAGCTGAGATGGGCCGATCTGGAATCGTGCTCTTTATGAGGTCATAAGGGGCAAGGTTACCTACCCTTTCTCCTTTGGCCGCCCAGAGAATTTGGCCCACCCAAGAGGCTGAATTTCAGGAAAGAGACTTCAGATATGGTATTAGGGGGCCACTAAGGCCTATATAAAAGCATCCAAAGAGCAGCATGTCATGGGACCTTTAACAATACATTTTGCAAACATACATAAAGCAACATGTAATCTGAGTTACAGTTTTGACACTTTTGTTCATTATTCAATGCAGATGTGTTTAGTTTCTTTCTTTAATCAATAGTTTTAAAAGAATATTGTATTTATTCCTCTACCAAGCACTGCAGTTATTGAATAGGAGCTTAGAGTGGTTGCTAAGCAACAAAGAAGTACTATGACTGGTAATTTCGGTTTTCACATCAATATTTATGTGAAGTGGTGTCACAGGTGCGCGTTTGTCATGTATTTTACAATGGCTTCAGGTGTGGCTGAGCCATCTGAGGACATGGACTGTGTTAGAGAAAGGATTTTTTAAAAAGTGATGTGGAGTTCTATGGAAAACAGCAGGCTCGGGACCAGTGTGGGGAAGAACCTGCTGCTTGCACAAGATGGCTTTCCTGAATAATTGAGTTTTCTGAGCTCCATAACTTAACATCCTCCCGAGTGAAATTTTCAGAACAAATGAAGAGATTTTTACTGCGCACAGTAGTTGGTGCCGAATTCTGTAATGAAATTAAATCAAGCTTCTGTCTGTTTAAATAACCTCAACATGCCATCCTCCCTGGACAAAAAGAGGTAAAACAAATGTGTTAGCACATTTTGTCGAAGTTGAACCAAGAAGCAGGGGATTATTTATATAAAAAAATAAATAAAAAAAGCCAAGTGTGAGGGTCAAACAGAAGAGAAAACAGAAAGTTTTTGGAGTTGAGGAAGAACAATAAGTACAAAAAGTATAAGAAAGGTGCTCATGAGAGAGAGGGGATGATACAGAAAGAGTGAAGAAAAAAGTTGATTTTTAATAAAATAAAATATTTACAACACAAAGGCGTTTGGGGCAAAAGGAGGACTGAAGGACACAAAAAGAGTGCACAAAAAGGAAAAGATAATACGTGATGAAAATAAAATATTTTTAAGAAAGACGAGAAAATACATCCAGGGGCAGAGAGTGAGAGAAAGAGGAAAGTGAAATAAAACTTTAAAGAGCATGGCTGGATGAAAGGAAGATGGAGCCAGAAGTGTCAACAAAAGGTGATAAAAAGCAGAGAGATGATTGGATGGGAGGAGCGAGTAAAAGAACGGGCGCAAAGAGGAGGAGAGGGGTTTACCCTAGCACGAATCACAATGCTGTGTTGGCAAAATTTTGAGTGCTGCCATAAAACTCAAATACAAAGGTGTGTGTGTGTGTGTGTGTGTGTGTGTGTGTGTGTGTGTTTGTGTGTGTGTGCGCCTCACAATCTGTACATAGGTTATCATATCACTGTGTCAGCAGCACGAGAGCTTTGGGGGGGTGTGAGAAGCAAGGACAGGTTGTCTTCACATGAGAGCAAGGGAAAGTGATTTAAAAACAGCTACAAGGCAAGGCAGCTTTATTTGTATAGCACATTTCAGTAAAAGGGCTTTACATAAAAAGATTAAAAAATAGTAAAAGTTACAGTGTTAAGAACAGTGAAAATAAAATACAAAAATAAAAGTTACTATGCAGTATAATAAATTAAACCTTTAAGAGCAGTTAAAAACAGTTAAACATATGAAAGCAGATCAAATAGCAGATTTTAGACTGCTAGTATGGGACAGTGTATAAGCCGCTGCCCCACACATGTAATCGGAGCAAAATAACCATTTTGTGGAAACCCAAACTTTGTTGACCAATAAGGTATGTACTCTATACAGGCAGAACCACATGTCTTTACCATCTCATCCATCCACCTCGGGCCCCGCAGGAGCATGTGACTTTTATACTCTGCTTACCCATAACCAAGAGTGGAAGTACTTCTCTTTACACTACAGTATAGTCATCACTATAAGGCTTAGTTAATCACTGCAAACTTTGCAAAGTCCTGAACAGCTCCAACTGTTTCTTGTAGATTTCAACATACAATCTATGTCACACCCACGTTGAAGAAATTCACAGAAATATATTTGTTTCCTGTTCACAAATACCCCCAGAATGGCCACAACCCTAATCTCACAAATTGTTAACACCAAGTTACTCAGTTCACTCAATATTTGTTTCACAAACATTAATGATAAAAAATTCGGTCAAATCCGTGTCTAATCAAGTCATTTAATTTTGATCTTACCCTTGTTGATTGTCATACAGTTTCAACAAAAATCAACTTCAGTATCGGAAATTAACAGTTATTTAAAGAAAGGCAACATCAAAAAGGAAATGCCTTCAGCCTTGATTTAAAAGAGCTGAGAGTAGTGGTGGACCTGCAGTTTTCTGGGACTTTGTTCCAGATATGAGGAGCATAGAAAGTGAACGCTGCTTCCCCCTGTTTAGTTCTGACTCAGGGGACAGCAAGCAGTCCTGTCCTAGATGACCTGAGAGGTCTGGGTGGTTCCCACTGTAGTAGCAGATCAGAAATGGATGGCCCTAAACCCTTTATTGATTTATAAACCAGCAGAAGTATTTTGAAATGTATATTTGAGGCACCGGAACCCAGTGTATGTACTTCAGAACTGGAGTGACGTGTTCAACTTTCTTGGTTTTAGTGAGTACTCGAACAGCAGCGTTCTAAATCGCCTGCAGCTGTCTGATTGATTTTTAGGAATTTAGGAAAATCCAACCTTTTATGGACACCAATCTTTTTGTGAATGAATAATGTATTGTAAATAAATAAATATTCTTCCTTAAAATACAGGGGTCATAAGTATACACACCCCTATGTTAAATAACCATAGAAGCAGGCACATTTTTTTATTTTTAAAGACCTGTTTATTAATGGATCCAGGATACTAAGCATCCTGAAAAATTCCCTTGGCCTTTGGAATGAAAGGCCCCCCCACATCATCACATACCCTTTACCGTACATAGAGATTGGCATAGTGTTATTTCAGTTAGCTTACTATCTGGTTTGATTTGCCTTGAGAGAAGGTTTTATCTTAAGTCTCTAAATATGGTGAAGGGTATGTGATGATGTACTATGCATCCTGATAAAAGGAAAATAAATGGCCTTTAAAAATCAATGAATATATAAAAATAATTTGAGTGTCCACATACTTTTAGCCATGTCGTGTACTGGGGATTTTTTACTCTATATCCATAATGGGTAGAGCTCTGTGGAGACCATATCCATAATGTCTAGAGCTCTGTGGAGACCATATCCATAATGTCTAGAGCTCTGTGGAGACTATATCCATAATGTCTAGAGCTCCGTGGAGACTATATCCATAATGTCCAGAGCCTTGTGGAGACTATATCCATAATGTCTAGAGCCTTGTGGAGACTATATCCATAATGTCTAGAGCCTTGGGGAGACTATATCCATAATGGCTAGAGCTCTGTGGAGACTATATCCATAATGTCTAGAGCTCTGTGGAGACTATATCCATAATGTCCAGAGCCTTGTGGAGACTATATCCATAATGTCTAGAGCTCTGTGGAGACTATATCCATAATGTCTAGAGCTCCGTGGATACTATATCCATAATATCTAGAGCTCCGTGGATACTATATCCATAATGTCTAGAGCTCTGTGGAGACTATATCCATAATGTCTAGAGCTCCGTGGATACTATATCCATAATGTCTAGAGCTCCGTGGATACTATATCCATAATGTCTAGAGCTCCGTGGAGACTATATCCATAATGTCCAGAGCCTTGTGGAGACTATATCCATAATGTCTAGAGCTCTGTGGAGACTATATCCATAATGTCTAGAGCCTTGTGGAGACTATATCCATAATGTCTAGAGCTCTGTGGAGACTATATTCATAATGTCTAGAGCCTTGTGGAGACTATATCCATAATGTCTAGAGCTCTGTGGAGACTATATCCACAATGTCTAGAGCTCTGTGGAGACTATATCCATAATGTCTAGAGCTCTGTGGAGACTATATCCATAATGTCTAGAGCCTTGTGGAGACTATATCCATAATGTCTAGAGCCTTGTGGAGACTATATCCATAATGTCTAGAGCTCTGTG
Organism: Etheostoma cragini; assembly: GCF_013103735.1. Taxonomy (NCBI): domain Eukaryota; kingdom Metazoa; phylum Chordata; class Actinopteri; order Perciformes; family Percidae; genus Etheostoma; species Etheostoma cragini. The sequence goes on from NC_048408.1 coordinate 6,959,478, forward strand.
GAGACTAAATCCATAATGTCTAGAGCCTTGTGGAGACTATATCCATAATGTCTAGAGCTCTGTGGAGACTATATCCAAAATGTCTAGAGCCTTGTGGAGACTATATCCATAATGTCTAGAGCCCTGTGGAGACTATATCCATAATGTCTAGAGCTCTGTGGAGACTATATCCATAATGTCTAGAGCCTTGTGGAGACTATATCCATAATGTCTAGAGCCCTGTGGAGACTATGTGCAAGAGTCTCTGTCTCACACACACAATGTTTTTTTTTTTTACATCACAATCTCATTATGCATTATGGTAGCAGCTGACACAGGGCAGCACTGCAACCCTGGGAACCACCTTGTCAGCTGGCTCTTACCTTGACACACACGCATGCATGCACGCACATACACACACATGCGCACACACACACACACACACACACACGCACACACAGCTGTGGGAATACAACAGACCAACTGCAGAATCTGCCTTATCACAGGCTCGGTCAGGAACCATAAATGCAGTCACTGTATGTGACATGCAGATTAACCTGATTCACCGAAACACACACTTACACACACAAGTATATTTATTCAGAACCTCTGCTCAGAGGTTTTAAAATGAGTGTGTTTCCCTTAAAGCAACATGTGCTGTGTGAGGACATTACAGGAATATTGATTACACACAGTAGTAATATAGTCACATGGCACTGTAGGTGTCTGTCTGTCTGTCTGTCTGTCTGTCTGTCTGTTCAGCGTTCAGGTGGGAGAACTCACTGTAGAAATGTGCTTAATAAGCACACACACTATTGCAGGTTTTCTCTGTTATTTACAGTGTTTTATATTTATATATCTACCAAATCTGCATAATAAAACAATGTCCACGTTTTTAATTTATGAATGTATACCTCCCCCAGAGAGGAGTTCAGGCTCTTTCAGTAAAGGAGAGAGATTGAGAGAAATGGTCGAGAGTCCTATAAGAGGAAAATAGGGACTGCAGGAAAATGAGCAGAGGTGCACCATACACAGGGTCTGGGCATCTGCCATATATATTTATTTATTTATTTAATTTATTCATTAGAGCAGCAGCTGAATAGCCTTTTCAAAGGTTTGTCCATGCAGTACGTTTGAACAACCTGCATAGCTTGTACGGCTGTGCAATGTATTACATTTAAACAATATAATCGAGAAAAACGAATATTTAGCACATTCTATTATTCCTTCAAAAGTCGAGCAGCCTAGTAGCTTGTTCTCCTGTGTGTAATGCTGTTGTCTACCTCTGGATGCTTAGACGTGGATAATTTAATGTTCCGTTTGCCTTCTAAAGTTAGAAAACAATCGGTATCTAAAGTATTTATTCTGTGCTTTCACTGTGTTTCTATGTTTTCACAAAGGGTGCAGCATATGTACCTAATGATTGAACCATATGCTTCTGTCCTTTTTGTAACTGACTCTTCCAGATCCCAGAGGAGCATGACCTGGAGAGCCAGGTGAGGATGGAGCGCCAGTGGAGGTTCCTGAGAAACACTCGCGTGAGAAGGCAGAGCCGAGGCATCACACAAAGGGGTGAGTGACACACAACCCAATCATTTTTTAAATACCATAAATAAAACCCAAGATGGAACTCTTCTGAACACAAAGCCATTTATATTTAAAAAGTCTGTCTTGCAGGAAGAGTCTAATAGGAACCCGGGATTGCAAATTAAATGCAGAATCCAGTTGCATCATATATTACTTGAAATAAGATTAAATCAATTATCAAAATGTCATACCAGGTTTTAATTACATTTGCATTACATGACATGGCCGGTGTCATATCTTCCAAAGGGCAAAGAACGTTTATTTATAAAACGCACGTCATACACACTGCGAAGCAAAGCGATTACAAAATGCATACAAATCCCAGAGATGAAGTCAGACAAGGATGGGATGACGAAACAAAACAAATCATAACAAGGATTTTTGGAACAAGTAAAATAGTGGATGCATTCTCAAAAAAAAAATTATTTTTATATTTCAACCTTTTTTAGTTTCAAATATTTTTTCGCTATTGCTAGGAAAACTCGTAAAAACATTTTTGCTATCAATGTGATAACTTTTTCTCAGGTCATTTATTTTCTTGCATGTAATAAAGAAACAAATCTAGCTCCATAGTTCTAGTGTTAAAGCTCCACTAATAGTATATTTTTTTACTAACGGTGGATTAACTGACTAAGTGTAATGTGAATGAGCCACTCAAAGTGACAACGCTCCAAACAAAACCCAATGTCCAGCATCAGGAGACTGATGTTTACACATACCGTACATGAACAGTGGCTCGTCCACCATACCGAGGAGCAGAAGCGTCAGAATGCACCAATGAGCGATTAATGCTCCATCGCAGCCAGGTAGCCTTTCAGTAAAAGCTTTTTTTCAGGCTCTTGACAAGAGAGCCTCAAAAAAAACATGTCATCATGCTCTTGACAGCGTTTCAATTGTGTTTTCATTTGGACAGAGTTTGTTTAAAATTATGCCTGCGTGAACGTGATTTGTTGTTGAGAAAAAAGAGAGAATACCCTGTTTACAGTAATAGAAACAGAGCGCATTTAAGTCCCGCCCCCATCGGAGGGGAAAACAACTCTCGGCTCTCCTTTGACTTGTATTGCACGAAGGTGGCTTCCACTTCACTTCTGGCAGCTAGTAAACAACAGAAAAATGTGGTGATGTTCACTACCTACAGTGTAAAGAACCCATCACTTAAGTTTTTATAAGCTGCCAAACCTAAAAACTGGGCTTTTATTAAAGGTGCACTATGAGTTCCTGCATAACTTCTCTTCTAATTACTTCAAGGCAAGGCAAAGCAAGGCAGCTTTATTTGTATAGCACATTTCAGCAACAGGGCAATTCAAAGTGCTTTACACAAAAAAATTCAAAGTAAATACCAAACAAATACTGCCCCCATGTTTCCATAACAGTCATGACTAACTGGCTAACTGTCACTAACCCCCACCCTTCCCCCAACCATCTTGTCGGTGATTGGCTGGAATGTGGTTGGTTGTATTTTGGTGCACAGGCTGTGCCTCTAGTGTTGTGTCCCAAGATTGGTCTTTTTACAGTGTACCCTGGGGGCAGGCAGCTAGGGGATCAAGTAGAGAAGGCTACGATTGGAGAAAAATGAAATTGCGCACCTTTAAGACAAAACGGATGCAGACGTGAGAAATCAGCATTAAGAATGGGGAGACTGTTGAATCTGACACTAAGCTGACGTTACATGCTTGCTGATATGTAACGTTGAACATAATGTTAGCTGTGTAACATTATGTACGGATTTAGTGTCTCCCCATTTTCCCTGATGATTTTGCATACCTGTATATACTTTTGTCTTCATAAAAACTCTGTTTTTTGCTCTGTACATCTGTCTCTACTGCTATGTACATATGGACGAGGCCTTAGAAAATAGGATTTTAGAACAGTTCTGTTTGATTAGTAGCTCTATGGCCAGCAGTGTCCAATACATTGATCACAAACATAAGCCCTCACCTTCATGACAGATTGAGACACACACAGGTGTAGGTAGTGCTGCGTTGTTTCAGACATGCAAGTGAGTGCGCAGATAATTTGCAGTGATGAAAGACGATAAGAGAAATCAATCCACAGTCAGAAACAACCCTGTTTCTCAGCCACAGGACTCCCCTTATACACACACACACGCACACACACACACACACACACACACACACACACACACACTCTCAGACACAGACACACAAACACACACATTACAGAGCCCGGAGGGTGCCAGCATACACACAGACTCCCCAAGTGAACTCAGAGCTCTTCTCAAACAGAATAACTAACAGCCACGTCATTGGCAGCCCACTCCACACGCACACACACGCACACAAACACTCACAAACAGAGTCACGAGGCAATTGCCGTCAGAGCTGAGGCTTGCTCCTGCTCATGCCTCCCTTTCTGACTGCTTGGTAAATCATTGAATTCCCCTATAAACTCACTTTTTTCTATAAAAAAGAGAGAAGTAGTAGGGTTGCCCTCATTCAGTCTGTTCCCTTCAGATAGACTTGAGGTAAGATGAAAGGGGGAGGGAGAGAGGGAGAGGAAGGCTGAGGACGGAGGGGGTAAGACAGAGGTGGGAAAGCTCAAAATAAGAGAAGGAAAAATGTGCAAAAGAAATATTTTGGGCTTCCAAACCTGATCTGACTTGGTATTTTACTTGTCTTGGTGATGCAAAATGCACACCCATCATCACCACGCAGTGCTAAAGTCCTCGGGGCAGTTTCAGATCGCACAGTAGTTCCTCAAACGATGACGATGATCTAGCTCATCTCGTATCTACTTTTCCCTTCCAACTTCTTTTTCTTTTCTTTCCCAACACGGCTGCATCTGCAATGACTTGTTGATGGATTTTTCCTCATTCTTTTTCATCTCATTACGGCGGTCTCGAGAGGGCGCTCAGGTAGCCAAGGACGGTCTTGTGAACCGATAAGAACGTGTCTGTTGTATCTGTGACTTCATACTGTATACGTCATTAAAAAAGGGGTACACCACTAGACCTTTCTCTGCCTTGACTCTCCCAACATTGACGGCCATATGCTTTGTTATTGTTTTTCTTGCTTCGCCTCACGTTCTTGTATTGTTATTTTGTACCTCAACGTCTTTCCGGTATGTTCTAGTTTTAAGATTATGTTACAAAAGCCTAGTTGCTCTTTATTTCTGTTCTGGCTTCTCTCTGTTCTGTCCTATTTTCATCCACAGATTCTCAGTTTCCCCACTGGCATTATGAAAGTTTCATCTTAATTAGAGAAAACATTTTTAACAACAAATACTGCTTCAGTGGGAACATTTTGATTATTTTTTTAAATATTAGTCTATATGTGCGTACATATACACATACGCACATACACACACAGACTGTGGCTGTCTCTGAAATTACTCCCTTGTTCACAAACTCACTATTCCCTATATAGCAGACTTTTAATAACTCTCAATAATTAGCAGTGAAGTGAGATTTGAAATAATTATTTATTATCATTTGCGTCATCACAAAGAGTCTCTTTAAGAAAGCTTTGCTTCTATAAAATGCAGTGCATTGCATTGTGGGATTCTTAGCAGAAAGTAGTGTAAATGCCATGGGCAATGCTTTTTTTCTTCCATTATTGAATTTTCATGGAAATCTTTAACATGTACACACTCAATTCAAAACCTCAAATAAAATGTCAGACAGTTGTTGTCCACTATAATGTATAGTATATATTTGAGAAGTTTTTTTGGATTTTAGACAGCCTGTATTTCAGCACTGTTTTTATATTTTTAACAAATCCCACAAAAAGATCAAAACCAACCCTATATTACATCTATCATTTGATCTACTGTATAATAATTCATCTGTAGACACAGTTACTGGATGTTCTTTTAATACCATCGTCCCACATACACTGTCCTGCCGCATGAAACACTCCCTAGTGTAGCAAATAATTCATCCACAGCTTACATTTCTCAGTCCATTTGCCAAAAACTACATAGCCCAGCTAGCTGAGAATATTACTATGGCCTTTGTAAAGAAAGAGACATTATTTAAAGAGGGATATCTTAAATACAAGGTGGGTAACGTCGAAAACCTGCTAAGATCTAAAGGTTTTAGTTTGCTAAATGTTTTGCCTGTGTCCCTTGTACGAGATGGAAAATTCCCAGGTACAGGAGGGCAGGATGGTGACAGGAATTAAATTTGATTTTCTAGTCTCAAGAACTTTTCCTCCTTTTTCACACATGTTCCTTTTCTGTGTGTGCCCCCCCCCCCCCCCCCCCCCCCCCCCCCCCCCCCCCCCCCCCCCCCCCCCTCCCCCTACACACACATTACAGGTGTTTCCCGTCTGGATGATCAAATATTCATCAACCGCAACCCTGGAGTACCATCTGTTGTGAAGTTCCACCCCTTCAACACCTGCATCGCTGTGGCCGACAAGGACAGCATCTGGTCAGAGAACACACGGAAGGAAAAAGCCCAATCAGATTTAAGACTAGGGCTGGGTATCGAATTGATTTTATTTCCAATTCAATTTTATTTTTGATTTAGTATCAATTATGTTAGGAACATTTCAGATACAATACCAACTTAGCCTGGATATGTGAGAGATTCCACTAATTATACAAGGTTTCCTCTTACCTGCTGCATTCTTCAAAGTATGAATGTATAAATTAAGAACTGATCCTTAAGCATTAATAGTAGTACTCTACTAGTACTAATAGTACTTTTTATTTAACATGAACACGCATTAAAGTGCAGCTCTACACAAAGTCAGTGAGTATTGATTGATTTCAATCAGATATCTGGAGGTGACAGAGGGACCCTTTGAAATTGGCCATACCAGTTTTTTTTATTGAACCCCCCTTCCTGACAAGCTAGCACAACATAGTTAGTACCAATTGATTCCTTAGGGTATTCACGTTTCATAAGATACAGACCGAAATTTTGATTCTTGGATTTAATGAATCGATTTTGGATGATTCAAATGATAATCGATTTAATTTGGAAAATCCCTTTTCTTTAAACCCAGCCCTATTTAAATCTTTAGTGCGTACCTTTTTGACAGTAATGACAGCTAGTCAGGACTATCAGCTCCACACAACTTTTTGGATTTCTCAGTATGTTTCTGACTTTCAGGCAGAAAATCGAGTGAAGATAATGACCTCTTCTGAAGAATCCATTGTGTTTTTTAATCCTCCATGGTTACAAGCAACTGCGTGGAGTAGCGATTACGGAAGGCTTGTATCATGTGGACGCGCCGACAGTTTTGTTGTCATTGCTTAGAATTCCTCTTGGGGGGAGACAGAAACTACGCACTATAGCTTTAAGACCTTTATGCAAATGATTCGGTTCCATACTTGATGGTTTGTATATGTAGACCAGATTAATGAGAGTATATGTATGTGTGTGTTTGCTGTAGTTTCTGGGACTGGGAGAAGGGCGAGAGGCTGGACTACTTCTACAACGGAAACCCTCGCTACACTCGCATCACGGCCATGGAGTACCTGAACGGACATGACTGTTCATTACTGCTCACTGCAACAGGTTCGACACACATACTGGAATACACCCACAAGTGCAAAAAAAAGTAAAAACTCAAGTTAGAAACACTTTCCCCTCGACTGAGCAGCTCAAATGTTCACGCCCAGAGTTGAAATCGCACAAGACTCATTTGTAGCAGCAACGAGCCTTAAACACTTGACTCCCCCTCCCCCAAACACAAACACACACACACACACACAAAAACACAACACAAAGCACTCATGCATATGTATCATCATTCATCAATAGAACAAAGCCATTAGCCTCCATAGCTTTATCTTCATAAGCCAGAGAAACTGTAGAAATCAGACAGAAACACACAGAAACGCACACTCGTTTTGTTTTATCTTAACAGTGTCACATTAAACTAAGAACGAATCCAACGTATTTCACTGCTCACCTCCTGAAAACTTAATAAAGCATGGGGATTAACACATTTAAATTCCATCTCATCAAAAATGCAATGTGCACTTATTCAGCTTTTCTACATCAGTCATGCTGGGAAGGATATCAGGGAGGACATTAGTTATTACAAAAAAAGTACAGCATTAAAAAGTAAAACGCAGAATGTAAATCAAATGGAGACTTTTATGGGCTGTAATAGCTCTCTCATAAGAGTGCCTGGACATGTTTTATGTTGAGCTCTGTGTCTTAGCTGTGTGTCAGCTGCGCTGTCCAGCAGTGGCGGAATGTAACTAAGGACATTTACTCAAGTACTGTACTTAAGCACGAATTTGAGGTACTTGTACTATACTTGAGTCTAATCTTTCAATGCCACATTCTACTACTCTGCTACATTTCAGAGGGAAATATTGTACTCTTTACCCCACTACATTCATCCGACAGTTTAAGTTACTAGTTACTTTACACATTAGGTGTTTTTAGGTTTCGATTTTTTTAACGGCCTACATGTCCAGCTGAAACGATTAGATGATTAAACACTAAGCTGATTGACAGAACTGTTTAGATTGTTTCCACTTTCTAAAATGTGAAGGTTTTTCTGAGTACTTTTACTTTTAATACTCTAAGTACATTTTCCTGATGATACTAACATACTTTTACTTAAGTAACGTTTTCAATGCAGGACTTTTACGTAACAGAGTTACGTTAAAGTGCCCATATTATGAAAAAAAATCACTTTTTCTGGGATTTGGGGTGTAATTTTGTGTCTCTGGTGCTTCCACATGCATACACATTTGTCAAAAAAACATCCCTGCTTTTTTTAGTGAGATAGGGTTTCTGAATGTCCTCTGCCTTCAGTCTCCGGGTGAGCTGTTCAAAATCTGGACAGCTTTCTATGTCACTAGCCGAGGCGAGGTGGCTAACCGTAGCATGCTAACATACTAGCTCTTTCTCAATGCCAAAACACTGCTACAACACACTAGTTGACCATAATCTCCAAAAGAACTACTTCCTGTCCCTGTTCTGCCTGTATTCCACAAGTGTCCCTCGTCTAGAAGAAGTCTCCCAGCTAATTCTGCCTCGGACTGATTAAAGTAGGAGAAACAGTTATCTAGCTGATGTCATCTTACCTAGCTACTGAGCATGTGTGACTCCCAACACAGATAGTATAGAAGTAAGATGTCTCACTCTGTAGCTAAAATAGAGCCCTAAACACACAGGGTGAAAAGAAGAACTGCAGTAATGTGCAGTACAACAAAAATATATATATATTTTTTTTTAAATGAAACCATGTAAACCTTTTCTGGTACAACCTCCAATTGCGATTATGGGCGCTTTAATGTTGACAGAGTATTTCTACAGTGTGGTAATAGTTCTTTTACTTAAGTAAAGAATCCGAAGAGATCCTTCCTCACTTTGTTTCACACCGACAAGACGCTTTCAGGCCTTTAAAGATGCTGCTCCACAGTCTCTATCGATTCTTTTTGAGAAGTGTGTTTCATATATTTTTTTTCACTTGTTTTTTTAAACAAGTCTTTAAGGTTTTAATCAAATCTCTTGCACAGTTTAACATGGACCTCCAAATCCTTCGGGTCCTAGACTTTGCTCCTCACTGCATGTCTTTATCTATATTCATTTGCTGACTCTCACTGTCTGTCTACCTCCACCCCCCTCTTTCTTTCTCTCCAGACGATGGAGCGTTGCGTATCTGGAAGAACTTTGCCGACCAGAAGAACCCGGAGATGGTGACGGCGTGGCAGGGCCTTTCCGATATGCTGCCCACTACCAGAGGTCAGCCCACCTCCAGCGCTCACAGTAAAGACCCACGCTCTATTTTACTATACTCCACCCACCTATACTCCCACTGTCCACCCCTCCCAGTCATACTGTCACACCAGGTAGTACCAGTTTTGAGTTCACCAACTTTTATCTGCGGAAACTGCTGGACCATACAAGCAGAACCTGATTAAGAAATTGAATGGGTTTTTCTAATAAAAAACTTCAAATGAGCTACTTTATCTGGTAAAATCAAGCATCTCGAAGACTTTGGTTTCTTATCTAGTCAATGAAACAAAGTGGATTTTTACACATTTAACTTTTGTTACTTTAAAATGACCCAATGTAGCGTTTGCTGAACAGCAGCCAAGTAATGTAGCCACAAGTGCCACTTTTATAATATGAACGAATGGATACATTTATTATTGTCATGCACAAAACAAGTATGCCCAGCCTCAAACAGGCTTACACAACACCATTATTCATAGTAAGGGACCAGCTACCAGAATAGCAACATAAATTAAAAAAATACACTTTTTTGTCTTTTTTAGCATGCTAATAGAGACAAGATTCGCCAACTTATACAGTATATATTAAATCTAAACAACCACTCCATTTGGTTATAATCAGTACCCCAGAACATTTCAGGATTTTGTAATGACATTTCATAAATAACATTACCAAGTAGAGAGGAGAAATAAGTATATATACAGGGCTTAAAGTATTCTGGCACTGCGCTGGATCTCCAGCATTTCCTTGAGGAAAAATATTGAAATGCATTTAGGAACTTGCATGCGGTTTTATATTTTTGAGTCAATTGATTTCACCTACCAATCATATGAGTGGAACACAGCTCCAGCTAACGTAGAGCTTTAAGTACTCGGGCCTTGTGCCAGATTTCTGTGGTATGACTATTTTAGAAAAATAAATAAATTAAAAGGTCCACATGGGATTTGTTTTGATGCAACTTCCACCTACCAATGAAACAAGTTCTAGCCAATCAGATGCAAAGTAGGGCGTATCCTTGCAGGAAAGCACGCAGTGTGTGGTCTCTTGTCAGTTCACGATCCGTTCTGCGCATTAGCAAGATGTTTGTGCATGCGCAAATGATAACCATGATGTGCGAGGATTTACAACACTGCATGATCTCTTCCCATAGACAATTAAAGAATGTCTGTTCCACAGTAGCGGGCTGCCGTTAGCCCACACTAGAAAGCTAACGCTAGTTTAGCTAACAGCTAATTCGGCTAACCAGTAGCTGAGACAGCATATAAAAAGACCCTCAAAACTGAAATTAACTTAAATTATATAACAGCTGTTATGTCAGTTCTACGTTACGTGTGCTCATTTAGCTAAAAAGCTAGACAAAGCAAAGTTTGTTTTCAAATGTACATGAATCAACTAATGTCAACATGGACAAAATCATGAATGTACTATTTCGCTGATAATCTGGCCAAAGTAACAACACAACATCTAGAAAGTTTTGTTTTCACAATCTCAATCTACATTAACTCTTAATTTAATTCATGGTTGGAAGAAGTAAAAAACTTTTTTACTTCTTAAAAATGAGGACTTTTATTATTGGGTAATGTAATAAGGACTTTAATTGTTTTGCCAGTCAAGTTAACTTTAATGAGTGCATAATGAAACATTACACTGTTAATTGCCCCTTGAAAGTGCCTCGCTAACAAAACTCTAACAGTCATAGAAAGTGAAAGCACCCCAGGTTTGCCTGAAGGGGGCTCACTGTGCTGGTGAAACTGCAGTGTTGCAATCTCTGGTGTAAACCGTTTTTGTTCCGCAGGTTAGCCCAGCAATAGCTCATATTAGCTGCAAAACAAATGTTCAGCGTCATTCCGAGCCTACAAATTAAAACATTAAATGAAGATGTGTTGTTACAAGCTGACTTACAAAAAAAATAACCGATTATTTTAGAACACAGTTCAGTTCAACAGCCTCAAAATGACCATGAAGCTGAACACCTCTTTAAAACAGTTTCAACAAAGATGTAACATTGTAACCTGAGTGAAAGTAGGATGAATTTATTATTCATTGAGTGCTTTAGTATAAGTCAGGTGTTTTTAAAATTAGAATTCACACTCTGAGTAGACACTAACGAGAGAAACTCCAGTATGACGCTCACTTACTGCTGTAGCACAGCATATGTCCGTGCTGTAATTACCATAGATGTGCATAGTTAATAAAAGGTTTCCCAGAGAAGTTTTTAGTTGTGAAAAACACAGGGGTTTGGCCTCAGTCAAATCCAGAAGAGTGTGTCCCATTAGGTCTTTACAATGATTGATTTGGCCTGATGCAATGAGACGTAACATGAAACCAGAGTTTTACTCTGCTTCCACACTGTTGTTGATGTTTTTTGGGGGGATTGTATAGAGTCTAAATTTAGTTCCATCAGTCCAAACTAATAATGTTAACTTAAAGCTAGATGGCAGCCTGCCTCACCCGTCTTACCCTGTCACATATGCCATACCCATCATACAGTGAGACAGTATGTCTACTGTCATGTTTGACAAAGTTGGAGTGTAAAAGTTTATTGGAGAACACAACATAAATCATGAAATGGTAGATTGTTTGTTAGTCTTTGCTCAGATGGTTGTCTCTGTTGCCTACATATATTAATGATGCCGTGTTTACCTTCTGTGTTGAAACACTTGCATAATTTGTGAGGCATTCCCAAATTTTTGAACCAAGGTTGACAGACAACACACTTGTCAGAGACATCCTCCCCCTTTTGTTATGGGCTGGGTACCCCTCTCTCTCTCTCTCTCTTTCTCTATCTCATCACTCCTTACTGCTCCACTTTTTTCTGCCTCGAGCGTTTCTACCCCGTTGTTTCAGGGTCAGGGAGGTTTTAAGGGAAGCTGACAGCTGTAGGAATAATTGGATGTTCCTCTGAACCCCCGATACCCTGTTCCTGTAAATGCAGTAATTCAGCAGCGCACTTTTGTCTGTTTTGAAAATGTTTTTACTGAAATAGGGGTGCAAATTGCAAGTTTTATACCAATACGATATATTGATTCCTCGGACAACAATACGATATTTGATGACATCACAGTCTGCCGCGGTACGATTTAGTTTTTTAACCCAATTCAGGGGCCTGCGATCGATATGAGACAATATCATTAACCCTCGTGTTGTCCTGGGGTCAAATTTGACCCGTTTCCAAGTTGTTGTTTTTTCAAAATCAGAAATATAGGAGGTCAAAAATGTCGAACAAGGTGACAAAACATTGGGGGGAAAAGCGTAAAAAAATATTGGAAAAATTTCTTTTATATACTTTTATTTTGAAAAGCAACAAAACATTGAGATACGAACAACACAAATGTTATTTTCATGTTGAGGGAAAGACAACACAAGGGTTAATGCTCATTTAACACTGTTAGTTATTAACTAATGGTGTTAAAGGTCCAATGTGTAGGAATTTCTCCCAACTAGCGTTGAGATCATATATTGCAATCAACTCTCTTTGACCACGCAGGTCCAAGTACATATTACAGCTACGGTTCAATCTATGTCCTTAAAATTCCTCTGGGCGACAAAGAAGACTCCTGTTCCTTGCTCCAGATTAGCAGCATCTGTGAGTTTATCATCAGCAAGAACGCGAAAGGCAGAGCATTATGTCCTGTATGTCCTTTATAGGCTAATGTATTTCAAGATGGCGCATGAATATGGAGCGTTTACCCCAGTTCATGCAAATGGAAATGTAAAATTTCAAGCCAATAGGAATACTATTACTAATAGCAATAGTAAATATTCATGAAAAAGGACAAGTTTGTGAACGGGCAACACTGATTTTGATAATGTGTCTTTATTCCAGCATTTATCTTGTGAAAAAACAGTAAATATAATTATAAAAAGAGGGATAGAAAAGTGTTAAACCAATTGTTACAGCAAACATTCAACTAAATATTGCACATGCAATTAATCGCAGTCTTCACGATGAGCTAATCGCATATTGTCAAATCTGGATTTTTCGATTTGAAAACGATTCATCGTTCAGCCCTAGACTTTACTTACGTGAGCAGAAAACTTTGGGGATATTTTTTAGAGCACCTCTCATATAGAAAAAGACACATATTATTCATCTAATTGGCAGCAGCCAGAGCAGACCTGTCAGGACGAGCGAATGGCTGACTCACTGGCGTACTGGATACCCGTGCAGAGGTGTAGACCACACAGCGATGCACATATGTGTCTCCGTCATTACAAAGCCACAGAGTCCCCACACCTCTGTGGGGACCCGCAGAGAAGGAGACACACTTAACAAGCATCACTGTCTGTCTGGCTCTCTTGGCACAAATGGCCATGAGAGAAACTTCCCCTGCGGAGGACTCTCCCGCAGCGGGCCGCAACCTTGTTTTCACTCAGACTTTAACATTTAATAGTGTGCTTGTTATCCTGGATGTGTCGTTAGTGACAGTTGCTGTGTCGGCTCTGCATTCAGACTACAGTGGAGGCCATTTTAATATAAACAGCCACTCCACTGAGATCTTTTCTGGAGAAGTTATACAGAAGAGTTCAGCTTTAACTTGTGGTGCCCAAATATTATTATTTTTTAAAGTTCAAAAAAATCTACAATCTCCCTCTCTCTCACATACACACACACACCACCTCCCCTCCTAGCCCGATAATCAGTTTAGAGTTATTACAGTTGCTTGGAACATTTTCCAGATAGAGTACAATCATTATAGGCCTGTGATTTTTAGCATTGCCTCAGTGGCATTAATAATGTAAAACCTGATTAAATATTACACAAGTCTGTCTTTGTGCTGCCAAAAAAAACATCTCAACTTCTGTAGGTTATTGCTATAAGACTGTGAATATTTCTGAAGAAGACGATGGCACACCAGTCACTGCACAATACCCGTCCTCGCTCATCCCTTCCCCGCTTCCCGTCCAATAACAGGCTTCTGTACTGTTTTTCATCAGTGAACCATCTCCGTGGACTCTGTGTCTGTCTGGCTTGTTGTTACTTTGCTGGTTCCTTGACATTATTTTGTGTTTTTTTTTTCCCAAGAGAGAGAGAGAGAGAGAGAGAAGCTGAACAATGTAGCGATGACGTACACCTCCACAGCAACAAATCTTGCACTCGCAAGTCAACACATGTGATATAATTAATGGGATTATTTAATCACACACTTCCTTTAACTCATTTAAATTATTTCAGTATGTCCTTTTTAATCAGCCTCGCTCAAACTCTTATTCCAACACACACACACACACACACACACAGAGTGTTCTCTAGTCGAGCAGCGACTCGGTCGTGCCTGCTTTATGCCCTGTGGTGAAGGGGATTTAAGATTCTGTGTCCTGCAGGCTTGGAGGTTGGGGACTCTGTGCAGCCTCCACAGCCCCGTTTGTAATGCAGAGGCAGCATTTCAGCTCACGTCTCCCTCTCCCTCTCTCTCTCAGTCTCTCTCCCAGCTTATCTCCCTCTTTGATTCCAGCATATCACTGTTAGTCATTTGGGAGACGCCACGCTGGGAAACGGCAGCCTTGTTTCTCCTTCTGCTGTTTGAATGCATGTGGAGTATACTCACTAAGTCGTACTTTTTAAGTGTGTCTGCATCTGCATGAGAGAGGGAGGGGGTCCTTGCTAATGTGTTGCTTGCTTTGTTGCGTTCTTGCTCTCCTTTCACCCTGCCCCCCCCCCCGCTCACAGGTCTGGCCAGGAGGGTCTCCATCTATCTTGACAGAAGTAAGCAAGGAGGTGAGTGTCGACATTCTCTTCTCTACTCCCTCACTCCCAAAGCAAAGGTGTTGCACTGAACAGCCTGCAGCCTGCCTCTTTTTTGTTTTCTCTTATCTCCCTGGCCAGCCCCGCCCTTCATCCTTTTATCTGTCCAGTAATGCTCCACCACATTACACCTGGTCTCGCATTTCCAGACCTTCCTCCACAGCGCTGCGGAGGAGGGTCTGGCTAGTCTACACAGCATTCCAGGATGGGAAAAAAACATGCTGTGGTTTATTTAGTTACTTTCAACCAATCACAATCTCCATTGGCAACACCGGACAGAGCCCGGTGCCTCTGCAATGTAACCTCTGGAAGGGACTTGTTTTGATGGAATATGGGTACTATCAAAAGTTGTTTTAGTCGTGCAACAGAAAACTCTGAATGGACAGCTAGCTGTCTGGATTTACCCTGCAGAAATCTGAGGAGCAGTTAACCATAGTCCTTATGAATCAAACACACAAAGGAACACAAAGTAAGTGGAAGGTGTCGAGATGAATGTAGGGGGGATGTGTTTCCACAGGTGCTAACATAGCCTGTTCACTTACTAATAACTCATACAAATGGCTGTTGTTTTAGTACAACACATACCATGTGCAGTTTACAACGATAACAAGGGCGGTGTTTTCATTCGAAATTCTTCATACGTTTTGAAACAATGGGTTCTTGATCACATAAATCAAAACCTTCCTTATTTTTCGAGCTCAACATGTTTTAAATCAGAAAAATGCTTTGGGAACTAACCATCACCCTCCAAACTGTTTAAATGCTTAGTATCTCTCTTACTGCGGCCCCAATCACACTTTAACATGTGGAGAAACATGCAAAAACTGTATTTAAATAGATACGTATTCACCCAGAAAATAGCTTTTGGCGTTTGGTGAGGCTAAGGCACTGGACCCATGACTCATATTCACCGCAAAATGGCTTCTGTCACCCATTAAAACAAAAACATACACTCTTTTAAGCTTGTCCCAAAGGTGCCACTGTTTAATTGGGAGAGCATTGGTGCTGTGTGATTTTAATAGGGTGGAGCCACCCAGTCCGTCTTGTCAGAGGGATAAGCCTGTTAAACTCCAGGGGAACCGGTGAAATAAGGGGAGCGTGGCTGACACAGACTGGAGAAACTATTCCTGATGCTACTGCACAGAACAGCACACAGACTTCACATCTCTTGCAGATGACTTGTTTTTCCCCCTTCTTCATTAACCTCCGTCCCCTCCCTCTACTCATTCATACCAATGCAGTTGCCCAAGATTAGGGATGTTTTCTTCCTGTAGTCTTTGTCCTTTTTCAATGAAAACATCCCTAATCTTGGGCAACTGCAGTGGCTTTAGGGAGGCAGACACTGTGTCCTGTTCTACGTTTCACTGTACCGCCTGGTGCTTTGTTAACATCAAGGTTCTGCAAACTTGCTAAATCCAGAACCTGGGACTTGCTGTGGAGTTTTTAAAGAGGCACATGACTTAGAAGTTTCAGGAAAATGAGACAAATATCCTCAAGGCAGACACACTTATTTTGTCTGCAGCTGTTACTGGAATGCAATGTAAGGAGTTTCAGTAGATAGTAGTTCAAATAACACCATGTAGACAAGTGTCAGAAACCTACATTGCCAAATACAGTATGTTGTTGGAGAAGTGCAATCATAGCAGGAAAGCAGGAGAACTTATAATATTAGGTTTTAGTAATTAGGCAATGTCACAACATAACCACAACCCTGTGAAACTTGATATTTATTGTTGCCTAGCAAGGGCTTCCAGAGTTTGGTTGACTTGTGCACATGAAACTACAGAAACTAAACGCTAGCCTGTGAGGCTGAAAGTAAGTGTCCCACGCATTGTTCCGTCTTTCCAACCAGCCCAGTTATTGGTGCTGCGTTGATAGTTAATTTGTATGCGTTTAAGACATGTTAACATTACCACAAAGTGATGGAGAAAAGATGATTTGTTACAGCCTTCTGAAACACATGGCCTCCTTCCCGTCTCCTAGTCTGTCCTTAACTTCCTCTTTTGTAAACTCAGACAAAGTTAAACCACACCCACCTTGCCCCCGCCTATAAGTATGCCAAACAGCCAATAGGAAAAACGACTGCTGTGACAGTCATTTCTCTGAATCCGTTTAGAGCTCAGTAACCGGTTTGTGTGGGTCAGGGTGTTTTACTGTTTTAAGCGTCAGGCTCAAGGTGGATTATTTTCAAATGTAACTTGTTAAGAAAATGAAAAGATATATTTAGCCTTGGTCTGGCTCAGGTATGGGTCCTAATTTTTCAGTACCAGGCCAGCTAAGTTGCGTAGGGTCTGAAAGGCGCAGGTAGGGGCTGTGTAAGCCCGTGCAGAACTCTACACTCTCTGCACTCTACACTAGTTGCACATAGTTAACGTTGTGTAGTGAAACTGAAGCTAAGATTAAAGAAAACCTTACATAAGGGACATATAGATGTGTGCACTACTGTTGTCAAATATATATATATATATATATATATATATATATATATATATATATATATATATATATATATATATATATATATATATTGATTCTACTGGTACCAGCTGTGAGTTCTTGCTGTCTCTTATCTCCGACAGCGAATTGACACACACATCGTTGCAGTGCCAACATAGCCCCTCCTCCTCTCACTCACAGTACCGTCTGTTCGTCACTTGTCTCATACGCTCCGGTTGAATCTAATAATTTATGGGTTTGATTATGGTGTTAGTTAATTTAAGATGGCAGGTTTACAGCTTCTGTGACTGGTTTTAGTTGACAAAGAAAACTGCAGGAGTGCTGTTCGGAAATACTTTGCATTGGATTCAAATGAACAAGGAAAGGCAAATGTATCAAAAATGGTATTCAATATTGATATCTTTCAAGGTATTGTATCAAAGTTAGAAATTCAAGTATTGTGTGCCGTGCTTTTTTTCTATATTCCCACGAGTTGAGCTTTTCTCCCATTTTTGACTCTTCCATCACAAAGTTGCAGTTTGATTTGATGGGTGTCCTGTGACTGCCAGAGAATGTGTCAAGTTCCAACTGTTGGGGATCTCACATGACTAATTTCTTACATCATTATGTAAAATTATGTAAGGAATTAGTCACCTGTCCCCAATAATCAGGTCAGCAAGTGCTTATGTCATGTAGGCTATGCATCGTTTCACCACGCCTTTGTCAACCAGGCAGGTCAATGCTTTTAACCTCTCCCAATGTCAGGCCTCTGCCTTCTAAGGTTAGAGAAATGCTAGAGCAGAGAAGTCTCCCTGCTGATCAGAGCACTCCATAGATAACAACATCTTCTCTTAGAGGCACATAAGTCAATCAATCAATTTTATTTGTCACATGAATACATCATTTCAAAGCTTAATCCCATCAGCTCATTCAACCTGTGCATACTTCATCATAAAGCCTGAAGCTTTAAAAAGAGTAACTTTACTGAATGGCACTAATAATCAAGGGGTGCATCCCAGGTCCTTAAATCGCATCCCCAGTTCCTCCACTTGCCTTTCTTCTTCGAGGCTTAGTCCGTCCCACCAACAAAGCATAGGAGGGATGCCAGGAAATCCTACAAAGAGACAGCAAACAAGAAAATAAGCTTTTAGATTGAGGAGACGTCCTTTTCTCTGAAGCGTCACGTGTATCGGTTAACTGTATGGGCGAAGTATCTTGCTGTAAACCGACAGAGGTCTCACAGCTCACCGGCCAACACCTGCACACTGGCTAGGAGGATGCTTAGCAGAAGGGACAGCCAGTGTTTGATTCCTCTGCGCTTGTCTCGGTGCCTCCTCTGACGTAGAGCTGGAGATGGCCGCAGAGATGATCTTGCAGGCTTGAGCTCACCTTCTCCATCTTTTTCTCTGTGTTCATTCTGATATTTTAATCTGAAAACCTGACTGTCCAGCTTGCTAGCTAGCCCAGGCTAGCAGAGTCGAAGGTGGTTAACTTAGTCAGCAGGAGACTGGCAAGTTGATTTCTTGATCCGGATGACAATAGACAATTCAGCATGAATTTTGCAGAATAGCTGGAGAGGCAACTAGAGAGGTCCACGCCTTGGTATGGACAGAGTTGTCTGTCACCGGTAATCCTGGAGACGGTTTATTACCAGACTCCTGGAGGACCTTTACAGAGCAAACACAATGAAGGGAAGAGAGGGGAAAACACTGAGGGAAGGCCGCTGCACTGGTTTAATGAGCTGCAGTGTATGGGAGAGCTAGTCCATCACCAGAGATAATAGCACAGAATAAGAATGCAGAGGAGGGCGTTTTCTCCAGAGAGAATAGAGGAATAAAACAAAGGTATTTTCCAAAGGTGTTATATATCACAGATTAGGTCAGACTCGGCATACTGGCACTGGAAAAAAAAATATCTACCATAACTGCTGACAGCCCAACTGTTAGTGGTGTTAAAAGTAGCTTTTTTTCCCTTGTCAGAGACTCAACAAGGTAAAACCCTTTCTGGAAACAATACTATTACTGTTGTTGATATTGTTACTGGGGGAAATCTTTTCATCTCATTAAGTTTGGGAAAGAGACTAGGCTTAAAGGGAGAATTTATATTGAAGCTATCTATACCTTTACCCCTGTAAGGCGGTGGGATTTGCAGCTGATGAAACATTGCCCACACTCTGTTGCACTCTATTCTCCATGTTCGTATGGATTTCTTTGTGGGTAACTAAGACCCGCTCAGGCCCACAAAGGTTCCATCTAAGGCAGAATTGTATCCCGTTTTGAGCAGCTGAGCATTGACCGTGTGAGACATAAGTCAAGGTTCGGGTTTCTGGTTGTAGATCTGTGAGCTCTGACACCTTGATCTCCCAGCAATTAGAGTCAGGGAGGATTCAGGCAGCGGAAGTGGAGAAGGAAAGAAGATACAATAACATGAGAAATAGTTGAGATGAAGTGAGTTTGGGGTGAGAGGAATTGTATAACTGAATGGAGAGACTGACAGAAGTAGAAAGCCTGAACTTGGCGAGAAAACTGTGAGGCAATAGATCTGTCAAAAGAAAGTAAAGTATATTGAAATGCATTCATGAAGATTATGATTTCATAATGACAATTATACCTTTTGCCCTTGTTTTTGTTTGTTTTTTCTTCCGATCAAGTTCATCTGGGCGTTACAATTTGTATGATTGCTTGACTGCTCCGGGTTTTTGTCTGGTTTGCTTTCTGTTTAATAATGTTGCAGAGTCAAGACATGTCAGCAATTACTTTCTAAATGAAACTGTCATCCCCAATAGAAACAATGGCCAGACCCACAAAAATAAGATTCAATTTTTAATACACCAGCATTATCCTTGTCCCTGTCTTAAGGGGTCATTATAGCAAAGTTAAGACTTCTTTATTTCCTTTGTTTAATCGGCCATGTAGTTTTCCAGCTCAGAAAAACTGGACTGATCGCACAGAGTGGAAGGAATGGGGTGGAATACAGCATGTCATTAGCATTACTGTTGTGGGGATCTTCCCTCATCCACTGTATATTGTATCCACAATGGATTTCCCATCTTGGGAGGACACAGGGAAACCTAATGATGTCTCTAAATCGTAAGTAGGTTTGGTGTTATATTTGCGCCTTATTTCCGAGGAAATGGTTGCACACACTTATGTGTGTTGTGTGGGAATCTTCCTTTTCCAACCCTTCTCATTCTAACCCAGATTTCATTGTCACAGAGCTGCCAGCTTCAAAGGGAATGCCTCCGCTCTCCTCACAGCCTCTGAAATGAGCCAGCTTCAAGCGTGCCACTGTGAACATGTCACTGACTGAGCGCAGTCCTCTGAAGCACCCCCCCCCACACACACACACACACACACACACACACACACACACACACAAGCCCATGCTGTGAGACGTCGTGACGCCTAAGCGAACAGTATGATGTCACAGTGGAGGATGTGAAGCCGCCTCATGGGGGTCGGGATTTCCTGACAACGCAAGCCAAGCAGTACAGTAAAAAGCCCTGTACACATTGTTTCGTGGAAGAAAGTTAAGTCACGACTCATAAAAGAGCAATACAGAGGAGATGCGCAGTGGGACGGATCACAAAGAATGCACAGCTTCACTATTGTTCTGTGAGGCAGGAGAAGAGCAAAGTAATGAAGTCCTTATCCTTCTCTCTTCAACACCAAATTGTGTGTAAGGAGCCAGTTAGGATAGATAGATAGATATATATATATAGAGATAGAGAGATATTTATTGATCCCAAAAATAATGGGAAATTATGGTGTTACAGCAGCAAAATCAGTCACACAGTACAGACTATAAATGAAATACTAGGATACAATATACATACATACACTGTACATGAAATAATAACAGGAATAAAAAATAAGAACAAAATATGGGTTTAAAAATATGCAGGATGGGAATACAAAAAAACATGCAACTGCTTAAATAGTATGATAAAATGTGAATAAACCAATTGTGCAGTTTGCACTTAGTGCGGTATTGTGGTGTCTCAGAGAAATGAAAGGAGATGAAAGGATGAAGCACGGGTGTTACATAGGATGGTCAGCCGGAGATGGTTATTGATGGTGAAAAAACAGGAGGAGGAAGTGACTAAGAGAAAAGGAGGAGCAAGAAAGCGAATAAGTTAATGGTGCGTTCAATTTGTACTCTGAGGTCTGAATTTACAATGTCAAAATTGTATACACGCCCCTTGAACTCAGATTTCCAAGTTTGGAAGTCGGACAACCTTGCAGTACCCCAAGCTCAAAATCCAACATGGCTGCCCTGTGCATGCAGTAGTGAAAGCTATAGTAACGTACAGTTATTAGCACTTCTGTCTTATTTGTCCCTCACTAAATCCGTTGTACACACAGTCCTGTCCAACTTCTATCTGTGGACATGTTACATGGTTTGTATGCACACGCGTTGTTATCAACTGGTATTGCTAATAATGACTAACCCAGCTAAAGCTAATGAAAACAATGAAAAATCGGACAAATGGAATGCATCAACTCTAATGTGATTCCCAGCTCCAAGTTCCGATGTTAATGGAGCGCACCCTCAGCATGGCGTGATGAGTGAAAAGGATGCTATTTTCATCATTAGAATGAAAGGAAGCTGGGTGAAAGAATTGAGTCAGTGCACGAAGCAAAGTGGTGACCAAGAATGGTCATCAAGATATGGTTATTGATTGTGAAATAATAGGAGGAAGTGACTAAGAGTGAAGGAGGAGAAGAGAGCGAGGAAATGAAGCATGGCGTGATGAGTTTCAAGAGGAGAGAAAAGGATGCCGTTTCTGTAGCTTCTGTGGTAAAAGCATCCTTGTGAGAGAAAGACGGAGTGTTTCCATGTGCATTCTGCTTTCTGGAGTCCCAGCCTGCCCCTTAATGCCTTCTCCTTCATCATATAAACATCCAATATCAAAATAGCATCAGCACTCTTCTCTGCTCCATTACTTGTGGATCTCCAAGTGCTGCTGATGGCCCAGTTAAGCCGGAAAAATACTTGTCACAACTGTGTAGCCACAAAAAAATTTTATCTTAAGATCCATTTACTGTTTACAAATTTGATAAAAGTTTAAAAACTTCCAGCCGGGGACCTTTGTTTAGTGTTATATTAAAAAATGACTCTATCATAAGTAAAAGTTCTGTTTTGAAAGTTACCTAAGTAATTTAAGTATATTCAGAAAAATTTACTTTAAGTATTCAACCTAAAAATACCCAATGCAGAATAAGCCTCACATTTTAGAAAGTGGAAACTATCCAAACAGGTCTGTTAATCAGCTAAGTGTGTAGTCGGCCAATCATTTCAGCTGGACTTGGAGACTTGGATATTGAGTAGTTTATCCATTATAAAACCTCATATTTTATACTGCAAACATCTTAAGTTGTAAAGTAACTAGTATCTAAAGCTGTCAGATAAATGTAGTAGAGTTAAAAGTACATTTTTCTCTCTGAAATGTAGCGGAGTAGAAGTAGAAAGTGGGATGTGACAAAAAAAGACTACAGTACATTCCACCACTGCCTTTGTTGCATGTCATTGCATATCTCTCTCCACCTAGTTTCCTGTCATCTCTCTATTACCGACTTTCAATGAAAGCCCCCCCCCCCCCCCCCCCCCCCCCCCCCCAAAAAAAAACAAAACAAGTTAAGGCTTTAAAGAGCAATAGATGCTGTCAAAGCTCCGTAACAAGCTTGTAAGTGCAACTTCAGTAAGGCTTAGTTTGTCAAGCTGTTCCTAGGGCTTTCAAATTGTTACACAACAATGCGAACAGCTCAGCCACTCTATGGGTTGGAAGAGTTAACAGGCCCGCAGCAAGGAGTGAAAAGTGGCCGAGGCATTGTTGCGTGATTTAATAACCTGTAGTTGGTCTTCACCTACAGTATAGAGGGGTACAAGACGTGATGAATCCTACAAATAGGGATAAGGGTGCATACTGTCAGACGGTGTCTCTTTAAAGGCATTTATGGTGTGAGACTCTGTTGTACGTTTCAAACGACAGGGATTGTGCGAAGAATAAAAACGGGGCTGAAGTTCAAACCCTGCTGCACATTCTCACCTGTACACACCTGGCCAAAAGCACTTTGTTTGAAGCGTACTGGGTCCTTCAGGCTACAGCCAGGCATCACTGAGCCATCAGGGCGAGTGGCTGACATGGCACCGCTCCCTTGATTACTGCTGTGACTGCTAACATATGAACAGTCTTGCTGTCTTCAGCTTCTTCACTCCTCACTTTCTCACTCCAGTGCCATTTGACTCATCTAAGCCAGAATGTGCTGACAGGCTCTGTTCCAGGGACAGTGTCTGCATCTTCCATAACGCCTTGGCGGAGGGGAAGGATGCAAACGCTAAACCATGCCCCCATCTGCATGAAGTGTATATGTATACATTAAGAAACTTGACACTTTAATTAAAAAACACAGACTTGGTGTCTGTGTGATACTAAATGTTAAAAATTGACAAAAAATGATTTTCTCATGTACCCTCAGTCTCTGCAGAAAGCTGGTTGTGGTTTTGCTCATTCCTTTGTGGTGTATTTATTAGTTCCACAGTGGTGCAGGAATCTGTTCACTAATCTGTCATTTGACTTGCTACATGAGGCAGCCAGAGACCTCTTAAACCTCCAGCAGATTGTGTGTGTTGTGTATCAGAGAACTCGACACCTGCTCGTTGTGTTTAACAGCTGTGTTTGGGTTTAGAAACGTTTGGGTTCACTTATGAATAAAAACGTAACTCTTTTCAATAACATTAAATAAAAACTGCAGTACACATATTTTGTACAATTTCTTTTCTGTAACTTAATATTTTATACGCATATGTCAGATACCGGGCTATCAAACTTTTTTCAAAAGGCAAGGCAATTCACTTATATAGCACAACTCAGGCACAAAGGCAATCCAAAGTGCTTTGCATAAGCATCAAACATACAAAGCAAATAAAAGCAAAAAAATTCAACAATCATAAAAAAAGGAACTCTTCCCTTCGAGGAAGTTTGAATTGAATAATTTGACGTCGGTCTAATAGACACATAGTACTGGTGCATGTTTTATGGAGTGCATGTGTTCATGTGTGTGAAGTCGTACATGCTCAGCATGATATCTGCTGTGTCATCCTGTGTTTAAGGTGCAGGCATGGTCGTGGACTGGGAGCAGGAGACAGGGCTCCTTATGACGTCTGGCGATGTCCGAGTGGTCCGGATCTGGGACACGGACCGGGAGATGAAGGTCCAGGTATGGTACCCAGTGCTTGTATGTCAGATTTTCTCCAAAAACCCACAATGAATACACCTGGAACTTGGTACAGGGATTGCATTTTGTAACGTTTTATTAGCTGGTGAGACATTTGGCCTTCAGGCTGTGCAGGTTTGCACATTGTTTACTGTCTCTCCTTCGGTTTGATGTCTTTTGTTGATTGTAAAGACAGTCTGACGGTCTTATTTTTGAAGGAGGGGTCCAGATATGAGCACCTACACTACTAAGTGTTATTATTATATTATTTCTGGTGTTGGGGATTACGTCCAGGTTCTTTTTCCAAAACTCACTGAAATGTTGCTAACATTGCTCTGCTAGCGTTGCAAATAAACAGTTACTATTGACGATGAAGGGTAAAAAATGATAAAAGTGCAATCCAAAAACGCACTGCAATTACCGCTTGAAACGGAGATCTGCAAGATCGTAACTTTAATTCTAACATGCTGATGTTAAGGGAACATGCCAGAAGTGTTAGTGTATGCACTTTTCATTTTTTGTTTTGTTATAACTGCTTACACTTTTCTGTTCCCTGTATCTGTCTTTTATTGTATGTAAAGCGACCTTGAGTGTTCAGAAAGGTGCTGTTAAATAAAATGTGTTATTATTATTATTATGCATGTTAGTATGTAAGTGCTTCTGTCCAATCAACTTAACACACAGCATGTGTGTTAAGTTGATTGGACAGTGTTAAGTGTAGCTGAGATGAAAAAATACAGTTTAGCTAAGCTAAGCTGAAGGTGACGGACATCCAGCTGAAAAGAGGCACATCCTGAGGAATTTCCGGCAGCACTGGATTAGTGCCTGAAGTGGAACATAATGTATGAAAAAAAAATGTAACCAGAGAGTTTATTGATTGTACAGTATGTCAATACATGTCATCCATATGTTGTCCATGTGGCTTTGTATGCATAGGCCAATCTAAGCGTCATCTTAAATTGAGAATAGCTGAACAGCTGAGCAGCTACAAGAAATGAAAACGTGGATTACATTGCTGCGAGACTAGGGGTGGGAAAAAAAAATCAATTCCTAGATGCATCGCAATTCTCTCTAGAACGATTAGATGCTTGATTTTTGTCATTTTTAAATATGTTGATTTTTATTTAAAAGTTACCGTCTCCAGTCAAATCAGAAACTCGAGTGAGTGAAAGAGGATAGGATAATAGACAACAACTTAGTTTAGGCAAGAGTGCAGGAAAAAATGGCCAAAAGCAGAAAAAAAACAGTTTATATATATATATATATATATATATATATATATATATAAATTTGATCCAATAAGACATACATAAATTATTTTCACAAGCATGTTTAAGTCTTAAACTGGAATATAAAATAAAAACCTCAGTAGACAAAAAGGGCATTAAAACTTGAGTGTGACAAATACTGCATATGTTTAAATCTAACAAACTATTTAACTATCTGTTTTTTTAAATCCCGCATGGAAACGTACATAAACAAATTGTTGCATCGAGAAGCATCGATAATTGGTTTAGAGTTGAATCGTTGGCCTCTGAATCGGAATTAAATCGTGAGGTGCCCAGAGATTCCCACCCCTATGCGACACATTACAAAAAAAGAAAAACACAATGTGCTGCCTACCTTAAATTCATAGGAATTGAGGGAGTCCCTCCGACCCTAGTGGGTGGCACTATCAGAATTCAGTAATTAAAAAGGAGAGCATATTGGATATAGTTATATACTCTCAACTTCTTGGAGAAACATGGGTTGAATGAGGCTTTAGACGTACTTGTGTAATTTCTGTCTAACATATATTGTCTCTGTAGCTGCAGATAACCTCACATGTAGGTAATGTAGCGGTAGATGAGCCACTAAAAGCCCTTCCCTCCCCTCCCTTATGGGGAGATTTTATTTCTACTCTGTTTTGGTATTCACCTCCTCCAAGTATTTTGTATGTTACTTTCTATTCTTTAACATTGAGGTATTCAAGGTTTTTTATGGCATTAACTGAGAGAGATGGATCATATTACCTATATTTTATAAAATTAAGTTGCAATATATAGTGTCGGCTGCTTAAAGCCTTAACACAGTCCTTTTTGGCCATAAAATACTAAGCTATTAAAGTAATAAGTGGCATGATTTTACAGTGAATCCTTAGGATTAACTGTATCTGTGGATGGCTACCTTACCAATATTCTCCACCAGTCGTATCTGCAACCAATATGGAACGTCAATGTGGAATATCAAGTCAATGCTTGACATTCCACCAGCTGCTCCTCGGTACGTCCCGAAGCGTGCGTGAAGCTGCTCTCCACTCTGTTAAAGAGACGCACCAGCTCTATTTTCACGCAAGTCGCGGGGCGTTCAGACAGCCGGGCAAGACGTTAAACAGCGAGAGTATCTAGTCAGTTTACCAAAACACCCCCAATATTGTATACGTCTCCTTTACTACACCACAGACGACGAGAGATTCATCTGGGAGGTGAAAAAAATGTAATACGACATCACAGATTTTTTCATCAAGACAATTTCAGGAGTTTAATTACAAGAGCCCTTGGAGCGGAAGGTAAATATTAACTTAAAAAACATGGGATGTTCTGTAAAATACAAAGTAGAGACAATCTAATCTGCGAGTCAGGCAGGCAACACGCTCCGCTTCTGAGACGCTCCCGGTGTGGTACGGAACAAAACCGGAACGAAACTGTATCGAAGCACGGCCGGGCCCAGTGGGAAATGGCTGTTAGTGACTAGCTTACCTATAGGCCAGGAAGCGTAAAATTAATGTGTTTTTTTCACAAATTAGCTGAATTGTATTTGGTAATAATGTGCTAGATTCGAGACATTTTAATGACTGAAAAGAAATTTTCCAAAATGAATTTGGTGCCACCTTGCAGTAACCCCTGTTGAAGATCTCTGCTTTGATTTAATTTTTGTTACTAGTTTTTTAATGCATCTATGTTCAATTCATTTTCAATTAATTGTATTGATACTGTTGAATCATAACACACGTAATCTCAGGACCCTTAACAGATAGAGTTGGTGTTGGGGAATGGGAGCCTGTTGGATTCTCTGAATTCGTTAATCAGCACCTGATATTTTAAAGGCACGACTGATGGCAATCAAGCCTAGAGCCTGATGAAGTAGGTCCCCCCTTTTTATAAGTATACGGTTAATCATATAGTGTCAATAGGATCCTCTTGTGCGCTGGAACTTTGATTTTGTTGGTGTTGTTTTTTTGTTTTGTTGTTGTTTACTGTGGCTCACCCTGCACCAGCTGGTCCACTCAGGATTGCTACATACAGTATGTGATATGAGTCTGGACAGATATGGATGTAAACTGAAACTTGACTGGCTGGCGTAGATGTAAAACTGCAAGGCGGTAATTCTAGTTTTTCCACATTTAATGGTCATTGGTGTGCTAATCATGGTCTTGATGGATGGACTTCATATACTGTAGTAAAAAGGGCCCAGGCTTGCCTGTGGCTGCATATTGATGCGTGAGTCCAACTTCGAGTGAGCCAACACTCAACAGAGCACATGATTGATGATTTCAAAGAAGGTTTAATGTGAAATGTGCCTTGGTATAGCTTTCTTTACAAGCCTTTTAATGGGGTATTTTTGTGTTTGTGTGTCCCCAGGACATCCCGACAGGAGCAGACAGCTGTGTGACCAGCCTCTCCTGCGATTCGCAGCGTTCGCTCATCGTTGCCGGTCTGGGTGACGGATCTGTGCGCGTATTCGACAGGAGGATGGGTCCAAATGAATGGTAAAGCACGCACTCTCTCAGTCTGAACTCGCCGTTGTCTTATCACAGATAGTGTTGGACATCGTTTTCATTTTAACAATTCTGATTCCAGTTCTTATCGATTCTTGATTCAGATTGTTTGAGGGGTGGAGTTGAAACGGATCACATGCTAATTTCATAGATGAGAGGAACAATACATTTTGTGAGTTGGAACCGGTTCTCGATCCCCAATCCTACTCACAGAGAAAGTTAAATTGATTATTCATTTACAGTTTAAATTCCCACTTCTTTTTTTTCTTTTTTTACTGTCTGACTGTCATATAGATACATTGATGATCACACACAGCACTTTGGTAATAACTCCTACACAGACCTACATTATTCTATGAATCTATACTTAATAATTATAGCGTGCTGTAAATCTCAGTTTGGCGTTGCAACCTATTTTAGTGTACCTTGGTGGCACTGTAGTGCCCGAGTTGGTAAAACATTTTAATTTTGGGGGGCAAACCCGTTAAACCCTGTGGTGGCCCATAAACCTTTAGGTAAAGCTAATTTAATAGTCCCCTTCACGCATGGACACCCCCCCCCCCCCCCCCCCCCCCCCCCCCCCCCCCCCCCCCCCCCCCCCCCCCCCCCCCCCCCCCCCCCCCCCAGTGATTAGTCCAGAACCAGCAGATAGGCAGGGGCAGATCATGTTTGGGTCGCAGGTCGGATTCGAACCCGGCCGCAGCAGGACTCAGCCAACATGGGGCGAACCCTCTTTGTTTGGAATATTCTTGATGAAAATGTTTTTGAATGCCTCATGAGTGCAGCAGTTTACAAACTATGTCTTTATATCTCAAATTTACTTTTAAAGGGAACCTATATTGTATGAAAAGATTGTCCATATTGTTTTCAATTTGGACTGTATTTTCTATGTTTTTGTTTCTAAGTGACTGATGGGAACAACAATCTTTGTTAGTGGTCCAGTATGAAGCAAGATCAGTGGCAAAACAAGCTATAATATAAGTTAACAGGGCAAATGTCCAGCTTGTATTTACCTTCACTAAACTGCTTGTTTTGCCGCGGCCGACTGCAACGGTCATGCTTAATACTGGACCAATGTCAAAGATTCACTTAGACACAAGAACATAGGGAAATAGGATCCAGGTTGAAAAAACGGTGTATGGAGGGAGATCAAATGCACTTCCTGTCACGCCACGTTCCTGACTAAATGTGATAGAGTGCATTAAAGGTAGTGGAAATTTAGGTACAGCTCAGTCCTTTAACAAAAGATGATTGTTGCATTAGATGATCTAATGCAACCTCCGTCTTTCCGGGAGACTTTTCTCAGTCATGGTCCCATGATGCCACCCAGTGGCGTTGCACATGTATTGCATGTTAAAGCAGAAAAAGAAAAAGGCTTTTGTATTTCAGACTGATGATTTTCTTGTTGCTGGATCTTCTTTTTTTAATTCAAACAATGCTAGACACTGTTTACATTACTTTAGAATCATTTTATTTATTATTCCAAAATAAAAATGTCTATAAATCTATCAAGAGGATTCTGGTTCATCTACTCCTCACATCAAAAAAATAACAATAATGTAATAATACTGTTGTTTTCTTATTGAACTATCAAGTCAACATGTACAGAGTTTCATACATTTAACACTTTGTGTAGATATTCCTATCTATTGTTTAAAAAAAATTAAAACAATGCAGTGTAAGTTAATCATACAAAGAAGAAAAAAGAAAGCAAGAGAAAGAGATGTGTGGCAAAAGAAACCACGTGGGTTATGTTACAGTAAATATTCCATTAGTACATCAAATCTGATCTAGGTGGTTTAATAAAATCAATTCATCCTTTCCGACCTTCATCAAATACGTCCGTCTTAAGTCTTACAGCAAATGTCAATTTTTCCATGAAAACCATTTTGTGCTAGTAGATGGTTTTACGATGCATCCTTTCATCAATCAATCAGTCAGATTACTTTACATAAAACTTTTCATACATGTAAATGTAGCACAGAGTGCTTCATACAATCTCCCTTCTCTGAGAGCTGATCTGACTAAAAAGGGAGGTTTTAAGTTTGCCCCACTTTCATAATGGTTGTATATCTGCTTTTTAGGCTTTGAGCATACAGGAGCTGCCGATGTTCAGTCTCACAGCTCGGGTGTTACTTTTCTGTGTTTCCTGTCAACGCAGAAAAACACCTTTTAACATTCCCTCAGCTGACGTTGTGTGTGTGTGTGTGTGTGTGTGTGTGTGTGTGTGTGTGTGTGTTGTGTGTGTGTGTGTGTGTTGTGTGTGTTTCTGCAGTCGGGTGATGACCTACAGGGAGCACGGAGCCTGGGTGGTCAAAGCTCATCTACAGAAGGAGACAGACGGACACATTATCAGCGTCAGGTAGGAGCGTCTCTGCCTCTGTCTCTTACAAATCACACACACTATGGTGGAATGTTGCAGCTTACTGTGGGAGCATGCTGTGTGAGTAGAGACAGTGGTACCCCAAACTCATCCAGGTCAGTGTCCGACATAACAGCAGCACCTGTCTCAGGCAGAGGAGTAGTTCTACTCTGTGTCCCTGAAGATGACGGGACACCTTACACACACACACACACACACACACACACACACACTTAACCTTTATAAGCACACACCTAATGATAGGCTCTTCTGCTATTATTATGGTCAGGCTGACATTGTTTTCCTTCTGTGCTGAGGTGTTGGGGTTCATGAGTTAGGTAAGCACATGTGTTAACGGCCCCTGCAATAACTTTTTTAGAGCTGTCGACCTATGAAAATATTTTTTTTGTTCTATTTAAACCATTTGTTTGGGCATTTTCTGCCTTTATTTTTGTCAGGAAAGCTGAAGACATAAAAGGGGAGAGAGAGGGGTAACGACATGCAGCAAAGGGCCGCAGGTTGGCGTCGTACCCGAGCCCGCTGCGTCGAGGAGTAAACCTTTATATATGGGCGCCCGCTCTACCAACTGGGCCATCTGGGCACCCGATGAAAATGTTTAATCGCAACTAATCACAGGATTGTCCGTAGTTAGCTCAGGAATAATCTCACTTTTTTCTAATCTGTTCCAAAAAACAAAAAGGGATATTGATCAAGTTTTTAATGCTCAAGTGCTATTCTACTTGGTTGGAAACTCAGTTCACGGAGTCAATAGGTTCCCATTAAAGTCAATGTGTGTATTTCCACTGACCGCAGAACGGCTGCGTCCCGACTCCAACTCTGGAGGGCTGCGATCCGCAGTCCTACAGAGCAGATACGCAGAGCTTCTATTTTTTCAGGATTCCCTAAAGCTCCTCAGCAATTTAGCACACAGCAGATAGTGCGGCACAGGAAGTTGAGCACAGAAACAAAATAAAACATCCGATTAATTTTTTTAATTAAATAGACCTAGCTCACAGCGGATCATAGTTCCCTGCACTACACCTTGAAAACACAGCACAGAGTTGTTCCCCCTCTACTCCTCTGGATGGAAACAAACTGTTGTTGGTTTTGTGGTTCTATTCTACGTGAAGATGTTGTGTGTCCTCGAGACTTCAGCTGTCAGTCATGGCCGCAGCTGTTCCGCAACAAATCCGGACTTGGAGGGTCTTGACGGACGGCGGAGCATAGAGCCGATCCGCAGTCGTTACGCATCCGGTGGAAATTGGGGGTTACAGGTTGAGATTTATTTAAAAAAACTAATAATAAAAAAACAAACAGGAGGTGCTTTACTTATGCCATATAAAACCGCCTGTAACCGCACCATGCAAATTCTCCTTTCAAATGTTTAGTTAAAGTAAGAAGAGAGGCACTACCACTCATTACAATATAATTCAAGGTTGGGATTTTTGACCCGAATATAATGCTGGATAGTTCAATGCGTCAAATTTTTAAGGTGGCATTTTGTGAGTAGAATCTGAATCTTCTACATTGTGTCAAGTACATTTATGGTTTCCTCTCAAGTACAAGTACACAGTAACCAACAGGTGGTTTATTAAGTGTCTTGGGGTCCCTCTGTAACTTATTTCAGGGTAAATTGGTTCTGGAGAAAGCTACAAGCAGCAGTACAGGAGGCCAAGAAATTGGGCACTGCACTGGTGCCTCTTAGCACCTGTAAGGGCTTCCGAAGACCGTTTTCTTGATCCATTTCTGCTCAAGGAGCTTTGTTTCTGCTAGCCATCCAGTCCTGTTCAGAACGTCCTTGCGTTAATCACGCGTTAAATAAGTGGCATTAAAAGGAATTCCCATTAACTTGTTTTTAGCGCGTGAGTTTTGAGGGCCCTACTTTTTTTAACATTAAAAGTCCAACCAAACGTAACACCTTCAAGCATGATGTTTAAAAACACTTTGAAGAAGACAGGAATTTCAGATCTCGGGATGGCACTCGGGTTAAACGATTATGTTTGATCCTAAATTCTCCTTGATCGAGATTTCGTGAAATGCTTCTGTGTAAGTCAACAAAGTCTTCTGAACCTTCTTCAGGTATCCAGAGTGAAGCTGCTCCTGAGTTTTGTTATGACACAAACAATTTTTATGTATTTTATGTATGTATTATTTTTTGCCTGTACTGACTTTGACGTCTCCCACCAGTGTTAACGGGGACGTTCGGTTCTTTGAACCGCGCTCACCGGACTCTATCAACGTGCTGCAGACAGTGAAAGGGTTAACAGCCCTGGACATCCACCCACAGGCCAACTTGTTTGCCTGGTGAGTTCTCTTTCATGTTTATGTTCAATTCTATTCACAGTAGTTAAGATTAGTACGATCATGAGACATAATGCACATATGTGAAATTGGACACCCTGGTAAGCTATTTGAAGCTTGTGTATCGGGGACCAGACACTAGCATATAATGCACATTATAAATCCTGTCATAATGTTTGGATGAAAAAGGAAACATGTATAATACAATTTCATTTACAACCTACAATTAGTCATTTTAAACTCTGGTGGATTTCTGAGGACTATGGTTAACTGCTCCTGAGATCTCGGCAGGGTAAATCCAGACAGCTAGCTAGACTATCTGATTAATCTGAAATGCCAATAAACCACAGGATGTTTTTCTCCCATCCCATAATGCTGTGTGGACTAGCCAGACCTTCCTCCACACCGCTGTGGAGGAAGGTCTGGCAAAGCGATACTACAACTACGCTTACTCTACCTAAGCGGTAACCAAGACATTTATTCCATCAGTCTAAGCATGGGTTCAATATTTGCAATACACATTAACTTATAAGAAGTGATATAACAAGTGATATTATAAGGATAAGGATTATTGTAATTATAAGGAAGAAGTATAATTATAATTTATATTAAGGATTTAGGCTTCACTTGTTTAGAAATCTTTGTGTAGATGCAGGTCTCAGCCAAGAAAAAGTGTCCACAATGTTAACGTCAGATCCTGTCATTCTTCCTTTTTTGTCCTCTGAACTTTGTTCCACTTGTCTAAATCAGAAGTGGAAAATACCGCTCTTTGTGTTTTCTTGGCTTTACTAAGAACCGCATTTAACCGGACAGTACACCTGACACCCGTCCGGAAGGTTGCATGTCACCGCAACAGAAATCCAACTCAGTACACACTGCGTACGCTTTTTTTGTAAGAAACCATTTTTATTTTTTAAGAACATACAACTTGCAGACACATCCCCTGCTAAGGATTGACCAATCTCCCAGAACAAATAATTTTGGGCCGACTGGAACCGGGGTCCCTGCAGTCGGACATAGGTTATCATGTAAACACACAGCAAATGATTGATTTGATGTCATGTCTCACTCGTTCTCTCACTCTCTTTTACCCTTTGCTCTCTAGCGGGTCGATGAACCAGTTCATAGCGGTCTACAACGCCAACGGCGATGTGATCAGTAACATCAAGTATTATGACGGCTTCATGGGCCAAAGGATCGGGGCCATCAGCTGCCTGGCCTTCCATCCTCATTGGGTAACTCAACACTTCTGCTCACACACCACAGCAGTATTCATCATGGGCCATTTCACAATGTCTCTACATTCTGTGGAGTTTGTGAGTTTAGTGTCATTTATAATACCACATATACTATGTTTTAAATTGATGTTGTGTTATGTTTAAAAAAATCTTAAACAGGCTTTTGGTTGACCTGCCTGCACTTAATTTTGTATGTATTACTATGTCATATTAATTGTGTATTGTGTTTTTAAAAGGTCCCATGGCATAAAAATGTCACTTTATGAGTTTTTTTTTTAACATTAACAAGCGTTCCCCCAGCCTGCCTATGGTCTTCCAGTGGCTAGAAATGGTGATTGGTGTAAACCAAGTCCTGGGTATCCTGCTCTACCTTTAAGAAAATGAAAGCTCAGATGTGCCGATCTGGAATCTAGCTCCTTATGAGGTCGTAAGGGGAAAGGTTATCTCCCCTTTTTCTGCTTTTCACGCGCAGAGAATTTGGCCCACCCATGAGAGAGAGACATTATGGCTTTCAAATGGGCAAAGTGACAGTTGGTCAAAGCCACACCCCCAGCCTCCACCTATATAAAAGTGACTTTAGATACAGTTTTAGGGGACCACTAAGCTTTATATAAAAGAAACTTCAGATGCAGTGTTAGGGGACCACTAAGTTTTATATAAAAGAGACTTTAGATACAGTATTAGGGGACCACTACGTTTTATATAAAAGAGACTTCAGATATGGTATTAGGGGACTTTAACTACAGTATTAGGGGACCACTAAGGTCTATATAAAGAGACTTCAGATACAGTATTAGGGGACCACTAAGGTCTATAGAAAAGAGACTTCAGATACAGTATTAGGGGACCACTAAGGTCTATATAAAAGCATCCAAAGCACCATGTCATGGGACCCTTGTGTTGTCCTGGGGTCATTCTGACCCCAAGTGTTTTTTCTGAACATTGATCTCATCCCCCTTTTTTTTCAGCAGCAGGCAGTAGGACTGCACAATACATAATTTTTTTTAATCATCATCACAATATCAACTGGTGCAGCAAACACATCGCGAAAGGCTGCAACATACCACGAAAGACAGTCCGATTTTTAGTAGAAAGAAATTATCAGTAGAAAACTAAAATTTAACTCTCATTATGGTTTTAGTGGTGCCTTTTATATTCAATTTAATGTTCAATTTGTTCTGTAAAAGAATGTTGGAAATGATATGCTTTTAATTTGTTTTAAATTCAACATGCACTTTGTTGTATTTTAGCAGAATGTTGAAAGCAGTAGAAGTGCAGAACTGAATACACTTCAGTATTGGTTTATTTATTGCAGGCTATATTGTTATTGCGATA
This sequence comes from Etheostoma cragini, assembly GCF_013103735.1. Classification (NCBI taxonomy): domain Eukaryota; kingdom Metazoa; phylum Chordata; class Actinopteri; order Perciformes; family Percidae; genus Etheostoma; species Etheostoma cragini. The sequence continues at coordinate 6,995,108 of NC_048408.1, forward strand.
TTTAACAACGGTATTGGATAGTGCATATTTTCCTCATACGGGGCAGCCCTAGCAGGCAGCTGTTTTCATTATTTAAAAAAAGCTGTAATAAACAAGAAATGAGTAATAAACAAGTCTGAACTGCCTTCTCTCTCTGTCTCCCTGCAGCCCCACCTGGCAGTAGGCAGCAACGACTACTACATGTCCATCTATTCAGCAGAGAAGAGGCTCAGATAACACACCAGCATTCATCACCCCCGCCCCCCAACTCTAAATCCACCACATATGACTTCTGAACCCGAGCCCAGAGCGCCGGGATGTAAATGACGTCTTCGTTTTGTACATATGCAATTACCACCCTGAATGTTCTAGTGATGGCTGCTGACAAAAGCTTGACTGCTACGGACGACGATATATATTATTATTATTATTCTCACTGTTCATTCATATTCTTATTATGAAGCTAATGATTGTAGACTCTGCTGTGCTGAGGAGTGTGTGATATTTAAAATAGCGTATACTGAAGATTAGAAGTTCTATTTTAAAAGAAGTGGTACCCACCGGTGACCGGGGACTCGCCCTCGCCACGCAGCAAGCCTCACTACGTGAACCAACTGTGACCCCCGCCAACCTGGGGGGGTAGGGAGAAGGGGGGGTCGCCCACAGAGGGCAACACACACACTGTTAAAAACACATTCACTGGTTCAGAAAACACAGACTGGCCCTCCGCTGGACCCGGACTTCGGTGTGTTCTGAACTCATTTTAACAGGCGCCTCAAAGTTTTGCCATCTTGCTGCACTCCTGGCAAGACGTTTGTAGGAGACTGACACAGATGGAAGAACTGTGCTCATTCTGGCCTGACGTGTGTGTGTGTGTGTGTGTGTGTGTGTGTGTGTGTGTGTGTGTGTGTGTGTGTGTGTGTGTGTGTGTGTGTGTGTGTGTGTGTGTGTGTGTGTGTTTGTGTGTGTGTGTGTGTGTGTGTGTGTGTGTGTGTGTGATAGCACAGATGTGTGCCCCACTGTGGGCCTTCATAGCCTTGGACTTTAACTGATGTCCATAAAAGATGCCTGCTCCCATGCTAGAACTCTCCTTCCTGCTTCCCTAGTCACATTTTCAATACAAGCCCATTTTGTTGCGGGGGGGAGGGGATTGTTGGTTTGATTGTTGGTTCATTTGTTTCTTAACATATCGCCTGTAAAAAAGGGAAACCCTCCATTGACCCTAGGATGATACATCCCCTTCTATCTAGCACAGTCAGAGGAGGGCTGCATTGGTAAAAGATTAGCACCACATCCCCCAAGGGAGCCTGCGTTACCCCCCTGCCCTCCAAAGCAATAAAAAACTTGACATGATTCAGCCTCAAGCTCCTCCCCTGACGTTTCTGACTGAAAATAGCGCTTCCGTTCAAAAGGTGATAGCAGCATCAATAGCTTCATACAGATGTACTGACCCAGAACCCGCCGGAGGCATCCAAAGGTGCCACAGTATAGCAATACAAACACCCACTTTGAGGTTTGGGTTTCTTTTTATGTACTTAATAGAGCCAGATTGGTGCGATATTACACCATCTGCTCACACCAGTAACAGGAAAGATATCAGATATCAGATTTTCAGTAATTGACTAAACTTTCTGCTAATCAAAATGTCCAAATCCTCCCTTTGTGGAATCAAAAGATAGCAAGAAAAAGAAAAAAGCTCCGCAAATACTCTGCAGACATGCTCGAGACACAGTCAGTCTATCTTTTTCTGAGCTCATAAGTCAAAGTTGGCCCTGGCTGTTTATCTAACCCACAGTGAGGGCCGCTTTCTTATTTTCCAAACAGCCAAGGCAACTTTTGAGCACACAGCACAGTAGGTTTGGAGAACTTTTAGATTATGTGACTCTTCACACCAGGGGTCACTGTTTGGACCATCTTTCATTTTCTGGAAGCTTTTTTTTTTTTTTTTACTGCCAGGCTTGTTTGGTTACATTTTTTTATTCACTGAGTTGGAGGCACAAAGTAGGTTGCATGTTCATGGGTGGCCTCAGAGCTGTCACTCTCTTCGGTAACACTTTACTTTAGTTTTCTACATAAGAGTGACATGACACTGTCATGAACCCATGACACTCACATGACACTGTCATGACGCATGAACCCTTACCCTAACAATAACCCTAACTTGTCATAAAAAAAAGAACAACACTTACTAAAAAAAAAGCATTATGTCATAATTCTTATGACTTGTTTATAATGTTTTATGACACATTAGTGACGGTGTCATGTCACTGCTATGTAGAAAACTAGTAAAGTGTAACCCACTCTTCTGTAACTCTGTACCTGTACATGTTCACTCTGTCAACTCTTGGACTGCGATCAAAATCTCGCTCAGGTATATCATGAGCCGCCCCCCCCCCCCCCCCCCCCCCCCCCCCCCCCCCCCCCCCCCCCCCCCCAGGTGCGGGTGCATGGCCACGCCAGAGATCATGGACATGGTTGACCTAAATGTCATTTTGGTAAAGATTCCTCTTTTATTAGAACAGGGGCTATGAGTTGTGTTTTTTGTGCTGTCTCACCAACGAGGTGCCTCTTCTCTGGGGCTGCAGCCTTTGCTTATGTAGTTTTTAAAATCTTTTTTTTTCTCTTTCTGTTTTTCTTTTTAATTTCATGTTTTTATTCTGCTGGCATTTTGTTTGTAGGAAAGAAGATTACGGCCATGTGTAAAATCATTTGAGTTCTGAATTTAAAAAAAAAAAGACTTTTAAAGAAAAACAGTCGGAATTCTGACTTTAAACTCAGAACTCAAATACAATTGTCACATGTGGCCCTAATCCTCTTCCGTATGTTGGCCTTAGCCTCTGAGGTGGAGGGGGAAAAAGTGGGGACAGCCTTACCCTCTCTCACACACACACACACACAAACACACACACAAACGTATACACACTCTCACTGCACTTAAGTCTTCTTGCCGTGCCCCCTTTCCATCGCCAACGTACCCCATCAGCCGACCCCCTCCCCTCCTTTCTTTCTTTCCTGCCACGCCCACCTCTCCCCTCTGCATCAGCTGTCCCGAGCTTTGCTTTGTTCCCCAGAAGGGACTGGGCTTGTGGACTGGAAGTGAACTGGGAACACACTCCACACAGTCTGCATAACCTGCTGCAGTTGCAGTCGCCCCAGGGTTCCCCCGTCACAGAGCCCCACGTCACCCACTCAGTCCAAATAACGTGTGTTTTGGCTCCAAATCACATTAATTTCTAAGAATTCTGTTTCCACTTTTAAGATTTTAGATCTGGAAAAAACAAGAGACTTCAACAAAGTAGTAAAGGAAAAATGCAAACAATCAGGTTTCTCTCTGTGACTTTAGACTGCTTTGCTGACTGGTTTACAAGACAGGAGATGAAATCAATGAAATAAACCAAATACTACACCGGATTCTGTCTGTTTCTGGCATTTGAAACAAAAGTATGCTGTAGTCTTTTGTCCACATTATGAAAAATTGTAATCTCGACCAGTTTGGATGGTCATATTGTCTAGCTGTATCAATGCTCTAATTTAAATTCTTTTCTTTCTTTAACACAAAATTTGATGCGGTCTTAAAGTCTCCGTTGGGAGGAATCAAGTACACCTTATTTAATGTCTTTATATATTTAATTTAAATATCAAATAATATCAAGACATTTAACTGGGTCTTTTAAATTTGTGTTGATTTTAATGTTTTAATTGCTCGGGCTGGCTTTTGATTAAGACAAGACAAAATGTTAAAGGGCTGGTAGAGGCCAAAATCCTGACTTTTATCCTTAAACTTAGGATGTCCTTTCAGACTAACCCTAATAATAAATATCATCCATAGCCAGAGAAGACATTATACAACAGAGTAATGCTCATGAATATTACATTGACTTTGTAATGTAAAATAAGTAAAATGGCACATAAAGCACTAAGTATAAAGCCGTAGCCCTTAAGGGTTTAAGAATTTCTACACTGGATATGGATAAGGATAAAAGGAGTCTGAAATAAAACATGATGTATGTACTATAACTGCACCCTACCACGACACTAATAATGGGATTGGAGTCATGTAACAAACTGTTTAATTTACAAATGCACAGCTGGTATTAAAATCTATTACTTTTCAAAAATCTACCAGCCAGAAATTTCCAATAAAGTGTCACACCTTGTCTTCAATTTTACTGTATATATAATAAATACAATGGAAAAGATTAAGAGTTAAATATATAAATAAGCCAAAAAATTGTTTACAATTCAATGCAATGAAATGTCAACTCATTGGAATTCCATTTAACTACAGTTAGTTTTCTTTCAAAATGTACTGTTCAGAAGTCACTTTTTCTTTTGTAGTGGCCTTCTCCCCAGTGACACTTATTTGTATTTATTTATTTGATTATGGTAATGCACATTAATCAACATTTCTGTATGCCCCAGTGTTCGCTAGTCAGGTAATTTTCAACTGTAGTCCTAGTTACCTAGCATTTCAGGATATCCCTTTTCATGAAAATAATCTTTATTTGGTTGTTGCAGGTAGCCTGAGTTAGTTAGCATGCTAAGGCTGGCTACCAAATGTAATACTTTTTAGGCACTGACTGAATTGCGTTGTCACTGCCTGACGTGAGTTGAGTGCAATAAGTTGCGCATGTGGCGCTTTGCGACAAGTAGCTTACAAGATGCTAACGAGAGACTTCTGTAATATCAATACAGTAAAAGTGGACCTACTTAACCAAGTTCGTTCACGGATGGCTAAAAGTTAGCATGAAACACAACAAAGGCTGCCAGTTGAATGGCGTTTTGAGCTAACATTAGCAATCAAACAATCATAGATCAAACCTTTTTGAAGCGACTGCTATCTTAGCTACAAGCTAGCAATCAAACAATGATAGATAGCTAAAACGTTTTTGAAATGATTCCCATCTTCTGTTATTGTTGGTAATGAGAAAAGTTTATTTTATGGATTTCACAAATTTCCGTATGACACGTTATGCTGTAAACTGTTTAAATCTGAGCATGCACACATCTGCACTCGACTCACATTGGGGAGTGACAGCCTCCTTAGTATCGAGTGTAGAAAAATGTCTCGTCATTCATTACCCAATTTTACAGAGCCCCCTGGGGTCAGCGGTGAAAAGAAAACTAAAACGTGCGCACAGAATACAAATTTGTTCCCTTGGTTTATAAACGTGAGCAAAGTAGGAAAGATGTTCACAAATTCAGACTTCTGGGATCCATTACTCTATAGTGAAATAATGTTAAATCACAAATGACTTTGATCTTTCCTAACGCAGTAAGGTTAACAATGAGCTAAAACCTAATTTTTTATCTAAATGAGCCGTCCTCCAACCTGGAGAAATAAGATTGGTCTCAAGTAGCAGCCGGCGGTGCTTAGGAACTACGAACTACAACTTTACACTACAAAACCGACATAAAATTATCTATTAATTTAATGATTAAATGAGCTATTGTCTCCAAACGTACCTCAATTATAACTCAACTCATTATAACTATTTAAAAAATAAGTTTTGATAAAAAAATTTGCTCATTGTGAATCTTACTACATTATCAAAGTCATTTGTGATTTAATATCATTTTAAAGTTTTAATCTGTGAATATCTTTTTAACTTTGCTCTTGTTCATAAAACTAAGAGCGTGGATTATGAATCCGGTTTAGGCTGTTTTACGTTACACGTCGTGGACACACAGGAAAAATTCTACGTTAACACACAGAGACAGACTCACATGGTGGGAAATGAACAATAAACCATTTTTGCCGTCATGTAATTTATTTTTGTTTCATAAAATTGGCATCAAAAATGTACTGGCACTGAAGATGTTTGAACGACACACAGCCCTTGTGCTTACAGTTGGTTAGCCTGCTGGGACGCTGTGGGCATGTGGAGACATCCCATTATGAGGATGAATGCAGACTTGAAAAATGAAAGTTGAGCTATTTTCTCACAATTTAACTTTTATATGATTCTGTATTTGATAATGTCATATTTATTCATTTTAAACATGTTGGGGCTGAAATGCGTCACTGTTGATTTATTGTGATGTGAGCCTAATTTAACCGATGAAAAGACAGGATTTTGTCCACCTTAACAAGGGAACTTGAGATGTGCTATCTTTTCTTCACTTTTTGGAACAGTCCTAGATTTTGATCTTAGATTTTGGGTTTAGCACTTCACCAAGAATCTCCATTATTGAAGCGCCACCTCCTTTTTCAACTCCAAATTGACTCTTCTGGTGGTTAACCAGGGGCTCGCCTGAGCCCGTTATGTCGGGAAGTACATGGACACATAGACAATGGCTCCACCTACCTGTGTCCAATAAGAGCCAGGCTGAGAATTTTGTCTGTGAAAAGCACTTCTCAGTGTTATCTTCGCTTCAGGAAATGAGCTTTGTTCATGTCTCTACCTACAGCTCTGCCAGCCGAGGTCAGAGTTCAAGGGCCTGACTACTGCACCCCAATCAATACAACAGTATTTTGACTACCTTTACACAGACACACACACACACACACACACGAAGGAGAGAACATTCCACAGCAGCAAAGAGCCGGGCGGCACGAACATCCTGAGGAAACAACATTCACTTCCTGGCAAATTAAGCCAAGCCGACAGGCTGCTCGGGTTGATAACCGCCACCGCTGGCTGACCACTGAGTGGCTGAGGTAGAGCACCACCTTAGTGTCCGCTCCCGCCCACCACTGTCAGATCTGCCCCCCCGACACACACACACCACCCATCAGCCAGCAAAGTCACAAGTCAGTTAACCCCCAGGACAGCCAGCAGCGTTGGGAGCCTCAGTGTTCCTGAGACAGGATGGTCCCCCTACTACTGCTCACCTCCACGCTCCTGTCCAGCTGTAAGACCACTTACCTGTCTTCTTCTCTCTGGATTGCTTTTTTTGTGGAGGCGGTTTATAAGATTTGTCTCTAACCAGGTGCTTTACTCTCTTGTCTTGCATCAAGACGTCCATGCAGGGAGAACGGTGAACGCAGAGCAACGTAAGTATAATCTAAGATGAATTACACTTTACATAGAGACAGCTTACTTGGAAATATTCCACAGAATTGTCACTGTTTGGAGGAGTTTCAAAATGGCTCAGTGTTTATGGAGCACCATTGCTTTTTCTTTTCATTTGGACTGAGCTTTGAGTTGGAAGACTTTTCTATAAGATGCCACCCGCTGGAGAACACTTCCGAAGCCAAGAGAGACACATGGTCGTTAGTGGAAACAGTCATGTTTGTTATCAGAACTTTCTGATCGCTGGTGTGTGGCATCGGTGACCAAGCTGTGGGAGAGAGCGTTGGGAACGGGATTGTGAGCAGTGTCACACCCCTCCCTCTAGAGTTGGTTGGTGATGGAAGGCATGAAAAAAGAAAAATTATTATATATTAATGTTTTTGATTGGTTGGTGTAACTTTCTGAAAACATATACTAGAAAATATATAGAAAAAAATAAATATTTATTCCTAGTAGACACAGTGCTCACTGCTTAGATTTTGAGTAAAAGTATCAATACCCCAATTCAAAAATCATTTCAATAAAGGCCTTGCATTTCAATTTTTAAGTAAAAGTACACAAGTATCAGTGAAATGTACTTACAGTATCAAATGTAAAAATACTTACTTTGGCAGAAGAATTAAACGTCCCTGTGACATTTTTTTTGTACATAACATTATTTGATTTGTAATACTAGTGCATGAATATGTGAGCAGCATGTTATTGTTGTAAGTGGTGGAGCTTATGTTAGCTACTTTATATACATTTGTGTAGTTTTGTCCAGTGGTTTCCAACCTAGGGGTGAGGCCCCTCCAAAGGGCCACGAGATACATCTGAGGGGTCATGAGATAATTATTGGGAAGGTAGAGAAGAAAAACCAAAGTCAGCTACACAAATCTGTTTTCATGTTTTTTAGATATTTCTCTGATCTTTGCTTTGTTTTAATGAAATATTGGATAATCTGACTTCTTTGGGTCTTGAACAGTTATCTAAATGAAAGCATCGGAGAGGCTTAAAGGGGAAATCCCTTTTGAACTGACAACTCATAGAGAAAGAACTTTTTGTAACTGGTCTAATCTCCATTAATGTCTTGTATTTTATAGTCTTATCCATTTTTTTATGTCAAATCTTAATCTGAAAAGGAATCATAGCTTTTATAGAAATCTAGTGGAGTGAAGAGTGGTAGCTTTCTCTCTGAAATGTAATGCAGTCGAAGTATATAGAAGCATAAAAAGAAAAACTAAAGTACATACAGTACATGTACCTCAAATGAATAACTCTCCTTAATAAATGGTTAACAATGTTAGAATTAGTTTTTTCATTAGTGTGATATAAAATAATGAGTTTATACATTTAGATAGATAGTGTCAGTTTTCATAAGTGTTTCTTTTAAAGATCTGTAGACCGTATTTGTATAGTTGCTACTAATGCTTATAATAATTAGTTAATGATTATGAAGTGGTTATTAGAGCACCATGTAACAATAAATCTTTCATGGTGATATATGAGAGGAGTATTTGTGCTCAGAAAAATGCTATCAAAATAATATTTATGCATGCTTTATACAAAGTATTTATTAACCACTCACAAGTTAATCAAATCATGAGTTGCAACTTTCTTTGATTTAATAATGTTTATTGAGAGTTTACAAATAATTTCTCAAAGATTTGCCAATCATTTGGTAATCATTAACAAATACTTAATATAACAAATAAAAAAATATGTGTGCAATAATAAACTGTTACAAAAACATAAATTATGGCATTACTTGTGATAAGTTAAAAAATGTATTATTATTATTTCATTGTTAATAGTAAAATAACAATAAAGAACATAGTCTACTAAGTTTTTATTTTCTCTCTGCTAACTTTATCTTAGGGAACCCAACGTGCCCCTTGAGGGTTAAATATATTTTTCAATTATTTTTACTATAAGTGCTAACACTGTTTGAATCTAAACTACACTAAGTGCAACCTGCACAAATGGTTTATTCACATTTTAGCATATTATATAACCAGTTCTACATTTTTTTTCCCATCCTGTGTATATTTGAATATTTGTTCTTATATTTGTATTACTATTATTATTAATGTATATTGCACGTAGGTATATTGTATCTTAGTATTTCATTAATATTTATGTCCTGTGCTGTGTGACTGATGTGCAGTGGGGTTTGAATGTTTGGTCACCCCAGGTAAATATTTGTATTAATGTGCATAAAGAAGCCAATAAAAGATGGAAAAAATCTCCAAAAGGCATCAATTGACAGATTAGACATTTGTATAATATTTCACAAAAAGTTAGATTTTATTTCCATCATTTACACTTTCAAAATAACAGAAAACTAAAAAATGGCGTCTGCAAAAGTTTGGACACTCTGCAGAGTTAATACCTTGTACTGCACCCTTTGGAAAGCTGAGACCTGACGGTGTCATGGATTGTTCTCAATCATCGTCTGGAAAGACCAGGTGATGTCAGTCTTAAGGTTTTAAATGCCCAGACTCATCTGACCTTGCCCCAACAATCAGCAGCATGGGTTCTTCTAAGCAGTTGTCTAGAAAACTGAAACTGAAAATAGTTGCCGCTCAAAAAAGCAGGAGAAGGCTATAAGAAGATAGCAAAGCGTTTTCAGATGCCAATATCCTCTGTTCGGAATGTAATTAAGAAA
>NC_048408.1:7004849-7061053 GCF_013103735.1 Etheostoma cragini
TGCCATCTGTGAAAAAGCTGAAGTTAAAGAGAGGATGGCTTCTACAAATGGATAATGATCCTAAACAAACCTCAAAATGGATTACATCAAGAGGCGTAAACTGAAGGTTTTGCCATGGCCTTCACAATCTCCTGACCTTAACATGATTGAAAATCTATGGCTAGACCTTAAAAGAGCAGTGTGTGACAGACAGCCCAGAAATCTCAAAGAACTGGAAGACTTTTGGAAGGAAGAATGGGCGAAGATACTTTAAACAAGAATTGAAAGACTCTTGGCTGGCTACGAGAAGGGTTTCCAAGCTGTGATACTTGCCAAAGGGGGGGTACAAGGTATTAGCTCTGCAGGGTGTCCAAACCTTTGCAGATGGCATTTTTTTGTTTTCTGTTATTTTGAAAGTGTAAATGATGAGATAAAATCCAACTTTTTGTGACATATTATACAAATGTTTAATCTGTCATTTGATGCCTTTTTGAGCTTTTTCCATCTTTTCTTGGCTTCTTTATGCACATTAATACAAAATATTACCTGGGTTGCCGAAACTTTCCATCCCCACTGTATGTTTGCCACTGTAACTCCATAATTTCCCATTTTTTGGGGATCAATTATAATCTATCTATCTATCTATCTCTCTACTAAACCAAAGTTTAATTAATTATCCATATAGCATTTGTTAGTGATGAATATTATAACGTCATACAAGTAAATGTAGTTGGTTACTTTCCAGCACTAGCTCCGGATGTATCCACAATAAGCGTATTGAGATCCCACAGCAAATCTCTGCCCTGCACGCCTGATGTTTCTCATCATCCGCGCTGCCAGGTCCTGCCGAATGATGCTGGCTGTGGGCCAGATTCAGCAGGCTCTTAAATGGTGAAAGGTCCCTCGGGTGGGCAGTTTGTCTGACAAAGTGCTTTTCCTGCCCTTTTTTTTCTTGTTTTCCAGGTTTGTTTACGGCCCCACAACACCTTCCTCTGAGTCACAACACAGCCTGTTTTCTCTAATGCGCGACCATATGGGTGATCTAGTGGGGAGGCTCGACGCACGTGTACAGATGCTTTCTGTTGCCGGTTACACTGCGGGACACGTTTAAAAGTTACTTCCAAGTGTTTCCTAAAAAACAAAAGGACAAATTGTTGCTCCATCTAGATTTGTGCACCTGACACTAAACATCTCCTATAAATCATTCATTACTTTCCACCCGTTCGTGCCTGTGAACCACATGAGCATTTGAAGATTTGGGCTTTGTGACCATGTCACAGTGAATGACGTAGTTCGGCGGCTGTAATCAACAATTAGGCTGAGAGTTGTGAGAGAGATAGTACTGAAAGTAAACTATGATTGATTGAACTGTCAAGAGATTTTAAAAAGGTTTTGTTCTAAAAAGGAATTGAGTGAATTGTGAGGCTGGATCCAGAAATAAAAGAACAAAGACAACATTTCTTTAGCCGTTGTCAAGACCCTTAGGGAGGCAATTTGAGGATGCCAGATCCTGAGACTTACCAATAAAACTCACCAAGACCTTATTTCCTCTCATCTCCAAACTTCTAATGGCTCCAAAAAAGCATCAAAGCTGGCTCCATCAGATCCAGCTCCATATAGAGAGATCGTCCTTATCTACTCATATCTGCTGGCATTATTGCTGATGTCTTACCATCAGATGAATACCAATGAATTTTACAGTCAAGCATACATGCATTGTTTCTTGCGTGAGTCTCACACCCAGATGGGACACCAGTATGATGAAATTCCATGGTCGACTTCCTGACTGCAAAGCAGATACTGAATAGTATGGAACTCATTACTGAAGTTTCAGCTGTAGTCATTTCAAATATGCCAGGAAAGTGGTAAATAGTTCAGGATAATAATCTGTGATCACCTGACATTGGATTTATATAGCCTAGTGTATAGGACAGGTGTCACAGAATCAAGTTGAACACAGGAATAGACTTCATCGAGAGGTAAAGAAAAGATCCAATGTGGTCACAGTCTTAAGAACCAGCAAATGCAAAAAAGAAGAAAAGCATGTCAGCGTGTCATGTGGCTCAGTGGCTAGCATGGTTGCCTCACAGCAAGTAGGACCTGCAAAGTTCGATCCCTGGTCCGGGGTAGGGCCTTTCTGTTTCTGTGGATGTTCTTCCCGTGTTTGTGTGGGTTTCCTCCGAGTGCTTCGGTTTCCTCCCACCATAAAGACATGCATGCTCGGTAACTAGCACTGCAGAAAATTAGCCACTGGCGCATTTTTCAGTAATGAAATCTGTTAAGTATATTTCTTTAAATAAATGTAGAATACAAAGAATCAGAGGAAATTTGAAGGCCTGTATAGTAGCTTAGTAGAAGGTATTTGTGATCTTATGGACGGTATTGTGTTGCAAAAACCTTAGTGTCATTTCTCAGGGTACACATTTTTGTAACAATCCAACCAAAAGAAGCCATTAGAGATTAAATGAAGTTACATCCCTCAACATTTTTGTTAAATGTGCTTATTAGTTTGATTTAAAGGCCTTGTACACCACACAGGTGTTCAGTTCATCTGGCTGATTGGACCCCATCCCAGCACTGTGTGGGTGTGTTTAGATTGATTATTAACATCTTGCTAAGTCTTGTGTTAGCTCTGGTGCACCTGTTAGGGCATGACAAATAACAGCTTTATTATTTTTATTAGTAGAAAAGTGCTGTGACCTAATAAATTCCCATCCAAGCGCCAACCCACCTTTAACCTGAGCAGAGATCTGATCAGCCAGAATAATTGCCAGAGGTTTTAATCGCAAAGATCAATACCACTGTGGTATCTTCTCGGAAAATATCAAGCTAGATCACGGCGTTGGTCATCTTAGCTGACCTGGGAACCTGCCATCTTGGTTCTGTCCAAAACTCAAAAACCTGCCGGCATCTCTTAAGCTCACTAACAAAGTTATATAACTTTCCTTTGATAAATTTGCATTTGTAACCAAAGTGTAATGACAAATTTTGGTTTGACAGGGAACTTGGTGCTAAACTCAGCCAACCAAATCGTGGCTCTAGCTCCATAGGAAGCGTCTGTCCAAACTAAAAATATCGCCATCTCTAAAGCTCACTAACTCATTAACATAACTTTCCTTTGTAAATGTGTATTTTCAATCAAAGTGTAATGACAAATTTTGGTTGAACAGGGAGTTAGGTGGATATCGTGGTCCTTTTTTTGATTAAATACAGTAAAATATATTACATATTGCACCTCTAAAATGGACTAAGGGTCAAATGTAAAAGCTTAAACCTAAGACTTCAAAAACACTGTCCTCTCTTTCAGTACAGAACATTAGGTCGTACATTCAATCTGATTCTTTTTTTTTTTTAACACCATCCCTAGCATTCACGATACGAGGCATCACCCTGTCCATCGAGCCCAGTACTGATGTGACTCGGAACACCAATGTGACTCTGAGATGCAAGGCCGCCGTCAGCAGCTCTGGGAAGGAGGTGCTGAGTCGTGAGTACACCATATACAAGGACGGCAACACAATCTACACCAAGACCTCCAGCAGCTCGGAGGATCTTCTGTACCCTCTGCCCGAGGTCAGAGTCTCCAACACCGGCAAATACAATTGCAAGATCAGCATTGAGGGGAAACACATGACCAGCGGAGTCAAGAAACTCACAGTAACAGGTTGGTTTGTTATTATGGATCCAGTTTTTGTTTGGGTTTGAGAAGTTCAGGTCTGTGTCATTGTTTAACAACATAATTGAACAGTTTTTAAAGTGTGGTTAAGTTAATCACTTGTTGGCACGATACTCCTAAAAATGAAGTTAACTGTTCATCCAGTACATACATACAATACACTAACCTGAGCTATTCAAATTAGCTGGATATACGGTTAGAAGTAAGTTGCTCTTAACAGTGTATCGCCCTGCGTAATGTTACTTCGTCCTGCCACAATCTGTCCCAATATGTCGTAGTTGGATTATAAATGCCATAACGTTAAACGTATTCTCTGTAAATCTTTACAATTATTCCATGAAAGAACCAAGCAGACCTGCCTTGTTACAAAATCCCAAATTCTCTTTAAAACTTGCAGTTTTTAGCATGTAGTTTGGCTAGCTCAAAGTTTGGTGTTGTTTCCCAAAACAAACAGAGGGCGAGGGCCATCCGGCAGCAATAATCCTGGAAAATAACTGTTGTTAATCCAGACTATAGCCATAATAATGTAACTAACATGGGCATGATTGTAAATCCAATGTATGTAGGTTTGAAAAAATCGTATTAAAACGTTCATAATGGGAATGGGGTGTTATGTGCAACAACAAGTAACATCATTTCTTCAACATTGGCAGAAGATGATGCTGTTTCATTTTTGCTTAACATTATTAGAACACTTTTTTTTATTACATCTGAGCATATTTCTTGCATGTTGTCTTTTTTTAAGAGCTTTATTAAAGTTTTTACAAATACAAGTTATAAACAGTAGGCATACATTATTAGAGGGCAAAACACAAAAGAAAAACACAGAAAACAAAGCAAACATAATTAACACTTGAGCGTACTATAAAATGTATCAGTGCCAGTCAGTCTATTGTAAAGCACCTGGTCTTCCATAATTCGAAGCACACCATACATATGATTGTTTGTATCAGCTCCTTATTTTTCTAACATTACACCAGACTTCTTTAGCTCTTTAACAGCCATCATATTGTCTTTCCAGGCCTGTCGAAACCAGTTCTCCTCCTTAAAATGGGTGTGGTCCGCGAAGGGGAGGAGATAACGACCATATGTATGGCGCACGGTGAGACAGGCTCCATTTTCTTTTATTTCTACGAGGACTCCAAAGAGATCCAGGAGAAGCAGGTCAATTCCAACCAGGCAGAGGCCAAGCTGCGCATCACTAGTGTCGGCATCCACAAAATTCACTGTGCCTACACTGTCCTTGTAACGCCAGACTCCTTCAAGTCAGAGGAAAGCAACACTGTCAATGTTACAGTCGAAGGTAAGTAGCATTTTGAAATGGCTGTACTCTTGAAAGCATTGGACCCATGACCCATCACAGGGCTTTTTTTCTTCATTGGGTTTGTCTACTTAGAACTTCCCATCACACCAGTTTTGGAGATTTTCCCCCAATCCAAAATTTATGAAGGAGACAAACTGGTCATCATGTGCACCTTCACCAACGTTTTGCTGGGCTCGGATGGGATCCACCTCTACCTGAGCCAGGGGAACCAGCTCCTCAGCAGCGGAGAAACCACAGTCAACCACAGCATGGTGGCACTGGCCAAGGACCCTGGCGAGTTTGAGTGCAGATTTGAGATGGGAGATGTAGTGAAATTTGTCACAAAGAAGGTTTCAGTGACCGGTGAGTGGACAGAGGAAAGATGACCTGTAAATCTGTGTTCTAATCACTGATGTGTTTCTCATCTTAACATTATTGATGATTGAAAGCGTTAACTTTTTCCTATGGAGGCTACATCCATGGTGCCCCAAAACAAACAAAATCTAGTAAAAGGTTATGACAAGAAATTTGGCAAGGGCAAGGGTTAGTTATTCTACACTCCAGTATTGAGTATATGAAGTATTATTGATTTGCATTGAGTGCATTGTCCCTGTCAAATAAATAAATAAATAGATTATTAAAAATAGAATGTTTTTGGCTATCTGACATCTTTTACAAGATTTTGTCGGGCATTTACATGATTGAGTGACATCAATGCAGACGATGACTTTCCATGTTTTTGGAATCTGTCCACAGAGCTGTTCTCAGTGCCCACTTTCACCATGTCTCCAGCTGAAGTCTTTCAAAAGGAATATATGACGCTAACCTGCAAAAGTGAGCGCTTTGCCTCTGAAAGACTCAACAGGGAAGAATTGACCTACGCTCTTGATCCATTTGAAAGCCCACTGATCCCCAAGAGCGCTGGAGTATTTTATGGCAAAGCCCTGCAGTATGATTTCAACTATACCTGTGTAGCTCGAGCCAGGGGCATCGTGAAACACAGTGAAACCCTGACTGTGCGTCCTAAAGGTAAGCTTGGCCGATGCCTCTTTCATGTTCAATTTTTAACACACAGATTAATAGTAAACGTGATGAGTAATGCACCTCACGCCGATGTTTTTTTTCCCATGCAGCTTGTGGAGTCTTTTTCAAGTTAAACATTTTTCAACTTTTCTGAGCAGTACCTTTAAATACCTTTAAACAGTGGCAATTTTAGACCATTTTTAGGGGGCCCCTGAATTTTTATCTCAGCCGCCCTAAAAATTATAATAATAACAAACAAAATGTATTCAATTTAATGCTTCAAGTGAGAGTTTGCAAACTTGTCTGTTAATGACATTTTTGAAAGGTGCTGCATCCGTGTCACATTGTCATTAGAGGCTGAGGCCCCCTAAAGGTCTGATCCTAGGAACGCCCCTGCCTTTAAATTATGACGTTGGTGACAAAAGAGCACAAGCATAAAACCAGCTTGGTCGCAAGTACCATGTATGAACAGGGCTATTGGTTTTGCTTCATAGGAGTTGTGTTTTATTTTTCTCTTTCCCCTTTTTAGTGTCTGTCTCCGTTCCAAAGATCTCGGTGGTTGGCAGAGCAGTCCTGGGACAGCCCCTCAAGATCCTCTGTCTGTCAGACAGTGGCAGCCTGCCAATAAACTACACCCTTCTGAGGGAGCACGACCCACTGAGCACAACCATTGTTAAGCAGCCCTTTCAACCAGCTTTCTTCACAGTCCCCATCAGCAAGCCTGATGAAATCAACACGTACATGTGCGAGGCGAGGAATAATCACAGGGAATTCCAGCACAGTAAAAGACTCAACGCAACTGTCATAGGTAATAATTTAAAAAATCCATTCTGACAGGGGTAGCTTGTTAATTGGCCTCATCATCACTGCCAAGATCAATCAATGGATTACCACGTGTAAATAATCATTTTGATGAGCCACTGCAGAGCCATTATACCTCTATTCTAAACCATCTCACCTAAAAGCCATTGTATAGCTGTTGTGGAGCTGTTAAATTGTATCCCACAACCTTCATCAGCAGGTGGACTTTGTCCAGTTGTTATTGAATTGTGCGTGTGGATTCTTTTCATTTTTCTGAGAACTGTAAACACTTCTTTTTTTAGCCTGACCTCTGAAACAGCAGTTGGCAGAACAATTTCACCTCATTGTCCTTTCTACACGATTGTCAGAGTTTGCCCGGTTCTCTTAACAGTTCTTCCAGCTGCTGTTTCCAAGGTCAAGGTTAAACTTTGAAATTATTGGCAACCTTATTTTATTGTATAATTTAATTGATACAACCCCCCCTTGCCCATACCAACAACACCATGTGATATAACTTTGATTTGACTTAGATTGATACCACTCGTGTACTGTATGTCAATTAAAGGAACAGTTCACTTCAAAATCAAAAATAACCATTTTTCTCTTACCTGTGCATTTTTATTAATCTAGATTTTTTTTTTGGGGTGGGAGTTGCCCAGTGTTGGAGATATTAGCTGTGTATATGTCTGCCTTCTCTCCATAATGGAACTAGATGGCACTCAACTGGTGCTAAAAATGTCAAAGAATTGGCGCGTGTAGTTCAGATGAAAGAAAATAGTTCCTACATGAAACTGCTTACAACCTGGTCTTTGATTTTCTTGAGTAATTGGGTCCTGATTTCTGAAAAGAGACAATGGTCCAGTCCCAAAGTGAGAACTGAGGACTCACAGACTTAATTGATCTCAGGTGCTAAGGGATGAGTGTGTGAAGACACATGGGCTCAGAACGGTATAAATGGGACTGGGACAGCACTTCACCAGGTTACCATGGTGATGTCTAACAACAAAGATGTTGCTGAGATATGCCAGTTTGGGTGTTCTTATTTTTAGTTTATTGCTTTCTACATGTCCAAGGCACAGGAGACAGCTGCCTTGTTTTACAAGCTGGACAACAGATCCATTCTGTTCCGTTGTTGTGTGTCTTGCTGTTGTTTACCTTTTTGTAATTTCTGGATTTCCCTATGGTTTCCGCAACAAACGTCACAGCGCTTTGAACTGGGGGTAATTACCTTTTGGTGAAGTCTGCATTAATGCAGATTCAAGGAAAGGGCTCGGTAGGTGTGTATTAAAACCCTCATGTCCTTTGAATTTTTATATTGGGACAACCTTAAGCCATTACAAATTTCGTGAGAACGCGCATCAAAGTCCGTGAGTACGGACTTTGAGATTAGGCCATTGCTGTTGATTTTTTCAATTGTATTGGATTGGCAAGCCGAGTGTTATCTAGTTCCATTATATTTGAGTTCAGGCAGACACTGGGCAACTCTCACCAAAATGACCTAGAATCTTGTAATCTAGGTTGCTAAATAGCACTACAGGTAAGAGGGAAAATATGCATTTGTGATTTTGTTCCACTGTTCCATTAAGCTATAAAGACTGGAAACAGGGATTAATGTCCAAAGGTAACAAAATGTACCTTTCAGCACCTCTTAAGATCACTAAGTGATGTTGACTAATGTCCCATCGTTTCCTCTCCTAGTACCTCTGACGCACCCGATTATGACCGTCATCCCCGACCTACCAGATATCTCTGAGGGAGTTCATCTCTACCTCATATGTGGTGTTGCCGGCACTCCGCCTGTCACCTTTAAGTGGTACCGTGTTGGCAATGAACAGCCACTGCATACCACCACCTCCAACAAGAACAACACAGACTACCAGGTCCCGGAGGTGTCCAAACTGCACAGTGGCACGTACTACTGCGAGGCTGTCAACCACGCCAACAACGTCGTCATCAGTGACAGGGTCGACATACAGGGTGAGACTGATGGGTATTTACTCTCAGTAGGGACCCCACCTGTTCTAGACCTGCTATGCTGTGACTTACCCTGACCTCTAGGGCATGCAGAAAGATGTCTTTCATGTCTTCAGAGACTGACAACTAAAGAAACATAGTCAACATAGTCTGAGACCGCTAATTAACTTAATCCTTTGTGGAAAAGTGAGGGTCTCATTCTGCACCCACATAGTCTTACCCACAAACCCTCTCAACCTACAGAGGTCATTGATTCAATGTTTTTCCTTCATAGGCTATAGAAAAGGAACTACTTTATTAATTCCTCTTGGGGAAATTCAATAATCTTCACTCCGTTGTTACACACACACACACACACACACACACATATTAACACACACACACACACACACTGGCCAAAATAAACTTATGTATACATACCTAAATACTTGCATTATTGTTATTGTTGTAGAGAGATAGCAGAGTGATGGGGGCTGCCGTAATCTGGCTCTCCAAGCTCAGTGCCTTGATCAAGGACTTTGACTGGTTCCTCTCCAGGGCGCCAGTCCATTCCCCACCCTCCCCAAGCCAAGACTGTACAGCCCAATATCTAGTATGGAGTTCTCATTAATTGCTCACCTTCTTTTTGCAAAACGAACCGTCGATCCACACTACGGAAAACATCAAGCTATGCAAAATATAGCGGAAATGTGCCTTTTGTGCCTTTCTTTTGGTATCTTTTCCAATCGTTTTTAGTCTTCTATTTTGTCTCTGTCTTGAACCTTTGTCAACCCTTTCCCATCTTATTCTCTACCCTACTTTTCCCTTGTGTTCTTGTTTGTCACTGACTCTCTTTGTCACTGTCTCTCCCTTTAGTGCACATGGCGTTGTGGAAGAAAGTGGTGATCGGGGGGTTCTGTGTGCTGGCGGTGTCTGGGTTGGTGGTGGTCTTTCTGCTGTGCTTCAAATCCAACAGAGGTAGAGAGACCTACAGTCCTCCAGCAACTCAGGCCGTTTATCTCTAACTGTGTATGAAAACCAACCTTCCTCTATCTACTTCCTCCTGCTCTTCTTCTCACCTCTTCTCTCTTATTGTAGGTAAAAGAGAAGCAGCTGCTGAATTGTCAGTGTGAGTTGGCTCGACTACTTCCTCTGCTTCCTCTCAATGTGACAGATGCTGTAGACGTTAGTGACAGTCTATCTAGTTTTATAAACTAGCATAGGTGAGGGTGAGATGAGATTGAGTGTTATGTTTCTGTTATTTATAGTAATACATTTTATTTATCTAGCGCTTTACATGGTACTCAAAGACACTACTTATAAGCATATTAAAAGCAATTAAAAACAATAAAACCAGTTACTATTAGTTGAGAAATGTAAGAATACTGTATGTGTAAGGCTAATCTGAGGAGGTGTGTTTTGAATGGGTACAGGTCATGGATGTGTAAATACTGTATTGATCCCTTAAGGTAAAGTCTATGTTGCAGTTGCACAAATAGTATAAGTATCAAGAAGAAATATAAATAAAAATTAAGGAGTGTGATATGTACAATATTTACATAGTCAAAGGAATGTTATGACATGGTATTTACATAAATAAGGAGTTGTAATGGTGAATAATAATAATAATAATAATAATAATAATAATTATGGTAGCAGTAGAATATTGGACACATTTCAAGCCTGTGTTATTTCACAAAACAGATATTATTGTCCAGTTTGAACCTCACTGTCTGTGTGACAGACACTTAGAGGGATATGTATGTATGTATATATATATATATATATAAAACGGTTGTTTTGCACGTTTGTACTCTAAACAAAAAGGCAAGAAATAATGATTTTTACCTACGTTTCTGTGCGGATTAAACAAACGAGACAAGGTTTCAGTCCCAAGTTAACGTCTAACGGACGTTATAAAACAGACGGCAGAATTTGCTATCTAACAACATTAAATTAAGACGTTGATGACAAAAAAGCACAAAAAGCATAAAACTAGCTAGGTTACATATACCATGTGTGAATATTGTGTGCAAATCAGTTGTGCAAATCATGAAGATAATATTAGAGGTGCTTGGTTATGTTATGTATTAACTAAAAAGGAGTTGTTTAGCAGAATAAAAGTGCATGAAAAAAGTACAAAAACTCTTATACTTAAAGGCCACCGGTTTGGTTATTAAAGTTCAATCTTAGCTCAGAATGCATAGCATTTAGTTTTTCATGGTTTAGATCATTTTGGCATTTAGCAGGTTTTTCTTCACCTCACTGCTGCCCGAGTTGACTTTATTTTCACCATCTCTCAGAAAGCCTTCGAGCCCTAAATCAGATGACTCTTTAACAGTGAATCTAACCCACGACACAGAGGTTTATAAAGCAGCCACAGGTAGCTTGGTTTTACTATTCTCCTGTGTACCACTGACTCTCTTCACTCAGTCATCATCTCAACAGCCATGTGTCTCGCCTCAACAGTTACAGCATGTTTTCTGTTGTAGCCACGGCAACCCATTTTCATCCAGTGATTCATGTTCTAATATGCATGCAGGGTCCATGTTTCTGTTTATGTAACTGACTACGTCGCTTTCCTGTTCAAGTATATGTGCACGCACAACATGGGTATGTTTACACGTATTGCCTTTGTCTGTTTCTGACATTTTTTGCATGTACATTGTGTTTGTGTCTAAGTATGTAACATATCTGCAGAGGCAGGACGAGTAGGATGTTGTTGGAATAGGACAGTTGTTGTACCTCTCTGAGGTACAGGCTGTGTTTACGGAGGAGCAAGCTGCTTGAGTAGGTCAATTATTATTTGTCTATTGTTGCAAACTGCTCAGAGCGTCAACTATCATCTTCTTGCAGACGCAGCGCCACTCTATGATGGCACGGAGGGTAGAGTGACCAATGGGGTGCGAGGTAGTGTGGCGTCGCTTCCCGTTGACATCAGCAACAGGAGCAGCTACAGTATCCCAGCCACAGTGTAGAGATATGCCCCACAATGGGCGGGACTTGAATTCAATTTTTTCCTTTTTACCTTTAAAGAAAAGGAAGTTCTAAGAATGGACTCTGAGGGCAAACATGGAAAGGAACACAAGAGGCAGAAATCCTGTTGATGTCCAGTGTTGTGGGATTTGAACACTTTCTTCACTGACGACTTTCCTCAGTGAAAAGGAGGGGCGTGGCAATAACAATTCAAACTGGGACCCGCTGCTCCCTCTCCCCTCCTCCTGCGCTCTAGAAGGCTTATGATTTTCAGCGTAACATTATTGTCTTTGTCCTTTGTTTCTTTCGATCACCATGTTTGTGCGACTTAATGTCCTTTTGTTATTGCAACTTCTCCATTTGTCTGATGTGCATGTTTAAATGGCCTTGCTGACAGATTGATTTGTATATACATTTTATCATCATCACAGGAAATGTGTGTATATATTTTTGCTTCATCCCAGAGACACCTGTAGAATAAAGACGTTGGTTTTATTTAGAAATGTGTCAGTACCATTCATTTTGCTCCAGCTGTCGTACCTGAAGCAACTTTTTATACCACAAAAAATGCGGTCCAAGAACATTATTTTTATTATTATCATGCCTGTATTACATTTCCATTACACTTTGTGCTGGATGGTGCAACCATCCTAAGCACAGATCCAAGACAAGAATACCAACATAACATTAAGTTGATTAGTTTCCAGTTCAAAAAAGGAACACAGGACAGAGACTTCCTTGAAAAGTCTAAACAATAGTGTCTGAAAAAAATGTCCTATGTTGGCACAGAGCAGATATAACTGCTGGTGGGAAGGGCAGTCCTTATTTGGTTTCAGGCCAGGCAAGTTTTGAATGCATGCAGCAGGTGGAGGAAATTAATCACATAAGCTTTGCTTGAGCTGTTTGTGAGATTACATTACCAACTGGGAAGTTGTTTTAGCCTGAACTCATTGTACAGCCGCTGCCATATTAATGGTGTATTGTGCACAAGGCAGCAGGAGTATTCTCTACGCACCAGACCAAGACTGCTCCTTTGTTACTGGTTTTATTTTGAGAGCCAGAAAGCCTCCACCGAAGGCCAGGTTATGGAGATGTGCCACAAAACTGTCTCTTATGTCTCCGTTATTGCTTTCAAAACAAAACATATTTCTGCTATCTGACTTTTGGTCATGTAATTAATAATTGGGAAATAAGCTCATCCACATGCTTGCCAAGATTAAGTGAGAAGACCGATTCCACTCTCATGTTTGACAGAGCCAGGGGAAACTTAGCTTAGCTTAGCATAAAGACGGGAAGGGATGAATTGTTGGCCTGGCTCTGTCTAAAGAAAATCTAAAGTGTAAAAATTACAAAAATGAAAGTGAACTCGCTGTAAAGCCACAGACACGTTTGCACACCCAAAAATAAATTAACTGGGTTCAGAGACTGGCAATTGTTTTTACCGTCATTCCCTTTTGTCTTTATGCTAAGCTAACTGGTTGCTAGCAGCAGCTTCATATTTTGCATATACTGTAGACTAAGAGTGGCATTGTTCTTCCCAGTTCTCAGCAAGAAAGCAGAAGTGTATTTCCTTATAAAATGCTTAAGGAATGATTCAAACACGCCTACTGTCAGGCGATATTCATCATACATACGGCTCTGTAATGTGTAATTATAGTGCTAAGTACTTATTAAGGCTTATGTAATATGCATCAGTCTTAACATAATTAAAGTCTGGGTTTTGCAGCCCCACTTATGACCGTATGTCTGTCTTTCTGTGTTTCACAGTGAGGGTAAACCGAGCTGCAGTCAGTGTGTGGAGCGAGAGACCACCTGGAGAAGGTGAGCTGGGCTTGTAATATATACCATTATATTAATGCTTTTAATGAAAATGTCTCCATGGACGCATTTATTAAAACGGGTGGACCTATTGAGCATTGAGCACTGAGAACTTCTCTTCCTTAAAGCAACTTGTCAAACAATTGACATTGATGTGACATGGGTAAATGTTCAAATGTAGTGTAAGAGTCATAAAGTCAGCACACTGATTCAGTCAGTTGCATGGCAATACCAACCAAAGTTTGCTAAAATTAGCTAAATTAACCAAGTGTATTGAATTGAGTTTGCGTTTAATTGCTTATGAATTAAACTTTCTTTCCAGTTGTAAAATTCAGAATGTGTCATTTGTTTTTCAAAAGTTACATGGTCTTGCTAATAAGTTCCGGAACCAGTTCTGGGAACTCTATCCATCTCTGAAGAACAAATAGACATAACAACAGTATTTTCACAAAAAAACAGCAACTCAAGGTCCACTTTGTAGCTTTTTCCAGAGCTTTCAAAATTCAGTAGGTGTTATAATTTTATCTATAGCTCTTTAAGGACATCTCTCGCATATACATTATAAGCACAATGGATCATTCTTAACCTAAAGTAAAACTTACACAATGCAAGATCTGTAGCATATACAGTCAAAGCTCGGGAAAAGACAAGTAAGTTTTATTAGTAATCTAGAAGATTTATTTTTAAACAAAGTCTGTTAAGTGCATTTTTTTTTCCATAGTTAAGTTCTTATCTATCTCTGAATGAGGTAACACAATGGTGATTGACCCCATGGTCCACTGATAAAAGCCCTTTGCGTTTACAGTATTACTAACTGGGTGTCTGTGGCTACATTACTGAGGAAAAATCACAAGTGGCTCACAGTTAGTGACGCGTCACCCAGGGCAGTTGCTGTGTAAGAGAGGGTAGGCGGAGCTAATGCAACAGACTCGCTCTTCAACTCACTTGTTTGTGAAGTGGGGTAGAGTTTTTTTTATCGCGTCTGCCATCATTGCGAGCACAAAGCCCTGGTGCCAACTGACTGATGTCACACAGGCTGTGATACTGATGGATCAGTGGGGAGAGACATCCAAAAACACTCTTGCAATTACCATTTATTGCCGCCAAAGAGAACAAAACAGAGATCTTTAAGATTGTAACATTAAGAAAACAGCAGTCTATGTCGACGATGTTACATTTATGAGATTGTCCAGGAGGGCCGATGTCTGTCACCTTCAGCTTTCTATGTGTTAGCATTCTAAACTCCAGCAGATTTCTAAAGACTATGGGATACTGCTCCTCAGATCTCTGCAGGGTAAATCCAGACAGCTAGCTGGACTATCTGTCCAATCTGAGTTTTCTGTTGCACGACTTAGACAACTTTTGAACGTACACATGTTTCACCAAAACAAGTTCCTTCTTGAGGTTATTTTGCAGAGGTACCGCTGCTCCGTCCTGCACTTAGCACTGCCCAAGACAGTTGTGATTGATTTAAAGAAATGTTGATAAACCAGAGCTCTCCCATCCCGGGATCCCTGTGGACTAGCCAGACCCTCCTCCACAGCGCTGTGGAGGAGGGTCTGGCAATGCGAGTCAAAGTAAACAGTAAAATAATATGAAGTGCAGAGGGTTCAACATGAGTTACAGAGAATCATGTTCATGTGTTTGGGTGCAGCCAATGACGAGGAGAGCAGCGTGGTGTCCAACGAGCCTGATGTGGAGTACACTGAGGTGGTTCATCCCCGGCCGGTAGATCCTGCCAGAGGTGACAATTGTGTTGTTTTGAGTCCATCTCTCAGCCAGTTTTTTTCTTCAGCTTCTTTTGTTTCTTTTTCTCCAAACTGTATTATTTCAATAACTTCGCACATTCTCTCTCCTCCATTCCAAACCTCACCGTAAAAAAACTTTTTTCTGCTTTGCCCACATTCCTTTACATTTGATAATACAGAGCAACACTTCCTGGGAGGGGCATAATTACCCATAATTAATACATCTTCTAGTTTAACTGCAGTGATAACTGCTGGGATTTCCACAACCATTGCAGACTTCATAAACAGGAAGGGCGTAGCTAATTGCCAGGCTGGTTTCTGATACTGGCCCCATCTTCGTTATGGTCCTGTGCTCAAGGTCCCGACAGGCTGAAGATGGCTGAGACAGAATGTGACACAATGATAAAATCAGACAGACAGTATCTGCTAAACGTTGTCTTTTGAAGTTCATGCAGGCTAATCTGTTGCTTTTTTACCTTAACAGTCCCACTGAGAAAAGGCACAGACACAGTGTACAGTGAGCTCCAAAACTCTCCACATGGTGAGTTTAACATCTTTAAAGCGGCTCTGATTACTATTTTTACATTTCCGATGGATTCAATGACTGCTTGTTATGGCGAAAGGGGGTTTCTTGTAGTAAAAACCAGAATGTTCACCCAGCTCAACTCAGTATTACTCCCCGCGTGTCAGAAAGCGATGCTTGGTCATGTGTCTTTTGCATTAGTTACTGATGCAAAACGTCTCCATCAGGGTCTCAGCCAGACGCAGGGGGCTTAATTGCAATGCAACCCCATCCGCTCTGATATTTGACGCTCTGGGTACCCCTTTGGTGTCATTTATTAAACGTGTTTTGTTGGGACCCCTTGGCACAGAGAGATGAACTGGAACAAAAATTTGGCCCGAGGTTTGGGATGGAGCTGCCTTACATGCGACGTGTGAAGAGGGCACGTGGAACGTTTTTGGAAAATTTAATTTTAATAGTATTGATGATATTGCATAATATAACACAGACGTAAAACAATAAAAAGGAATGAGGCCATTGTAGGAGAATCTGAGATTGCTAAAGACCTTCAATTCAGGATGGTCTGCCCACCTGCCCCCAGGTTGGAGGGGCCGTTTGGCTGCTCTAGAGCTTTCTTATTTCATTTTTGTAATTCAGTAGCAGATGTGATTTTAAAAGTAGCAAAGTACAGTACTTCAAACAGAACATACTTAAGTAAAATTACAGATTTAAAAAAAAAAAACTTTAAAAAGTAAAAGTGCACACAAAAACGTAATTACAGTAACGTGAGCAAATATAATTTGTTACTTTCTAACTCTGGCCAAAACACATAGACAGCTATTATACCCACTGACTGTACACTACCTGCCCACAAGTTAGCAAGGAGCTAGTGGACATAGTGGAGAATCTGGCAGCTAAAGAGCTAGGTGGTTGGATGGACAGTTTACCCAGGCCAGCTATAGAACCGTGACCGTATCCTGTTGCTGCTGGCAGGAACTTCCTGTTATTAAAACAGCAGCCAGACGCTGGCTGTGTCTATCAAGCAGTCCATCAGAGTCCAAATGTTTCCTGTTCAACAGTGACCACAATTCCAAATTGTTGAAAGAAGCATTGGTAAAAGCATGAGGGAATATTCTAAGTATTGATTCAGACGACAGGGACAGGAATGGCTGAAACAAAGGCCTCCGCAGGGGAGGGAACAAGTGAGTCAGCAATCTCAGCCACGTCATCATTACTGTCAAATGACTAATGAATAACTCTGCGGTGAGCCATTGAGTTAGCAGGATACATGTTTCACCTGTGATGCTTTTTTTCCCCTTTAGGTGCTGCTGACCCTCATGACTATGTGAGTAGTTTGCCGCACAATCACACTTGTGTTCTCCTCGTTTCTTATTTTTATTATTATACGTCTGTACTGTTTTTGCACCTTGTGTAACTTCAAAACGGTCCACTATACTATATTGTTCACTTACTGTGTAGATGTTCATAATACATTTGCATACTTCTGTGCAGTTTATGAAATTCACACGTTTTATTGACATATTTCATTTTATATCTCCAGTAAACCGGATTGTTTTAAAAATATAGATTAGATTCTGTAAACTGTTAAACACTGTTAACTATGATTTGCAGACTGAACATCAATGCACATTGTTGAAAAGATAGACTATGTATAAGATTTGCATCTCCTACTACAGTTAAATGCTATCAAAACAATTCCTTTGAGTCAAATCTGCCTAATATGTTGTAGATGCTATGACTTTTCTAGATTGACAACTTTTTAAATAATTTCGTTTCAAAAGCTGTCCCATACACAAAGTTCCGTTTTTAAGTTTAGTGTTTAAGTTGCCAAACAT
This sequence comes from Etheostoma cragini, assembly GCF_013103735.1. NCBI lineage: Eukaryota > Metazoa > Chordata > Actinopteri > Perciformes > Percidae > Etheostoma > Etheostoma cragini. The sequence continues at coordinate 7,022,485 of NC_048408.1, forward strand.
GAGGCCCGTCCCACATGGCATCATACACTTATACACAAACATCTTCCTGTTGCATGTACAAAGCATTTGGAAAACTACAAATATATATACACACATACACAAATATATATGTACATACTATATACATACACACAGCACACAAACACACACGTATACTTTGTGTGTGTATACTAGGTGACATGTTAGGTGATCCAATTGTTCTTCACCATAGGAAAGGAGTTTTATGTAGTAAAAGTACTCAGTAAAGTTGTGAGAAACAGTACTCACAACTGCACACAACTGTGTAACCAAGTACATTTATTACATTACTGTACTTAAGTACAACCTTTGAGGTACTTCACTTCTTTTTATGCCACTTTTTAATTTTTCAGAGAGAAATAAGGTGCTTCTTTCTGCCCTACATTAATCTGACAGATATTTTTAGTAGTTACTTAACAAATTAAAATGTGTTTTCTCACAAAACACATGTAGTTCATAAAATATAAAGTTTTATTATAAATTAAACTACCCAACAATATAACAACCAGCTGAAATGATTAGACCATTAAACACTTAGCTGATTAGCAGAACTGTTTGGATTGTTTCCAGTTTCTAAAATATAAGTTTTTTTCTGCAATACTACTTTTACTTGTGATACTTTAAGTAAATTTTTCTGATGATACTTACATACTTACATACTTATAGACTTAAGTAACATTTTCAATGCAGGACTTTTACTTGTAACAGAGTGTTTTTACAGTGTTGTATTAGTACTTTTAAATGAGTAAATGATCAGATCTTCTTCCAGCACTGCATGTATGTTACTTGTATGTGATTTAAACCATTGCTGTCTCTGCGCTGGCCACCTCCTGGTCACAGGGATCCTTTGCAGGCCGATAATCCAGAGCAAAGGGAAACGGCCGTCAAAGTTTCCAGACAAGAACAAAGGCCCTCGGGCTGGGGCTTCCTTCCCTATCGCCAATCAGATCAGCGCTGTGGCTCAGTCAAATTACCTCCAAACCCATCTCAGCCAGCCTACTGTCCCCCCCCTGCATGCCGTAACCACCGCCGACTGCACTGATTTTATCCCTACATGGTGTTAGAGGCAGTTAAAGAGAGGAATGTGAAATAATGAGCTAAGGATGTGACATCATGATCTGAAACGGTTCATCCTTTCATCAGTGGATCTTCTTCATGGCAGATTCTGCGGTTTGGCCTGATAGTAGTCTTATAATGTTTTTTCTGCTCCTCCGGCAACTGACATCACTCAAAAATGTCAAGTTTGTGTTATGGAGAAAAAAACAGAGCATCCTGCAGGAGTGTGATATTGGATTTCATTTCGGTAAAAATGACAATTAGCATTTAGGTAGTTAAGGGAGATCGATGCAAACACACTTTAAAATCCCATTTAACTCACATAGGAGCAGTTGCTTTTTGCACATATTACCAGAAACTAAAAAAGTTATTTATGACCTTAATCCTGTGATAGTTTTAAATATCACAGAGGACTGAGACAGCCTTAACTGCTGTGGATCAGGATGATGAATGAATCAGCCATGACAGGGTTTAATGGCTCTGCTTCGTGTGTCAGCAGGGTTCAGTGGAGTATGCTGAGCTCAACAGTGAACATCCGGAGACCAATCACTACCGTCCAGAAGTCAACGGCCACCAGGAGCTGCCAGCGCCGGTGGATTAGTGACAATCACCTTCTTTTGTTTCCATTCCCACTATTATCGCTTATCCACTTGTTTTTGTAGCTACAAAGCAATTTCTCAGTTTCCAATCTGTAAAATAATTGACTGCTAAAATAGCTATTAAAATTGTTTTCTATCAATAAAGGCATGTCACTTATTCTTACTGTTTGTTTGTGTGTTTTTCCATGTGTGACGGCGGGCCATGATAGTACAGCTGCAAAGAAATTTGATTAGCAGACAGCTATCATCGTCATCAGTAACATCATCCAAAAGTGACTTTGTTTTGCCAATTGCATTGGCACAGAGCACAAACACTGGAATACCTGCAGTGCTCTCTTAGGCATGTCAAAAGGAATATAAATGAAATTAAGGTTAAGTAAAAATACAAAAACAGATTTGCATTATTATTACACAAACAGTATGCCACTTTGCAAACATTTGTTGTGTACATTTTTTTTTTTAAAGCTATTGTATGTATACTGTCTGAGTTTGTTTTTGCACTGTATGTTGAGGCCACGTCTAAGATAATTTTCTGTCATGACAGACAATACATTTTCTGAATGTGAATACTCTTAGGTACTTTATGTATTCATTCAGATTCAGAATACTTTTTACCAAGGGGCAATTCAGTCTATCCCATCCACGTAAATGAAATAACCCTGCCACCTCACCATGCCAATCACAAGTGCACATCAACAGGTTGTGTTAAAGCTACATAGTGTAATTCAATTCACTTTTATTTAAATAGCGCCAAATCACAACAACAGTTATCTCATTGCGATTTTCATAAAAGAGCAGGTCTAGACAGTACTCTGTGATGTTATGTACAGAAACCCAACAATGTAAAAATGTCTCCCATCACCAGCTGTGAGGGGCAGCAAGCAGGCTGGCTGATGAAGAGCTGAGTGGGTGGGTTGGGGTGTAGGGTTTGGCCATGTCCTGGATGGATGCTGGGGCTGATCCGTTTGTGGCCCTGTATGCAAGTACCAGTGTCTTGGAGCAGATGCGGGCAGCAACTGGTAACCAGTGAGAGAGCGGAGGAGCGGTGTAGTGGGAGAGAACTTGGGGAGGTTGAAGACAAGTCGAGCTCCTGCGTTCTGAATGAGTTGCAAGGGCCAGGTGGCACCTGCAGGCAGGCCATTCAGGAGGGAGTTGCAGTGGTCTAGACGTGAGATCACTAGAGTCTGAACCAGAACCTCTTCACTATATGTTATTTGGTATCATATCCTATGATTAAACATAAAACAAGTCTCTCTGAATAATACCAATAGACTAACTACATTACATATACAAAAATACTATCTTTTGCTACGGATACACCTCACATCATAGTCTTAACGGACATTAGGCCTTTGACAACACCAACACCAACGGCTCAAAACACCGCTTAAAAACCAAAATGTAGCAATGTAAATGTAACCTTTGTGCGTGTTAACCCCGGGTGCTCCGGTTTCCTCCCACCATAAAGATAATGAAAAATGTGTTTTTCAAGTAAAGGCTGAAAAAAAGCCACAGGCCTCTGTCCTATGTCCTTTCAAGAAAGGGAAACCATGTTAGAAAGGTAATGGTTAATTTATTTGGTAATAGCATACTTTTGAAACAATTGGCAAATAAGTAGAGTTAAATGTAAATGTAAATGAAGAGGGTGCTTTAAAAAAAGGAATCAGAGACAAACTCATTTGAGGAGACAGAAGCTATTTACTGTAGCTTTAAAACACTATTAATGTTCAGTTTAGTCTTTTTTAAAGTTTCAAAAATGTATTTGTTGATCCCTTAAATCCCAGTTAAATTCACACACTGACATATTTACTTTGAAATTGGAAAAATTCAAAGTTAAGATAAAATAATTTAGTGTTGTTTTCAACTGATTATAATTTTAAAAAAAGATATTAAATCACAAATCAGCTGTTGTGTACTGTGAATTTTGGTGGTGGGGCTGTTTGCATTCACACTGCATATTATGTATATTCACTTTTCAAATGTCACTTGTTGTATCAAATCTGTCATATCCTTACGCTACAAAAAAAGAGTCGTATTTTTATTGGAAATGTATTGGAAAGTTCTATCCCTTCCTCCCTTCCTGACAGGCATTGCGAAAGCAACCATGGAGGGTGGAACCTCGGATAGCCCAGTCAACAAAACGTGACATCACTTCCTGTTGAAACTGTTTTCCCCATAGATATCACTAGATACATCTGTCTGATGTAGTTTTATCTTCACACAGTAGATATAGATCTGTCTGATGTAGTTTCATCTGCACACAGTAGCTATAGATCTGTCTGATATAGTTTCATCTGCAGAAAACAAAAGATCATGGATGTCGTGTGCGTCATAGATATGTTAGAAGAAAAAAAAGCTGAACAACCAGAGCTTAAGATGGAGAATTGGGATTCAGCCTAAGTTAAAGTAGGCAAACAGGCCTATGAGAATGATCGTTTCACCAAGGCAGGAGAAAAAGTGTTTCATATCTCATGGATCCAAAAGGTCCGTCAGAAAACACAGTTCAGAAATCAGAGAAAGGGAGAAAGACCATTAAATGTAGCCAGAGGTCTGCTCTGGACATGTGTTTGGTTTTCAACTGATTATGATTCTTAATAGAAATGTCCTAAGTCATATTAACTCCCACTGCTCTCTTTTAATACAAAGTTTACACCTGTTAATTTTTATAAATGACAAGTGACTCATTGAATGGTTTCAGTTATGAGCTGTAGTTCTTAAATGTATAGGTTAAGACTATCATTCAAGTCGGTCCGTTTTATCACTTATTTTTTTTAATGCTTTTCCTCACTTTTTTTTTTTCACAGAGGCCGAGTTTCCTTCTTTACATATTATACGATTTGCTCCCTCGTACATATATGGACATAAAAAAGAAGACACTGGCAAAATTGGACTCTAAAATCTAGAAACTATAAAGAAAATATATTGATAAATTTCATGCACATTGTAAACATGAATATAACAGAGTATGTTCATCTGTTTTGGGTTGTTTCCCCCCAGCCATTCAGGTGTCCTCTCCCTGTTGTTAGGCCTACATGAATGCACAGTAGTCTACACTATGTAGTTATTGGTCAAGTGAACTAAGACTATAATTTGGGAGGATGGTACAATTAGCATATGTTTTAAAAATGTATAAGCCTCCCACATTATAGTTGTTACAAAATAAAAAAAAAGTCAACTGAAATAATTTAAGGTGCATTGGTCCACTATAGAAACACACATGTACAGCACTTTGTTGCTCTTAGTATTTGACTTCATGCAAATTCATCTCAACCACTGCCGTAATATGTTCATCAAACTTCCAACAACAATGTGAACAGAAGTCTTCATACAGAAATATAACCATAACAATGTCACATGAATCAATACATTAAAAAAATGTCCACCATTAATATTTGTAGAGAAGGCAGACATTGGTGCATAAAAATGGACCAGAATGCAAGAAAATAAGTAACCCGTCCTTGGTTTCAGTCAATGTGTTGCATACTTCCACTGATGATTTCCTTTGTCTTCACCACTAGGGGATGCCATAATATCAATAATGCTCACCAAGTAATTGTTCTTCCCTCACACAGTTTCAGTGTGGGTGGCACACGTGCATGGATCCTTGTTGTGGCAGAACATTGAAGTCCACAACCAGATGTAAGTAGGAATCACTTGTTATTATGTAATGTGAACTTGAAAACATGAAAAAATTAAACTGAGGCAAGGATTGCAATTAGCAGAAATTAATACCAATAAAGATGACAGTATGTCTTTATATCTACATATACATACTGTGTCAGTACATGTATAGTTATACATATGTACATATATATACATTTATATATATATATATATATATATATATATATATACATATGTGTATATGTATATATATGTGTGTGTATACATATATATATATATGCTCTGATAATGTTGGCATGGCAACTGCATTTTGAATAAATGTATTTAAATATGTATATGCATGCACTGATAATTTTGGCATTGCAACTGCACTTTGAATAAATGTATTTAAATATATATATATATATAGCTTGTCCTTGAATGATGGGCAGCCTGCCTTTAAAACATCAGTCCCTCTACCTGTATCAGTCATCTTCATGAGCTGACGTTCTGCAGTCTGGAGCATGTTTCAGGACGTCACTGGCAACGTCACAGATGACATCAATGGATTCACTCAATCTGTGGTAGATTTAATTTGCAAAACAACAGAAGCAACTGTACCCAAAACTACTGTTAAAGCGCCCATATTATCGAAATTTTCAGGTTCATAATTACATTTTGAGGTTGTACCAGAATAGTTTTACATAGTTTCATTTTGAATAAAGACATATGTTTGGTGTACCGCACGTTGCTGCAGATCCGTTTTCCCCCCCTGTGTGTTTAGGTCTCTGTTTTAGCTACAGAGTGAGACATCTTACTTCAATACTATCTTTGTTGGGAGTCGCACATGCGCAATAGGTAGGAAAGTCTTCTTCTAAATGAGGGACACTTGTGGAATACCTTCAGAACAGGGACATGGAAGTAGTTCTTTTGACGATTATGGTCAACTAATGCTAATGTGTTGTAGCAGTGTTTTGCCATTGAGAACGAGCTAGCTTGCTAACGCTAGCACGCTACCCCCAAATAAACACACGCACTGCTGCCTATATGGACTGAAACATGTGCCACCAGAACCAGAATTTGAATCATTTGTATTTGAATTTGAACTGCTAAACTTGAATAATTGCATCAAAAACATTTTTTCATTGCATTGTTTAATTGGAATCATTGCACTGAAAAACTGAACCTGAATAGTATAATTTGAAATTGAATTTATTCGTTTGGAACTGAAGTCCGATAAAATTTGATCCTCACTGAAAATTCAACTCTCTATACATCTTCAAATTCAGTTCTCAAAATTCAATTTCAAGTTACTGTGACAGACAGAAGGATGAAGGAAGAGCAGTCAACCACAGATCAACAGATAGAGTGCAGTGGTACAGATACAAAGGACTCCTTGTAGACAGGTGACCAACATGGATTCAGCTGGGACAAATAGGGTGATGACAATTTAACATATAGCTACAATGTAACAATCTTTTTTTATGCTAATGGTTGAAAAAAATCACTTCTACAAAAGAGCTATAACATTAACAACAGTTAAACAAAATATCATTAGATTGAAGAAATGTGTTAAATTGTCTTTATCCTATTTGTCCCAGCCGAATCCACGGTGGTCACACGTCTCACGCCAGACTCTGCACTTCTTCCTCGTTTCATGCCGAGTACTGGGCTCCAATACGTAGGTTCTGATTGGCCGAGGAGTCCTGTGTATCTGTGCCACTGAACTCTGTCTATTGATCTGAGGTCGATTGCTCTCCCTTCATCCTTCAACTATCCCGGATGTCTGTCACAGTACCTTGAAATTGAATTGTGAGAGGATCAAATTTGATCAGACTTCTGTTCTAAACAAATAAATTCACTTTCAAATTATGGTATTTAGATTCAGTTTTTCAATGCAATGATTCACATTTCACCATACAATTTCAAATGATGTGATTCCATTTAAGTATTTCAATATAATGATTGAAGTTTAGTGATTTTAATTAAATAGAAATTCTTCAAATTCAGTTTCTGGTGGCACCTATTTCAGCCCATAAGCCTACTGCAATCTCGAAACGTGGGCAAATATAAAGCAGCAGCCTAAAATTTGAGAAGAGCAGTAAAGGAGGCAAAAATTGACTAGAAGAAGAAAGGGGAGCTACAATTCCAGGAGTGCAACCCCAGAAGCATGTGGCCAGGTCTAAGAACTATAAAAGTAAAATTTAAATTCTGGAACCACTACAGTTGGTTCCAGAAGTTGGTTCTGTAGTTACAGCCTACAACCTAAGACCCCGTAGCACACATCCTCAACACCAACCTGTCTCGTCAAAAAAAAGAAAGGAAGCTATTTGAGATTGCTGTTCATTGATTACAGTTCAGCGTTAAACACAATGGACGAACGAGGCCAAGAGGGAGTTGGAGTGGGGGACACACACCTCCTTCACAACGTGTTTAAATTAGTCAGACTCAGATGTATTTACTAAATGGAAAACTGATGGATTTAACAACTAGCTTGTGAACTTTGCATCTGGAGTTGGTGGAGACCAAAGCAGAGCTAAAATGAGAGTGAATGTTTGACTTCACATTGAAAAGCATGACTCTAAATTCCTTTTTATGTTGCTTTGTGTCTGCTTGATGTGTAATTAGGCAAACACACCAGAACAACGTATAAGGTGATAATGTGTGTATGTTGTTATTCTGCTTGTTCCGGTGCCATGGAGTGCCCAAAAAATCAGTTGAAGCAGCCTAAAAGTAAGACTTACAGAATTAGGTAATTTAAATGAAAATGTTTTTTAGGATAGGAATGTGCACCTGGGCCCACATTATTATTGTAATGTGGGAAGCAGCTAACATCTATTTAATCACAAATATCACATCACCTTTAGTTAGTCAGGGAGTGCCAATTGAGAGCAAGCTCTTTTTTCCATTATTGATTACATGCCCTCTTAAATTACAAAACACACAATAATTACTGAACATAGTAATTAATATATACCATTGCAATACACAGTACACACAGTTTTCTCTCTTAGACACACACAGTTACACAATTCAATTTTACTGAATCATTTTAAGAACTAAAAACCCACTTCATTATCTCACAGCAATCTTATGCTGTCGTGTCATTGTATTTACAAAAGACCATTGAGCAAACGTAGAGCAAAATGTAGAAGAGGCACATGGTTATACTGATGCAAGGTAACATCCCCCGGAGACTCTGCAGGATGTCCTTGTTAATGTTTCTTAGGACTCGATTGGCACCAGACAACTACTCTGCACTCTTGAAAAAAATTATTTTCATCAACCCCATACAACAATAATCTATCAATCAATCTATCAGTATGTGCATAGCTCATCAATCTATAAATCTAATCAATATGATTGTGAAAACATGCATCTGATACTTTTCAACACAGTGTATATATTCACAACCTTGTGTTCTGTCAGACACATTCACAAATGTGCTCAAATGTATTATTTAGTTCATAATAGTTTTTTTAATGTCATCCTCTCACATGGTGCACATTGTGAATGGAACATGGACATCAGCGTCCGCATTGTTTATTAAAAACTCACCTTATAGTTAGAGTTCCCTGTAATTAAATGTTCTACATCCAATAACCTCAAGGACTCCAGGGGCCTGCACTGATAGTGTTGGCATGGCAACTGCACTTTGAATAAATGTATTTAAAGGTGAATGTTTATCTCTCTCTCTCTCTCTCTCTCTCTCTCTCTCTCTCTTTTTCTCCGCCAACATCCTTATTAAAATCCCATTAAGCTTTAATGACCTGTATTCATCCGTTTTGGTCAAAACATGAACTCATACGTCTATTAGCGTGTCCTCGTCTTTCATTCGGTCCTGCTCTGAATTCATCCAGCTGAACTTCCTGTTGCTGTCAGTCATAAAAACAATTACGTTTTCTTCTTTTTTTTAATGTCCTTTTGGGTTAGTGCATCTCAGAATCTCCTGTTGTTCTTCCCCACTGAGAACAAAACGCAGAGCTGATCAGTCTTTCATACATACACTATTTTAATTATCTTGAAATTGGAATTAAACAAAAAAATGCTTACTCTGTTGTTACTATCACACACACACGGGTGGACGGTAACTAATAGAACATAATTTAACAGTTGTATTTCTGTTTGTTTATATTTCCAATTGCATTATGGGACCTATATTTGTGTTTCGACAACTTTTCACGGCTGTGGAAGTGAAAGTGACACAGTTTTATTCGTCTGCATTTTAACTAGCAAGTCATTTTAAGGAAGCTAATTGGATTAGCATGCATCAAAAGCATAAAAAAGCATAAAAAGCGCAAAAAAGTGTTGAAACATGCATAAAGAAGCCCTTCAAATTATGTAAAAAACAGAAGTTTACTGACGGAGCAGCTGTGTCTGAGAAATTTAAAACAATTGGGAAATGCCTTGTGTTTTATTGTAGCTACACACAACACATCTGTTTTCAATTACGGAACAAAGTCCTGGTAATAAACTGCTAGAGCGTTTTCTGATGTTTTATGGATTTATTTTTTAGAGAACAGAGCGCTCAGTGACTGTGCCAAACATATGCCATTCAAAATGAACCTGTAGCGCCTGTACCTGGATTCATTTGAAATGATTGCCTCAATATTTAATCTCATCAGTACACATCTCTGATCTAGAAGTATCCGTCATTATTAAGCAAAACTCCAGCAACGCTTGTTGAAAACAACATTAATGTGAGTCTCACGAGTTTGGTGGCCTAGTAAGGTCCCATTCAGGTTGGTCTTCATAATACTACACTTTCCGTTCTTACACCTTGTAAGAAGTCACTCCTAAAAGAAACTATACTGAAATCATTTTGTTTGAATCTCCCTTCATTACACACCTGACCTGCCTGCTGCATAACAGTTAGGCAAATTATAAAAAGGAGATAAAATTTGCTTTTAGGGAGGGCAATATTTGCATCTAAAAACCACCCCTGATAAAATGAACAGATGGCCTCTCCCTTCACAACACTTCATTGTTTCAGTGCAGTAAAAAAAGACCATTCACCAGGATTACCTGCTGTAAAGTCAAATTTTACAATTTATATTTATTTCATAAAATCATTGAGTTTGTATTATTACAGAAATGTGTTGTGTATTATGTATTTTAGCATGAGGATATTTAGTTTTCTCCTCTGTGACAGATTGGAGGCTGTGGTTAAACCAAGTGCAAAAGTGACAAACTGTTAGATTGCTTCAGCCAATCAGCTCGCAGAGCTCGCCGCTCTGTCATACCGTGCAGTGCAGGGCGTTCTTGACTCGCATGCTTTGAATTTAACGAGGAGAGGGAGGAGATTTGTCTTTTTGTCCATGCTAATAAGAACGTGTAAAGCTTGCACTGCTTTACAAGCACTGTTATTGCCTCAGGACACACCAAATATTGACAGAATATAGTTTGAGCATAGTCGCGCCAGTTCACAGAGTACAGCAGTAATTTCATGAACACCTTGTGTACAAAGACTGTAGGTAAATATGATATTAGTAACCTTAACTGATACGTCATCCATGCGATTATGTTGCAAATGTGTTATATCACATTTCATAACAGCTCCGAAGTCAGAGAGGTGGAATTAGGGGGAGCTGAGGATGAATACTAATTTGACTTAACACTGTTGCTTCATTTAGAAAAGCTTGTTGCCAGGAAACTGAACCCACTTTTGATCTTCAATCTCACTTTAAAGCCCACCCAAACTAAAACTGACCTAGTGTGTCCCAGCCAAAGAGTTTAAAGCAACCATTCATCAGCTATCTTCTTGTGAAATGCAGCAAATTGAGGTACCTGTGTAGCTCACCTGGTAGAGCGTGCATGCATGCCATTCCTCCTCTCTCTCCCCCTTTCCTATCTTTAGCTGTCTTGTCTAATTAAGGCCTAATGCCCAAAAAAATGCAGGAAATTGGATTAACACAGAAATGATCTTGTAGTACTTGTAAGGCAGTAATTATTCAGGAAAGTGTAGTTGGTCTCCACTTTTATGCAGTTGGATAACATGAGCCAGTTTCCAAATAGTGTAGACAACATTAAAAGCAACGTAAAGATTGAATGTATACAATACTCCTTTAATACAACAGTTAAAGGCTGAATAGAAAACAGAGAGCTGGTGCTGGCTGCGTGCACAGAACTGCTGTTGTTTGACTCCCTGAGTAATCATACTCCAACACATGGCCTGTGGCTGCACAAAGTCTTTTGAAGACTCGATGGGATGATTACCGTGTCAGATTTAATCACTGTAAGCAGCAGGGTGTGAGTAGGAAGTTCATCTGGTATCCTAAGTTAATTGAGTTCTGACTGCAGTTGTGCATTTATCCCTTAAAATGCCTAAATATTGAACAGCTGGTCGGATCATCCAGGTTTTATCCTCTACTTAAAGAGTTCTACTAAATCCGGTGGTCCTGCAACATTGTTGTATGTAGCTACATGCTAACGCCAGGAAAATCTGTAATCTTGGCTCCCAATGTTGTTTATTTCTCCCCCAAATTTCAGGTCACATTCTTTTGAAACAAGTCAGGTTATTTAATATTTGGTTAATAAGCCTTTATCTGGAATTTTTGACGGTAGAAAGTGTATTTTATCACTGTGCACTGCTAACTAACTAATATTGACCGCATGCCAAAGCCAAGAACATCTGTAATCTTGGCTGCCCATATTGTTAATTTCTACCCAGTTTTAGGTCACACTATTATTGAAACATGTCCTGCGCTTTATCATAGACTCTCAAAGTGCTTCAGCGGGAGGACTACTCTCTAACACAACCAATGTGTAGCATCCACCTGGGTGATGCACAGCAGCCTCACTACACCAGACGCTCACCACACATCAGCTTGGCAGAGAGGGAGGGGAACATATTTTAAGTGGTGGGGAAAACCGGAGAAAACCCACACAGACACGGGTAGAACATGCAAACTCCGCACAGAAAGACCCGGACAACCAGGGTTCAGAAAAACCTGCATTTTTGGGTTGCAAAAATTGTATTAAGGAAGCTCATCAAATGCATTCTTACAATAGTCTACACATGTGTTGCTTTTTATTATTATTTATCAAATAAAGTCATTTAATAAGTGACTTTTATGCCACTAAAAAGAGGCCTTTTGAGAGGAGGAATGAGGAAGAAAAAGGCCTAAATGCATCATGTAAAGTGTCACATCATCTCACATCCTTTCTGTATAGCGTCTACAGGGCGTTTCCCTAAACTAGCAGTGTACTATAACTGGACTGGACCAACAGACCAACTATCCCTACAGAGATGATGCGTATTGCAAGAAGTTAAAAAAAAGTAGTGAAACAAAGAGAAAAATTCCTAATTCTGAATTATTTGGGGTTCTCTTTTACTAGAGTGTAAGCTGAGTTGTTAATAAAAACGTCACGTGGCATATGGTTTGTAAGTGTAAATCATCATTAGACTTTGGCCCTTTGCAAACATGACACACACATTTCTAAACACCTCCCCTCCCCACAGTTGCATAATTTACAGTTTCACAAACATACCCAGTTACAGTTAGCCTGTATTCATAATCCAAAGTCAGAAAAATACTATTGTTAATAACCAAGTTGCAACATAGTAAACATATTTCACATTTGGTACATGTAGTTTCACACATTTGGAAACACCAATACCTATATAATATTCTTGAAGCTGTGCTTAAATATAGATCAGCCTACTTTGTCCGTTTAAATGTGTAGTGGGTGTTTAAACAATATTTATTCCATGCAGTTTTCCACGCTCCCAGTGTGTTTTCACCCAGGGCTGATGTGTGTGATGTGCAGGCATGCCAGCAGCCACTCATTCACTTCCAGGTACAGTCTGCTGCGGTCCAGTCACATTTCAACACGAACTGCTTTCGGCCTGATAAATGCGCATGCGCAGTACAGCTGACCCCTCCGGTTTCTGCGTGCAATGCCACGTTAGTAGCGGTAGACACAAAATACCAGCTACTCTCCCAACCCTACCAAGGAAGCAACACCAAAACTAAGACCAATTTCACAGCTAAACCTTCGCGGACCGTGTCTGCAGCTCTCGTCTCTCTGTCAAGAAGAATACTCGACGACAACTATGTTTAAGTTTCTGCTCGTCTGCACACTGGTTGTGGCCAGCAGAGCTGAGGTCGGCGAGGAAGAAGATGTCCTGGTGTTGAAGAAAAGTAACTTCGACGAGGCTCTCAAAGCTCACCCTAACATCTTGGTTGAATTCTGTAAGTAACATCAGCTACAAAATCTATCCAGCTAGCGCTAGCCGTCTTCATCAGGCTCGCTGGTTGCGTTGCTAGCTAGTTAGCTAACGTTAACGTTGAATGCAGCCTGGGTTAATGTTAGCATTACACTTGGACACTTTTGACAAGTTAAAGTCACTGCTGTCTGTGGCGGACTTAATGATGTCGTGCTTAATTTGGAATCTATGCGTGAATGTATTACACCTAGTTCGACACCAGCTATTTCTCTATAATGTTAGTTCAAACTGAGGAAGGAATGTACGGGGCATTGCTTATAAGACTGCGTTTTCTCTTTCTCAGACTGATACAATTTGACTAGCACCTGGCAACGTTAACGTTATCCTCAAAGTGTGAACGTATTCTGATGGGGATACGGATTTTGGCACGACGCATTAAAACCCCCCCCGGCGTGATTTAGCTGCTACTATGTTGGCTAATCTTAATGCAAATGTTTATGTACATGGTTGCTTTAACTTGGCCATCGTTAGCTCCAGGGTGTTATAGAATAGCAGCGCACCATGTTGCATTTTTAGAAATCGGCCACGGCGTGCATTATCCCTTTTTGCCGTTGGGATAAGACTATAACAACATAACCATTAATGCCAAAAGTAGCCATAACCGAAAATAGTTAGATTAGGTAAAACTCTAAAGTGGTAGGTTATCAATTTCGATTGCCTGCAGTGGTTTCATACTGGCTGTTTCAGTTTTGGTGCAGCCCGGTTGTCTCTTTACTGTAATTCCGATGCAGTTCTTCACTTATTTTACATAATAAGAATAATGGGAATAATAACAGGATGCATTTGTTTCATAGCCCAGGCTCTATTATTAAGGCTCTATCACTTCTCCATAGCCTGCTGGCCCATCCCGCTATACTTTTGTCAGATTGTTGACCTGCTCACACACTGTGTGAAAAATCCGTGAACCAGTCAGAGATGGCCGTTGGGAAGATTATCCAATGAGCTCGGCATGGGAGGGATGAAGGCTTTTTTTCGCCCTTGTATTTGTCAACTGGGCGGGATTTTTAGTGCGATGTGGAGCTAGGTTGACGTGTACTTTACAAAAGTTCATCTGTACGTTTATATTGGCTGGACTGGAACGAGGAAGTTTTATTCTTTGTCAAGAATTTAAGGTCATGCAATGCAGGTCGTTTTAGTCGACGTGTCAGTTTTTGATTAGGAGATTATGGGTTTGATATTTTTGCCCGTCCCTTTGCCATGTACAATTGGAAACTATGACTTACAAATCAACATGTGAAACCCATGGACTTTTAAAAAATAAATAAGGGGAAACCACAGTGGTAGCTTGCTCTGGTTTATGGCAATTTCCCTCACAAATCCTCAAAGAAGTTATTTTTAAAGTTCAGTGTGTGAGTGTGTGTGTGTGTGTGTGTGTGTGAGTGGCACATTGCCAGAGCCCAAACTGACATTTAACTTACAATTGAAGTTAATAAAGAAAATCATCACATCATCAGTTGGTGAACAAGTAATCCTTTTATCAAAACAGTTGGTTATCACTTCTGTCCATTGACCGATCAATTAATCATCTAATCTTATCCTTCACTTTATTCTGGAGGGCCATATTATTTAGGGCCGCCTACGGCCTTCGTGCCTTTTTTGCATAGAATACTAAGCTATTAAAATAATTATTTGCAAGATTATTTAAATCATGTTTCAATGTTGCACAGTGAATCTTTACAATTAACTATATGTCTTATTGAATACCTTACCTATAGGCCAGTAATATGTTAGAATTATGTGAAAAGTACTCATAATATGCTTTTTGGCTTTCCCCCTTTCCTTTTATATATCTTTTTTCGTGCATGTTATAGGTTTACAAAGTGAAAAAGCTCAAAGATGATTTACCATCTCCAATACAAAAAAACTGTTCACCATCTCTCCAAACAGCTCCATTGTAGTCCAGCCTTTACTTCAGAGACATACGTGCGTCACTTTGTAACGCGTTATAATGCTCATCTAGCTGCTAGCGTGGCACGCCCCCACACTCTGCAACTGACAAGCTAGCAATACTTGGTGAACATGTGACTCCCAACAAAGATGTTACAAAAGTGAGATGTCTCACTCTGTAGCTAAAACGGAGAGCTTAACACATAGGTAAAAGAGGAACTGCAGCAATGTGCAGTACAACAAATATATGGTAGTTTCTGACAATTAAACCACATAACCCTATTCTGGTACAACCTCAAAATACTATTATAAACCGGAATCTGGGCATAACCTGAGCACTTTAAGCGTTTAAGGCATTTTATGTTTTGAAAACTTTCCTAAATTGACTAAAATGGAGACTCCCCTTGCAGTGACTCTGAGGACTCCCTAGGGGTCGCAGACCGCCTGTTGAATCTCTCTGCTCTAGAGCAACAATGTAAACGTGTGTGTGTGTGTGTGTTTCCCCTCCTCACTCTCCTGCAGATGCCCCATGGTGTGGTCACTGCAAGGCCCTGGCTCCAGAGTTCGCCAAGGCCGCTGGCATGCTGAAGGCCGAGGGCTCCGAGGTCCGCCTGGGTAAGGTGGACGCCACGGAGGAGACCGAGCTGGCCCAGGAGTACGGCGTCCGGGGATACCCCACCATCAAGTTCTTTAAGGGCGGAGAGAAAGAGTCACCCAAAGAGTACTCCGGTGAGCATTTTTTGTGATTTTCATTGGCCCAGACTTACTTGCTTGCATGAGAGATTTTTTTAGAAATTAGAGGCAGGGGGCAAATTTCCTCCTGTTTATATACTGCAGACATGTGTGGATTTGGTATTTCTATATTGGAATGTTGGATTAAGATTTGATGTTTATGTTCCTTTTCTCTTATGCATAGTTTTTTTTTCTCCTAAAAAGTTTTGGTGTCTCTACACATTGCCCTTTTAATAAATGGAAGAAATGTTTTACATAAAGTGATGTAATCTTGAGTAACTCCTGCATAGGAAAGTGAGTAAAAATAATTTCATAATACAACCTCATGAAAGCCTTCATAGATGGCATCAATAATCAGTTCTGACAACTAAAGGAAAAGCCATATTGAGTGACTATTATTATTTTTATTTTTTACTTCCTCATCCTGGTAATATGATCTGCACAGCTGCATAAACTGAGTCAGCCAATCAGCTTTAAGCAACGCCACTGAGACAAAAATGTGGGCTGGGCTGGGCTCACCCTGCACGTTCCTCTCATACTCACTCTGAGCCAGCAGATGTATGTGCAGTCTTTCACGTCGCCTTTTTTCTGCTGGTCTGGGCCAGTCTTGGTTTGGAAAGGAGGGGAGAGTAGGTTGGGAAGGTTTTTTATTTTTTGTGGCAATAACAACAAAACCTCACAAAACTGACTAAATGCTGTTTCACTTCATCAATTTGCATTTCTTAATGAATTTGCTACTATGTTGCATCAGCGGTTCATTATACACAGCCAGGTCTATCCTGTCCAGTTTAATTTCAGCACTATTATTGCAAATAAAGATATATTTGCAGCTTCAAAAGGTTGGCCTAGTGATTTTATTTATAATTCACTTATACAATATGGTGCTTGGATTTAAAAGTAAGAACAAATGAGCAGTGTTTTTTATTGCCATCTTGCTAAAAGCTCTTACACCGTCGGTGGTTTCACAAATGTCAAAACATGGTTTGTTTTTGCTGTATGTGTAAATATTTTCACTTTCAAAATGCACCCAAACTTTCACACCCAAAAAAATGAGCGATTGGCATCTGTGTGCCTGCACATACTCAGTCTGACCAGAGCACGGCACTGTAACTTCACAGAACATCTGCGCAGTTAGTATTTAATAATCTTTTTGGCCTAGTTTTAGTTTTACGATTTAGTTTACCTTTTTATTTTCCCAGGAATATTCCCACTGAGTCTCTTTTACAACAGAGTCCTGGCCACGACAGAACTAAACCAATTTAAACAGCAAATTACAATCAATGATCAGAGTTCAGTAACATTCACTGGTCAGAAAGTCCATAATCCTATTTTTAAAATATTCCATGCTGATAAAGTAATGTAGTTTTAAGATGACTTTGAAGCTCACACCAAGATGATGGAGTAAAAAATGTACACACACTTTCCCCAAACACATAACGAGTTTCAGGAATGACATATGTACATAATCGGTCCGTGTGACCAAAGGTAAAATAAAAAAAACTACGAAACATGCAATTCTCCACATTCCACTGTTTTAGCATTTGACTCGTGGCTTTTGACCATTCCCATGCTGTCTGTGCATACAAAAGGGCTTGAGTCATTGTGTTGTGTTGCAGCTGGCAGGCAGGCCGCCGACATCGTCGCCTGGTTGAAGAAGCGCACAGGCCCGTCTGTCGCCACCCTGGCCGGAGTCACCGAGGCCGAGTCTTTGATTGCTGACAACGAGGTGGCAGTCATCGGATTCTTTAAGGTACAACTAATCTCTCGAGGTCTAAAAATAACAAGTCAAGATTTAAATAAACAGACATTTCTGTAAATGTCCTCCTTTTGTTGATATTTTATACACACTTTTTGGCCAGGTTCTTTGTTTATTGTGTTTATTGTCGGGCAATGCTTTGTCATCTCAAAAGCACAATAAGGACATGTTTATTTCTCATGCCTTGTTGCTTTCAAAGCGTTGAAAGAAAAATGATAAATTGGTTAAATAATTGGATCACTTGCAGAGTGCTTTGTCTTAAGCAAGGTTTTCATGTGTGTAGGATGCGGACTCTGAGGGGGCCAAGGCCTACGAAAAAGCAGCTGAAACCACAGACGACATTCCCTTCGCCGTGACTGCCGACGATGCTGTTTTCGCCAAGTTTGAGGTGTCCAAGGACAGTGTTGTCCTCTTCAAGAAGGTGACTTCAAGTTTATTTCTTGAATGTTGCATACTAATTCACGTAGATGTCTTAGTGGCACATAAGGTGTATAGAGCACTAAATATTTTCTCTTTAATACACTACATCAAATCCATTTCCAGCAGAAAATCCATGTTCTGTGCTTCTTTACAAATGAAAAAAATGACTAATGTGCATTTTCTTTTTTTGAAAACGATTAGTTCTTAGAAATGTCTTATCTCTTGTGTATTACTTTTTTTTAAAATTTTTGTTAAAGAAGGAAAAGAAAATAACAATACTCAATACTATCGAATTGTGATACTTGTAGAATTGCGGTGAATGAAATACGCCAAGGTATTGTGAAATAATCAAATCGGGGCAAAAGCATACTGTACCAGCCCTAATATTCCTACATATGAACAAACTGTGGTCACTGGACATCTCATAAGATACAAATTCCTCATTGGTTGACATCGGGACTATTTTAAGTGTTTACTCATTGCCCCAGTTGCAGTCATAACATATTGTAAACAGGTTATTAGTTTCTTGCATCAGCTTATGAAACACGCTCACGAGTCTCGTGTAAGCGCTTACCGACCAGCCGCTGAAGACACCTCAGTGTTTTTGATATACATTTTGGTAATGTGATGCCTTTGACCTCACAGTATCCGCTCTCCGTTGCTAATCTTGGCTCGGCAAAGGTGCTCTAACCGTTAAGACGTGCCTTTGGGCCTGTGGCTCAACTTAGCCGGGGAATGACCTCAGCATGTTGAGATAACAGGGATCCGTGGTGCAGAGCTGTATCTGGTGATCTTTAAACTATCCCCATTCGGCTATGAGCAGCATGAATGGCGGCTGTGTGCACTCTGTCTAGAGATTGACTTTCCCCCCATAGATGCATGGTGAAAGATGTCTGTAATTCAGTGGGTATGTTTCTTTTGAGCATCACAACCCCCGCAAAATTACCTTTTTTCACTATCAGAATTTGATCCATTTGCTCAGCTAACATTTGGAAGCCGGATATGGCTGGCTCAGGCGGTGGAAATCGGCATTATGGGCCAAAGAGTGCGTACGCAGTGCTGATCCTTTTTTGGCTTTTTTATACGTGGCAGTTGACCTCTTTTGGCTCTCTGCGCCACTGAGCAATTTTTATGGGAATGAACCGGGCTCCGCCTCCAACTCGATATCCAGTTCTCTTCATACATCCATGGTTGTAGCTCGTTGAAACATACACATGATATGATATATATATTTTTTAAACAGATGTGATGCTTGTCACGAATCCCACTAACTGACTACAAAGTTCCTTGCGGAATAGGCTAGAAATCATTGAGCTTACTTATCAGTCAATTGTCAAGTTGTGTCAAGGACAACTCTGTCAATAAAATATTAGGCAACAGAGCGATGTGAGGGTGTACTTTAACTCTTGAAATCCTTTAGTTCACAACAGCAAATATCCCCTCATCCTACAGCCTAAGGCTATGATGGTTGCTTTACTCAGCAACAATAGGAAAAAATCCATTTCTATTTGCCATTTGTGGCTTCCAATGCTTGGAGGTTGATCTGCTTAAATGTGACCACACCTCTTGAGTGTTTCTCGTAAAAAGCTTTGAAACTTATAAGCTGCTTCTCAAATGCAAATGGTGACCGATGGCATTAAAATAAATATTCAAATGACATTGTGAAAGGGGTGTTTAACCTTTTTTAAAGACTTTTCAGCTCATCTGCATCTCTTTGGGCTTAACAGAGCTTTATAGTCAGTACAACACATTGGTTAGCTGTCCACAACTGTGAACGCTGTCGCCGTCATTTTTGGCCGCAGCATGCGGCTGTTTTCTGTGAAAAGCTTCTGAAAGCTTGCCGCACACTACCCGTGCGGCCCCAAAACGGAAAGTAACACTTAAAAGAAATTTAGCTTTTGTGATTTAGTGCGTAAATGAACATATTAAACATTAATATGACAAACATTAAATACAGAACAAATTAATACAAAATAGCTGTTTAACATTAAGAAAAAAGAAGCTGAATTGAGCACCAGACAGATGCAGTTGGAGACTACCTGGTCAACATAGCGGAGCTTTTAGCAGCTAAAGAGTCTATTTCCTTCATCAGTTGGTAAATTGTGTGTATTTAATCACTCACAGGGTTTGTGATTCAATCACTGGCAAGACACTGAACCCCACACCTCCTAACGTGCAGACCAGATCCTTGCATGGCAGCACTGCTCAGTGCATGTGAGGCATTGTAAGTGCTTTGGACGGCTTTTAGGTGCTATATAGTTATAGTCCAATCTTGATACGTTTCTTCTTTCACACATGGTTTCTATATACGGTATATAGTGTTTATTTAACCGTCATATCTTCAGTCACTTTTTGCTGTGGTACCTAATGACGGGCATCATTTTATAGTTTGCAGTAGATCAGTAATGAAGTAATAATTCCATGCAACCTCAGCTGCTTCAGAAACAAACAAACTCTAAACATCTCTGTGTGTTTTCTGCCTTTGCATTATGGACGATCGTCTTTCATTTTGGCACAAGGACCAAGGCTCAGTCCTCCCACTGCTATTGTCTGGCCTCTGATCCGTGCTGGTAGCTTTATCCTGATACAAACACCGCTGACATGTGGGCCCGTTGCCTGCAGTGATGGGAACCCTCCCGCAGCAGGGGCTCAGTCTCCAACAGCTGGGCTTAAGACTTAAGTTCCATAGCCTTGGTCAGTGGCTGCAAGGCTGGCAGTATGCCACCAGCCAAATGTCCTCTTTCCTATTGTACGCCAGTAAGGGTTGCTTGGCAAGGCTGTAACACTGCTATTCTTGACACTTAATAAAAGCTTGTTTGTCAGCTTGGGGGCTACTAGGGGATTTTTAAAAAGTGGTTTCTGGTAAATCTATGTGTGGTGTTCACAGGCAGACTAGATGGGGGGTTAATGTTTCTAAATGTTTCCCTTTACAGTTTGATGAGGGGCGTAATACCTTTGACGGCGAGCTGACCAAAGAGAACCTCCTGGCTTTCGTCAAGGCCAACCAGCTGCCTCTGGTCATCGAGTTCACAGAGCAGGTAAAGACTGGGCCATGCACAGCTCTTTTCCCCGCGACTGTCCACTACAATAACATGTACTAGTCAAAGTATTATCCCCACATGTCACACTTGTATATATTTAATTTTCCTGCAGACCGCCCCTAAAATCTTCGGTGGAGAAATCAAGTCCCACATCCTCATGTTCCTGCCCAAAACTGCTAAAGACTTCCAGGACAAAATGGACCAGTTTAAGAAAGCCGCAGAGGGATTCAAGGGCCGGGTAAGTGAACTCTTTTTTTTTTTTTTTTTTTTTAATTTTTCTTTTCTTTTTTTGTAAATGGAAGACTGCTCCGACAGGATTTTTTTAATTACCTGCGAAGACAGAATCAAATATAGATTTTCTTATAATTTTTTTTTTTCTTTCATCTCCCCTGTCCAGATCCTGTTCATTTTCATCGACAGCGATGTGGACGACAACCAGCGCATCCTGGAGTTCTTCGGCCTGAAGAAAGAGGAGTGCCCCGCCATCCGCCTCATCACCCTGGAGGACGAGATGACCAAGTACAGGCCCGAGAGCAACGCCATCACAGCAGAGAGCATCATCAGTTTCTGCGAACTGTTCATTGAGGGCAAACTGAAGGTGAGACCCAAAGAGGGGACTGTTTAGTTATGGCAGCACATGCATGTCATAGATATGATTTTAAATGTTGAGGTTTTTGTTTTTTTTCTCTCACACAGCCCCACCTCATGAGTCAGGACATCCCCGAAGACTGGGACAAAAACCCTGTCAGGGTTTTGGTTGGAAAGAACTTTGAGGAGGTCGTCTTTGATTCGTCTAAGAACGTCTTTGTGGAATTCTGTAAGAGCCTCCTCTTGTCAGCAGACATCCATTTCAAACAGTAGGGCTACTTATCGCCCCTGGTTTACAGATTCCAATTTAAAAGGCCCGGCATAGATACCCTCTTCAATTCAATTTCTGATTTAATGTCTATTTGGGATATTTCAGTTTGTGGAATCTCTTTCGTTTCCAAGCAATTACAAGTACAAGGTTCCCTCTAACTTGGTGAATTGAAAGTATCAATGTTTACATAAAAAGTGTAACCCTTTTCCCAGCAAGCTGTCCATAGTTGGTACCAATGGATTCCTTAGGTCTTCCAGATTCACATGATACAGTAAAGGTCGATTCTAGATTTTATGAATTATGATTGAATCAATTAAATGAAAATCAATTTAAATAAGTTTTATTTTTAAATTTATTTTTAAACCCAGCTCTATTAAACAAGCATTACAATATATTCATGAATAATCTTTTTGAGTTAATAAAGGGTACACCTGTTTTTAAAAGGGGTGTTTTGCAATCATAGCTCTGTTGCTAATCTGTGAGCTTTGGCCTCAAACTCAAACGGTGCCCTTCTTTACTTTGCCCAGTGCTAAGCTCTTTTCAGATACCAAGAGGTAATGCCAGAGGCACACTCCGCCTGTCACACCACTCTCAAAATTACTTTGTCACCAGACACTGAAGTTTAAAATATCTGGTTAAATACCACTGTTGGATCTCTATCTATCTCAAATCACATCAAAATTTGTGGAGGAATATTCCATCGCTGGCTGTTAAGTACAGATTATGTCCGGTCATGGACAGCAGGGTTGGCCCGTATTTCCTGACCTATGGAGAGGGGGGGGGGGGTTCCTAGCCCGTCAAAGGGAAGCGGGGTCAGGCAGGCTGCATGGATATGATCAGTGTGCATTTGCCTGCCTCTAGCTATACATGGCAGCAGAATCTACAGACATGTCTGAAATCAAACATCCACGCACCCTATTTATCAGCGCTTAACATAATGGCTGAAAAGAAAACGCAGGACTGACTTATTGCATTTCAAATGTGTTCAAGGGTCAAGATTAGGGCTGCATAGTTAATGTAAGTGCAATTGCGATTTCACTCAAATTGTGTGCTTCGTTTGTACTGTTGAGCAAAGCAAAAGTCTATTTTGAAAAGATTACGGTTTGTTAATATTTTTAAATGTTAAATTATTTTTAAAAAACAGTACTGCATTTTTTTTGTACTGTATATGATGTCTGTAATGGTTTTTTTCGTCTGTTCGGTATACCAGATGCACCTTGGTGTGGACACTGCAAACAGCTGACTCCCATCTGGGAGAAGCTCGGAGAGAAGTATAAGGACAGTGCTGACATCATCGTGGCCAAGATGGACTCCACAGCCAATGAGATTGAGACAGTTAAAGTCCACAGCTTCCCCACTCTTAAGTTCTTCCCTGCAGGTGAAGAGCGCAAGGTGAGTGTTTCTTTTGATCTATGCTTATCGGAATCTCCTTTCCACCCCTTTTGGGATTTGTATATTCCCTTTACTCCTTCAGTACTGCAATAACAGAAACCTTTAATTAAACCAAAACAAACATGTTGAAGGGCAGTGTTTCCATTTCAGCACAGTGTGAGAGTGGTCTACAGTCACCTATTTCTCTTGCTACCAATATTAGCTGGTCCGTCGTCCAGTTCAGCCGAGAAACGGAGAGTCGTTGAGTTCTAAGCGACCAGTGTGATGTGTGTAGAGCTGCAAGTTGAAGGAGCCGATGGATTACATTTCCCTGGAATTGTACCTCGTACAATTTCTTGTGACAAATAAAAATTGACTTATTGATAGATTGACCTCTGGAAAAGTTAGTGGGACCGTTTTGAAGACTGTGCCAAAGTTTATTGGCTGCCTTTAAATGGCACAGTTGGGTGTCAAATGCCCAATCGTTAATTACTGCAACGGTATTTATCATGATACAGTAATTGTTTTGTAAATTAAGTGGTTTAAAGCAACCATACCATACTTCATCACATTTAAATGGAACACCGTCGCTGCTTGTCGAAGTCTGTTGTCCCTCTTGGGCTTCTTTGCGTCCGGTGTCTGTCAGAGAGCAATCCATCCGATTGACTAATCAGCTTTAGTGAATTAGTTCATGAGAAGAAAAGCAGTGGTGAGAAAAGCCAGCAAATGACTAACTTCAAAACGGCACACACAGAAGGCTACACATTTTCATCTTTATCTCATCAATTAATATACAGCTGTCAAAACTGACCAAAAAGGATGTTTGAATGTTCCTTTTACAAAAACCCAAGCTATCTTCAGAATATCGGAATGTCTAGTTTTGCACATTATGTTCTTATTATGAGGGAACAAGATGCGTAACTGCTTGTATATAGGGATGGTCCAATCCTGTTTTTTTGCTTTGTGATACCGATTCTGATACCTGAACTTGCGTATCTACCAATACAGAGTACTAATCCGATACCAACGGGTCATATATTTTATTATGTTTTAACAGCTGTGTACTACTGTCCCTGTATGGATGTGGTATGATTTCTATCTTTGTTGTTGGTCTGGCTCAGGTTAAGCTCTTTGTGAAACATGAATAAACACAAACAGTGAATGCCACACAACTGTCTTTTATTATCCAGTCAGTTATAAGGGAAAGAACATAAATAAACTACTTTTAACATAGATTTTCTTTAGGACTTAATTAAGTGGTATCCGATCGGTGCATAAACTCCAGTACTTACCGCTACCTGTATTTTAGGCTGTATCTGAGGCAATACCGATACTGGTATCGGAAGATCTCTAAAACTTTAAAGTAGACCGTAGAAATATCTTCCTCTCTCCCTCTGCGCCGTGGTTGGTGCTAGGCCGAGCAAGCCAGCCTGACTGCTACTAAATCAGTATGAAAATTAATGAATTAGGCAATGAATTCACGAAAACGCACAAGAATCCGGAGATCATGTTATATACCACTAACCTTAGCTCAGGGATTCTTTTGTTTCTGTGATTAAACCCATGCATTTGTGTTTCTAGACTTTTTGTTTTGTGGTGGGGGGAAAAAACACAATGTCTGCCGTTAATCAGAAAGTATGTCTGATCACCAGGTGATTGATTACAACGGGGAGAGAACACTGGAAGGCTTCACCAAGTTCCTGGAGAGTGGCGGTAAAGAGGGCGGCGCCCCTGCCGGAGACGACGACGATCTGGACGCAGAGGTAAGATTGTCTCTCAGATGCATTGAAAGTTACAACACAGTTGTTGTCTAATTCGAAGACAAGTCTAGGCTTTAATAAATGTAGCTTTTAATAAATGTAGCTCATCTGTTGATGTTATTATAGGTTTCTTTTTGAGAGAACCTTCTTAGTATTCTAACCGCATGCAGTGATCTGTTGAACTGTAATGACTGCAGCCAAATGAGTACGTATACTCAGTAAAGCTATGTTTGTGTACTGATACCCAACACCAGTGGGGACATATTCATATTGAGGAGGTAGCCATAAATGAGGGAAACTGGAGATGATGGGGACTAAAACAAGAACAACAGCTGCTGCATTGAGAGAGTAGTGGCAGTGTGAGGACTTAGAGGCTGATTGTTCTCACATAGAGTCGCTCCAGTTGAACAATTAGTGTTCAAGAAATGGTTTTATTGTTACATTAAGGTTGTTTAAAATAAAAACTGAATGTTTTTATACATAGATATAAAAATCTCAGAAGAAACTTGACATAAAGTTAATCTGCTAAAATATTGGCTCATTTTCAATAACCTGTGCATTATTATTCATAATGTTATTGACATTCCTATTTTTATATATATATATATATATATTTTTATTTTTTAAAGGGTCAAGTACTAACATACGGTAAAATACTGTGACAGTCAAGAAATTAGATTCAGGTGCATGAATATGTCTCATTGGTAAATTCATGCTTTCTGGAGGCACGGTCAGCATAAAGTCTGAACGCTACAGAAAATAAAGTTGACAGGACGGACTCATGAGGATTTTAGGCTGTAACCTTAGAACTAACACACTTGGCTTAACTGAACATTAGCAGGTATTAGAAGGTCTCTGGGTTAAAAAGCCGTTTGAAGGAAACTACATGCTGTTTTTAGAAAATATGCCAAAAATAGAACCTCTCCTAAAATTACTCTTGGTGCAAAATGTTGTGAGGGATCCCTCGGGAGATACTTGCCACCTCATTATGGTTAAAGATGTAGAGGACGCATCGCCCATACGTCACACATTCGAAGGGTATCCCCTCTACTACTAGCTTTCTACTCCACTGTTGCTGCTACGCCCATTTCTCAGAAGTTTAACGTGCACCTGTCGTAGCTTTTCACCAGGCCGTGCCTGAAGACCGGATCACAGCGGCACATGCAGCGCTGCAGGCAACATTAGGGCCTTCGTTTACGATTTGATTAGTGACATTTGATTTGTTAGACCCTCATAAACGGCCACAGGCTACCACAGGATAGTGGCCCAATTTAAAACCCTTTTATGCACTCTTTTCGTAAGTCTGCATTTCTGCAGACTGTGCATGAGGGAATTGTCCACAGTTATATCGTTTTGACGTGAGCCAGGGGAAGCCACAGCCTTAAAGAGTGGTTTAAATAATAAAAGGAGTGGCACATTAAGCCTGGTGTACTTTCATATCTTAAGTTTGTATTTTTATACATTTTATTTATCACAACTTTAATATATGTTGATGTTCCTCTGTTCTGTTGTGACAAAACAAAAGATCTTTAGGTATTGAATGACGAGGCATTATTCAATACTCTGTACTAAGGAGGCAGTTCAGTGGGTGCCTAAAAAGTATTGAATTCGGGAGCCAGCCCTAGTCTTAATCAACAACCCTCTTTTCTCCTCTCCAGGATTTGGAGGATGTGGATGATGAAAAGGACTTGGACTCTGATGACGACGAACATGACGAGTTGTAAGAGCTGGCAGAGGAGAGAGAGGAGACGAGTCCCGCCCCGCCCCAAACCAACCCTTCCAACCAGTCACCATCACCCCCTTCACTTCTTCGTGGACCTTCCCAGTCCTGTGAACATTAATACTTCCCCCTTAACTGCCTCCATGTCAGTCAGCCCGTCAGTCTGTCAGTCAGTCCATCAGTAGCGTGGCGAGGCCTTTTTTCGCCAGCCACAACTCTAACCTCGCAACTTCTGGCCAGACTCGTCTTGTCCCACCCGGGGGTGGGGACTCTGTGTATCAGTGCACCACCTCTATGGGAGACCTCAATGCCTTCTCTACAAAGCGCTACATCAGCTGTTTGCCTTGTATGTTTTAAACCAAATGTAAAAATGGCATTGGGATTAAGTTTTCAAAAATGTTAAAAAAAAAAAAAAAATTCTGTTGAATTTGCTCCCCTACTTTAAAAAAAAAGAAAAGAAGAAAAAAAAAGCCTTGCCATTGTTCAGTGTGGGTATGAGCTAAATGAGTGTTGTAACCTGTATTTGTAGGTAAGCGTGGGGGGGGCTGCCAATGTTCTTTTCCCTCTGATAGAAATCCAGAGGACCAGAGTTTTGTGTGGTGATTTTGTAAGGACTGATCTCTCAGGGGACGAGGGGCCATCCAATAGATGGGTTTATTAACTCCACAGAGCTTGGCCAGTGTAGCACAAAGGACCCCCCCCCCCCCCCCCCCCCCCCCCCCCCCCCCCCCCCGCATCTGTAGCTAAGACCAGTTGTTTTCTTTATTTTGGTGGGGGAGGGATGCGAGTCTACTTTGTTTTTATTTCTTCATTCCCATATAATCTTAGTTCAGTCTCCTCATTTCCTCACGGCTACTGACTATTTTTCCAAAAGGAATTATTCAGAGAAACTCCTATTTTATTTAATTGCTTTCACTCTTTGTTTTTTTTATATTTAGGATTTATAATTTTTAATGTACCATTGTGCCCAGCTGTAGCCAGTTGGGGCAGAGTTGGCCCTTGGACACGGTCTCAGACCTAGAAGGGTTTATGGTGCCAGTTCTGATAGGTCGCACTGCATTCATGCCTAATCAGAGATTCACTGTGGTTACTAAAGCAGACAGAGATTGGTACGGTTTACTGGTCAGGTTGGTCTAAGAAGTGTCTATTATATCTGAAGTGGGGAGGGAACAATTGCACAGCCCCACCCCTCACCCATACCGTACCTCCTGCATCCCTTTTGGCTCTACCCAACACCCTTGTTGCCACAGCAGTGAGTGAGTGACCATAATGTGTTGTGTGAATGGTGTTTGAATGGTGGGAGTCGAATGACTAGTTCATGTTTTTGGTCGTACATGAACAGGAGGATGAATGTCCTGCGTGTTTAGTGGGGGGCGGGGGGAGGCATGAGTGGAGCAAGGTGTCTGGTTTGACAGCTGCAGCGGTGGGGGAAACTTTACAAAGCATTCCATCATATCCAAATTGATGTGGAAAACGTAAAATGGTGGCCAATAAACAAAAAAAATTGAAAAAATACGTATGTCTTTTGTTTTTTATTTTTTTTAAGTGTACCTCCAGATTGACATTCTACAGATAAACCGTGGAAGGGGAAATACCATTTCACTCAACTGCAATTTTGAATTCAAATGGGTGGACAGTTGTACAACAGAAGGGACAAAGAAGCTTCTTGGCTACTTTCCAATTGCCACTTTTTTGGTTAAAAATGTAATATCTTTTACTACGTTAACACCTCACATTCACACTGCCGTAAGTGTCTACGTTATTGTCACTCTACAGTTTAGTGTTGTGGGACATGACCGTGGTAGTGGTGGAATGTAACTAACTATGACATTTACATAGTACTTTACTTGCATACGAGTTGAGGTACTTGTACTTTCTTTCAGTCTTTTCTACTTCTACTCCACTAAATTTCAGAGAGAAATATTGTACTTTTTACTCCACTACATTAAGCTGAATGCTCGTTGCTTCACAAATCAGTTTTTGTTTCTACCCTTTTTTTGGCCAATCTCAGGGTATTTCTATATTGAGTACTTTTTTATTCTTCAAGTACATTTTAACAATATTTAAATACTTTCCCATAAGTAACATTTTCAATGTAGGATTTTTACTTTGTATTTTAAACAGTGTGCTACTGAAAGCATCTGAGTACTTCTACCACCATTGATAGAATAGAAATCATGTATGAAATGAATAACTTGTTCTTTATTTCTTTAATTATTAGTCTGTACATGGCAGCAAAAAAACAAAATCCATAAAATACAGGGAAGTAGCTAACATTCTTATCTAAGAAGGCATTTGTGCTACTTTTGAAAAATCTTTTTTTTTCATTTAAATCTAACATTGCTGATTTCTCAAAAGTAATAAAGATCATGATGCAAACTATTCAGTCACTTGACAATGACCCATGCAGTGTCTCTCACAGTGATTAAGATAGAATATGACTATGAAGACATGAGGCTTTCTAGACTGTTTGTCTGTGCAAGTAACGGTCAACAGCCTACACGTTGACATCCCTGCCCGACACACTTCTTCCTGGTGTTTACTAAAAGATCCGTCCCCCCCTCCCAGCTTCTGGGATATCACCACTATCTTTAACTGTGTAGTATGTGGGTGTGACAACCAAGGCCGGGGTTTACTGGCTATCGTGTCAGACGTGAGTTGTTCAGACACTTGGGACATACCAGTTGCAGAGACCTAACAGGGCTACTCCTCTTCCAGATCTCACCACTGGATCTGTGGCCTGTTGCGTCCAAAAATAGCCCGACAGAGAGAATAAATAGACCCACTCGGTGGCCTGCTGATACACAAGGGGAGACGACACTGGACACTAAGAGAGACACACTAAGAAGCACTGCTTGGTCTTTCTGCAGGACAACAACTCAGCTCTTTTAAGAAAATCTGCTGAGGTTTTTTGAAGTCTTGAAGAAAGAAAGTTAATATTTGTGAAAGTGTTGCTGGATTTGGCCAGTTTTATTTCTTCCAGCGAGACCAAAGGTAAATGGATATTCTGAACAGGATGAAGTACTACAAATGCCCCGTGTCCCACACTATGGGAATCAAGGCTTACAGCAAGGACTGCGGCGTCCCGGTCAGCTGCAAGAGCTCCGCTTCTCTGAAGCCAATCCGCAGTGTGCACTTCCCCAACGACATTGTTTTCCAGGACTACGTGCGACACGGCGAGCTGGAGAGGATGGGGCTTTTCATCCGAGCCAGGAGAGTCAGCCTGGACACCATCTACCCCTCTGGTGAGAGCCCCATGAAACATTTAACACCACCCTGATCTAGTAAATGCTTACACAGTCACACATTTCCTTATAAAAACCAGAATATTGTACTATGCTGAACTGATGGTTATTTCTCCTTGCCATGTGTATGCAGGCATGGCTGCCATCCACGAGGCCGTCCTGTCGGGGAACCTGGAGTGTGTGAAGCTGCTGCTCCACCACGGAGCCAATATCCACCAGAGGGACGAGGAGGGGTGGACCCCACTGCACATGGCCTGCAGCGACGGCTTCCCTCATATTGCACGGTGAGCATCTTTTGGGTTTTCACAAGTGAGGAGAGTCCGCAAAGTGGCTTAGTAATGTACATCAGAGAGCATTTAGCTAGTTTGGAGCCGCTTATATTTAGCAGACTAAGGCTGTCCAAGTCATCTTGGATTGTGGTGGCACCTGGATCGTGGTCGCAGCTGCTGCCCTGCTTATCACCCTTCAACGCTACTATTATTACTTCTAGTCATAGTTGAATTATCTTTATTGTCACTATTATTGGAGTCTATATCCACGACGTTCCACCCCCGGGATTGCTCCGTTGCCAGGTTTCACTCTTTTCGCGCAGCGGGTCAATACCTTGGAATTTTAAACTCTGGTAGATTAATGAGGACTGTGGTTAACTGTTCCTCAGATCTCTGCAAGGTAAATCCAGACAGCTAGCTAGACTATCTGTCCAGTCTGAGATTTCTGTTGCACGACCAAAACAACTTTTGAATGTACACATGTTCCACCAAAACAAGTTGCTTCCCGAGGCTATTTTGCAGCGGCACTGTGGCTCTGTCAGGCGCTTAGCACCGCCCATGATGATTGTGATGTCTTTAAAGTAATGCCATTAAACCAGAGGTCTGGCAATGCAAGATTACCATAATATCCACTGTTCATCATACCAACTGCTATAGGTGGATGAGAGCCAGCAAAGTACAATAAAGAGCAGTATTTAGCTTGTTTGTAACCACTAACAATTAGCAAACAGACTTAGTAAGGCTGTAGAAGCAAAACACCTGAGTGTATTGAATTGAATAGAAGGTTGCGTTGTATTTTTTATGAATTCAACTTTCCATTTGTAGGAGGATCGATTACATCTGTCAAAAGTGATGTAGTTACCGCTTTAAAGCCTACACTTTTGTGCAAGGCAATTTATTTCAGCTTTGTTTGTATAGCACATTTCAGCAACAAGGAATTTCAAAGTGCTTTACCTAAAACGACCAGTTAAAACACTAAAATAGAGATTATAAAAAATAAATGAAGGCAGGTGTGAAATACAAGAATAAAAGTTACAGTGCAGTTTAAGAAATCAGTAGCTTAAAAAAGGCAGCATCAAAAAAAGAGAAAAAAACTTTGCAGCATGTCATGCCCCCCCCCCCCCTACCTGTCTATCACTAGCACTGTCTAATAAATTATAGGCCAAAAAAAATCTTAAAAAACAAACTAGCCTGTAGAAAGCAGCTGACATGTTTACAGATTCGCAAGCACATACCAACGCACGCACGCACACACACAAGCACACACACACACACACTCACCACAGCTCTCCTACACCACAGAGGTTAGAGAAGCTGAAGGATCCGTTGGCCTTCTAGCACTGAAGTGTGGCGGAGACTCGCATTGAGGCAAAGCAGTGCGATATCATCTCTTTTGTTATTATTATTATCATTATTATTATTATTACTATTAGTAAGCGGGGTTATATTGTCTTTCTTCCAGCTTCCTGCTGTCGCTGGGTGCCGACCCTGAGCTGGAGAACGACTGCGGGGAGAAGCCTGCCGACCTCATTGAGCTGGACAACAAGGAGCTGCAGGAGCTCTTTGGGCTGGCCGTCAGTGACTGAGATCAGGGTTGTCAGACTGGGGGTGGAAGGGGGACTGAGTACCCAGGGCCCTCAGGTGACGAAGGGCCCCAAAAGATGCAAGAATGAAAAGCTGTTGTGGTGGGGAGAGGCCCATAAAGAATGCTTTTCTACAGGGCCCAGAGTTTGGTGCTTTTAAAGCCACAAACTGGTCTGAATGCCACTGGCCAGTCAAAGAATGTTCTGCAGGGATGGACACAAGAGGACATAGTCGGTCCAGCATCCTGCTTTAGTGAGCGGCCTGAGCTCTGAAGGTGGAAGGCTGTGGATGTCTGGCGGCCGTAGGGCTGACAGCTTATTGGCTGCCTCCTGAATGGAGGGAACTTCTGCTGGCAGGGGCTGCCCCCCTGATCTCCTGCAGTACAGATTTACTGTATCCTGCAGGAGCTTCTGGTCATTTCATATGCAATGAACTGGAGGAATCATTTGGATTTGATGTGGCATGTTGCTTCTGAACGCTGTGAAACTTGAAACTGTTTCAACGTCAGCTCATTACCACCTGAAAGCTAACATTAGCTTGTGTTGACTTCCTTACTAACACATTTGTTTACACAAACAACCCTAGTTTACTGTATTCATAAGTTGTTAGTATAAGGCTTTTTATACTTATATTTATACACTAAAATAAACTGTATCAAACAATTTCAGTTTGTCTACCATTTTCTTTTGGTCCCAGCACTGTGTGACAGCAAAACGGATGAAAACACTGCCATGAACATCTGCATGATCATCACTTTTAGCTCAACGTCAACAGATCTGAAGGGTTCTGGCCCAACTGGGGGAATTGTTGGGTCTTGGTAGATTATAAAGTGGCCTGAACCTAATCTATCTGTAAAGTATCCTGCGATAAATCCTGTTATGATTTGACACTATAAATACATGTGAATTGAATGCTAACATTGCTCTGTCTGCCGGAGGGCCAGATAAAAAGAGAGCTTTCTGCTAACAACGCTATCAATGTTGAAATCATCTGACGCCACTGCCCCCAAGTGGTTAAAACAAAGAAGAAAACCACAAAAGATGAAGTCTTAATGGATTTTAGAGCCATAATGATCAAATATATAAAATCTCTAATTCCATTTGAAAAGGAAAAGTTTGACTCAGCTCTATAAGCAACTTATTAAGAACCTCTGGAGGCTCATTAGTGGAAACACAAAATCTGATAAATCTCATGGAGAGGGATTAAAGTCAGAATCGGTCAGCAGCACGCTGACATTCAGGTCATGTGCTTCAAACTGCTGCCAGAGGCTCCCGGGGCAATCAACCATTCTGAAGAAACACTGTCACTCGCATGTACCGTGCAAAGCAAGAAACATTCAGTACAGTGTAGGGTTTTTCCCCTTCCATTTAATCACATACTAAATCTGCAAACTGAAAACAGTAGGTTTCAAGTGCCCTTTGCATTACATCACAAGTAGAAAAACATAGTTATGTACAGCTGATATAAAAATTAAATCCAAGAAGAGTCTCTGCAGGGAATACTCCACAGGATCATTCTTTGAACTTCCACTCCTGTCGGCACATGGGACACTGCTGCTGGACCTGCTGGGAGTTCAGCCATTTCAAGATGCAGTGCATGTGGAAACAGTGAGAGCACTGACCCCAGACCAGCGGGCAGTCATCCCCAGGCACTTTACCTGCAAAATAAGTTCAGTATTACAACTCAGTTACAATAGTGACAAAAGAATGTTAACAATCATGTATTTTATTCTCAGCGGAATATACTGTTATGCCTTTAATACTTTCAATGTAGTAACTATAACGAAAGAAAGATATTAGTCGTACATTTAAAAAAAATGGTTTATAAATCATCTTCAAAGGAATGTATTGAAATTCAAATTGCCTTTTATTAATACATCTAATGTATGTTCAGCAGTATTTTTTCCAAACAGCTGTAATGATGATGTTGACTTATTTGGTTTCCAAATCCCTAGAGTCCGACCAATGAAGGATTTTTAAGGCAAATACTGATACAAATGTTTGGTTATTCAAAAATCTGATTCAAAAACATAAATATCCAGAAACAAAACCAGAGGCACAACAAAACAGATTTCCTTAACATTAGTTATTTGTTGTTACTTATGAGTTCTCACTAAAATAATATGATAGTTTGTTGTCACAACAGAACAGAGGTACATTAAAATAAGAGTTTTTATTTTTTTAAATCAGCCATTATAAATGCTGATATATCGGTCGCGCTCTACAAATCACATGCTAAACCATGGTACAGTCCAGGAGAGTTCTGGCTGCAGACCTCCACTGTGGAGTTGATTCCGGTGCAGGCTCCACTGCCTCAACACCCCCACTGTAGGGACAGGAAATGCATGCAGAAAATACAAAATAAAATCGTGTAAATCTTCAGGTGAAAGTAGTTTGGTTGTTGATTTATATCCACGTATTCAACATTGTAAAGTGGAAACAACTAATTTCAAATTAAAATAAACTGTAGCGAAATCGTCTGAACAATTTAAAACTTTCCTTGTTTACACATGTTGGTGTCATATGTCATGAGCGTTGTTTGAAAATATTTATTATGTATATAAATTAGGGATGCACGCTATATTGTCAAACATATTAGTATTGGTCCATGTTAGTCATGACAGCCGTACGATGAGCAAAACTGGCCCCATGTCAACGGCCAATGATTATTATATTATTTAATGATTTATGGGCTTTTTGCAAATAAAGAAAGGCATTACATTTTAAGTGCAAAATATGATTTTCATAGTAGCTTTTTATACAGATAATATCGACATTAGTAAATAATGGCGATAACCGCAATGTCAATATCGGTTATTATAGGTCAAAAATGTTAAAATTGGTGCTACTCTGTTGCATGCTACAGTAGATGGTCCCACATAAATCCAGTGACGTCATTGCATTAGGCGCCGGGCCCCACCAGATGGCGCTGTGGAGTAGCTAGTGCATGACATAATTCAATGTAACTTAGAATATATCATTTTATATGTATTGTTTTTGTAACTAATGTTGCTCGTTTTATTAGGTAGTCCTTTATTTGGGATATTATGACACATTATTAATTTCAATATGAAAATAAAGTTGCGTTAGCTAGCACAATAACGCTTTTATTTTTTATCGTTCTTGTGGGAACGTATAAAGTTAGTCACTTCAATGCTGACGTCCTTCTTGCTGTGTTGCTAATTGTATTTAAATGCAATTTGTACTTAACGCTAACAAGACAAAGTGTTGTGGCAGTGACGTTAAAAAAAGTCCAACTGCAGAAGTTCTGTACATAGACCGATAATATTAATATTATATTCAATATAAATACATTCTATGGTTCTGTACTAGATTTTCAAGCAGCTACTATGCACGTAGCGAATGCTCTAATGTTGTCATTCATAGCATCCAGTTTAGCTTGGTTAACGTTACTCACAGTCTGGGCAGCAGCCATTGAAGGGCATCCTGCAGATCCCACAGTTTTCGTCATTAGCCACCCATAACCAAGAGGCCACTCCGTTCCATTGTCGGATCTTTACCTTCATCCTCCGTGTCTGACAATAGCGGAAACACTTAATTACACTTTCCAGTATGAACCGAAAGAAGCAGCTAACGTTAGCATGCAAGCTAATGTGTTGACAGCATAGGCTTTAGCTATATATTTACAGTCTAGGGTTGACAACTTCTGGCAACTTCTGAAGCTAGCAAGCCATGTCAGCTAGCTAGCTAACTTACGAGGCTGCGTTGAACGTCTCCTTCAGATATCCAACACGAAGTAAGTTATAATGTTTTTTGCAAACAACAAATCATGTTATGGACAATTTGCTAGTTAGCTAGTCTACAGCATAAAGCTACGTAACGTGCCTAGCTAGTATTTCAGAAACCCGGGTGAAAAAAAAAAAAAAGTCGCTTCTTCTTCTATTTAAATTGCGGCAGGTTGTACATGCAGGAAGGAAAACGCTGCCATCTACCTTCTACATTCAAGTTAGGTAAGACGTTAGAGCGCGAATAACTGAGATAACAGGGTTTTTACTAGATAACAACGAAGAAAAAAATCTACAATTCCTTATCTAGTAGGCCTAAATATTACAGAGGAATAGAAATAACGCTTTAAATTCACATTTAGATTTTTGACAAATATAATCCATGCTCAATATAGTCCTACAATATAGTTAGTTTATTTCTGATTTATTTTCTGCTCTTTTTAATCTGCTGTTTCAATTTTATGGGACAGTGACAGTACAGGGACACTTTTTGCTGTTCCACTTCTATGTATGGTGAGTTTTATTGGTAAAAGATAATACATGTAATACTGTTGCATTTTGAAAGTATTTTGGGGGTCATTTTAGCCATAGGAGACAGTAGAAAGAAGACAGGAAACAAGAGAGAGAGACAAAGAAACCAAACCATTCCTTTTTCCACTTGCCAAAATGTGATTGCCTATTCTAGCTTGTCACTGAAAGATTGTTTATGCCTCAAAATTACTTAATTTCATTCATGAGACTCTAAGAAAACTTTGTCTGTCATGACAGAAAAATACCCTAGTCCAAAGTGGCATAGTGTTTATGTGGGTCATGCTTTTTATGACCTATAGCCAACAGATCATAGCCCACACACTTCTTATTAACTGTTAAAATACCTTTTTGAATAGGCAGTACAACCCATAAAGTACACTTTTGTTTATGCCAGCGACAGGACACTGCAGGTCATGGTCAGCATCCCAAATCACGGGAATAATAAAAGCAATACTAAAAAATAATTGCTTAAAGAATTTAAAGAAACTTTAGTGTTTGAGTTTGTACCAATCCAAACTTACCTGGATAAATGAAGGTTAAAAAAATAAATATTAGGGAACATAAATTGGCACTAAGCCATATTAAATGTTGGCATTGATTTACATCAATTTTAAATTTCAATTAGACATTTTTAAAAATATGTCACTGCTGTATTGGCACTAATCAACATGTCATAAACTATTTGAAACATAAACCTACCATGTTAACTTTTAAGTAAAACTTTAACATTGAGGCTCATCATCATCATCTTCAACGTCATCACATGAAGTCTGAGATGAATTTGCAAACCCCTATCCTGCAGTTAGTTCATGCAACAGAGCACTCAATGTCATGCCTCTTGCATGTGCACTTTAGGCCAGAGATCTTCAACAGGGGGTCCGGCGGGACCCCTAGGAGGGTCCACCACAGTATTATTCATTTTTGCAGTTTTTTTACAGAATAACATGTCTTAACATGTAGCCAACATTTTATTATGTTCCAAATCAACAAATATAAATCCCCACTAATACTAGGCTTACTGGCCTATGGGTAAGGTAGTCACTGAGATACAGTAGCTATCCACAGAGACAGTATATCCTAAAGATTCACAGTGCCTTATGATCAAAAAGGTATGTGCAACATTTAAAGATGATTTCTAAAATCATGACCACAATTATTATTTTAATAGCTTAGTATTCTATGGACTAAAAAAGTATAAATCCATTAGGCCGTTTTTAGGCACTTTATTGTAGGCCAAGTTTAATATGCAACTTAAGGGGTCCTTGGTTTAAAAAGCGTTGATCACTCAATTTGTTAACCCTTAGATGTATGAGTGATTGGAACCTGCACTTTTCCATTATTATTTATAGAATAAAGGTATGCCTTTTTCATATTTTTGATTTAGAAGAATGCTTTGCATTAATTTTTGGAATTGGTACACATAATGATTTTACATTTCAAATATTTTTATTTGTCAGCTTTTTAACAGATTTTGAACATCAATCGGATACTAGGCTACCTAACACGTTAGATGTCATTAGAAACAAGCTAGAGTCATAGCGGGAGTTTATCTTACCATGTTTAAGCGCATCAGGGTACTCAATTATGTCAACAATAACCAATACACATATCCGCTTGTTAAGATGTAATGTTTCAACGTTCTGATAATGCTGTTTCTGGGCAAAATGTTCAAAACTCCTGCGTTGAGACTCGTCTTTTCAACATCCCGCAATGCTGTGTTGTTTAAATAGATTGGAGTCCAGCTAACGTTAAACTTCAGCAACTAGCAACTCTGAAATACCTGAAAGAAAATCTAATAACCTATTTATTCAACAATAAATACTGAAATAAATCCTGTTTAGTTAAATTCCAATTCCATTACACACATCTAGTTTAACTCAATACTACCATCTAATACATCAATTCAATAACTACAGTGCATATGTTAAATCAATGCATTTTCAAATGAAATCCCCCATATTTGTCTCCGTTGAATTTGAGTTGACGTTACATATTCTCCTCATCACGGTCTTGGGCTGAGAGACATTCTGACGGGGTGCGCAGGACCTGGAGTTCAATGTCCTCGTTCTCGGACACGTCACTGTGGAAAATGTCATTATCAGAGGCCTGGCTGCTGACGTTGACCTGAACATTTTCAAGATTA
>NC_048408.1:7061153-7068902 GCF_013103735.1 Etheostoma cragini
TCTCGGACACGTCACTGTGGAAAATGTCATTATCAGAGGCCTGGCTGCTGACGTTGACCTGAACATTTTCAAGATTAGCAGCATCCCTCCTAGCCCAAAAAAAACACACACAACACGGCCATCAATGGTGTGAGAAGATGATCATAATAGATTAGATTTAGGGAGCAGATTTCTGGTCCTCCACTCTGCTACTAGCCTCATATTAATCATTTGTATCGGATTGAAAAATGTACTAAGATTTTTCTGCAAATGTACTGGGTTAAAAAACAACAACAAAAACACTGAGACCATGTAGCCCTGTACCTTGTCATGAGTTCCAGTTCTTGTGTAGACACTCTGTAAATGAGAGACGCGCCGTAGCAGTTTCCCATGACATTGATGACAGTGTTGCAGCGGTCTCTGAAAGGCAGAAACAACATCAGACTGTGAAAGCAGAGGATATATATGCTGCTTAACATGGATTCTGTTTCTTTCTTTCTCTCTTTGGACTTCTAAAATGTTCCATAAGTGCAAAACATTTTTTAACTTGCCATCATACAGTTTGACCCTTTTTAGCATGAAGAAAACAGGAGGTGATTAGAACTGATCAACATATCTGACACATGATCAAAATGCTGATCAACAATTATTTCAATTGTGAAGATTTTAACATTGCACAACAACTACACAATATAGCTTGAATTACAAAACATGCTAATAATGTCAGATTGAATGACCAAACATTAGTTACACTAACAAACAAAGAAGCCCCTACATTTACAAAGGATTGGCTATCGAAGGGACTGTACTGGAAATACTGAAGAGACAGTGGGCTGGAATTGCTACAAAGCGGCTCTCACAGGCCGTTCCCCAATAACTGAAATATCTAAGTTTTTTCACAGCCACATGCACTAACATTTACGCGCTGCAAAAATGGTTAATTTCTTAACAAAGAACAGAGAGTTCTGTAGTAATCCATCTATTACATTTTGTATCAATACTGCTACAGATTAAACTTACATGAGCCATTCTACAACTACCAGAGTGGAGGCTTCCTTTGCAGGTATACCAACCGCCGCCAACACAATAAGAGTGGTCACTGCTCCTGTAGCTGGGAGCGCTGCTCCTGTGCTGGCTACTGCTGCCGTCACACTGCAGATCAAACACAGATACTGTATCCTTTCTTTGTAGTAAGTAATGATGATGCTATGATATCCTTAAGAACAGAAATAGCGGCTCACGCAATGGTTAGTAAATGGGCAAAGTTCAAATGCATTCCATTGAGTTGGGCAATGAACACTGCTGCGACGACTTCATAAATGGCAGATCCGTTCATGTTGAGGCTGGTCCCAATGGGCAGTATGAAGCGAGTGATTCTTTGGTCGATCTTCAGTCGCTCCTCACAACATCTTAAAGTGATTGGCTGTGTGGCAGAGCTTGGAGAAACACAATGCATCCTCTGTTAGTGCACTACTTGAAAATGAACAGATCTCTGTAATACTACCATTACATTACATTACCATTACCAAGATACAATATTTTTGCAAGACCAATGGCCAAGTCTAAGAAAGTAGAGTGCAAATACCAATAGAAAAACATCTTGAGTCTCGGACTTGAGTACTACAGCACTGGATACTGCTGTGTTACATCATCTTACCTGGACGAGATGGCCAGTGCAGTCATTAAGGCAGGAGAAACCCCCCTTATTACAGCCATGGGGCTACATCTCGTAAACAGGAAATAGATCAGTGGTAAAACTATTACTGCTTGGATTAAAAGTCTGAAACACAAAATGAGTTCACAATTAGTAGTGATTCATTAAATACAATTACTAACAACAGCAAGAGTTTGCATTTACAATGCTGCTAGGAAGCAGACATAAAGTGAGAAAGAAAGAAAGGTTAACTTGAATGTATCTACATAAGAGTGGCATGACACTGTCATAAACGTGTCATGAACAAGTTATAAACGTTTATGACAGCGCTTCATTTAGTAAGTGTCATTTGGTTGTTGTCATGAGAAGTAATGGTTAGGGTTAGGGTTCATGTGTCATGACAGTGTCATGTGTTCATGACTTCAAGTAAAGTGTTAGCAAAAGAAATGACATAAAACAAAAAGTTGAATTCATAAGTAGCTAAATAATGCACCCTCACATCATTTCACGCAGGTATTTTGATGTTACAATTTCAGTTTCACAGATCTCTGCAGGGTAAATCCAGACAGCTAGCCAGACTATCTGTCCAATCTGAGTTTTCTGTTACACGACTAAAACTGCTGTGGAGACTAGCCAGACCCTCCTCCGCAGCGCTGCGAAGGAAGGTCCGCCAATGAGAGACTAGTCAAGTGAGTACTTGACTGACCTAAAGACTGGTTTACGCCTTAAGTGAGTTAAAGTGAAAGACCTGCATAATGTGTTATCTAATGCAAGACTACTACAATTTTTGTTGAATAGCTGCTGATGATGACTTTGCTAACATTAGCTAACATCAATAAAACTAGGAGCCATGTGGGCCCAGTTTTATACATACAGTATATTGTGTGTTATTTCAGTGCTAAAACAGTAAAAATGAACATACCCAGTCATAACAGTAAAAACAAACTTTCCCAGTTTGAAGATCGTTTCCCATTCGTCAATATCCAAAACATTGCTTGCAATCATGAACATCACGCCAACTGGCAGGTAGCTGAAAAAAAAAATTAAAGAAAAACATGAAAGAAAAACATAGTAAACGGAGACAGCTGTCTGAATACCATTCATGTATTAGCTTAAAAACAGTTATGTTTCTCTCACTTCCAAAAACAGAAACATCAAAATGATAATGAAAGAAAAAGTTGGGCGACAATATTCGAAACATAATCTGAAACTCTGAGAATGAGAGACGCTGTTATGTTTTGTATGTGGAAAAAGACAATAAATTGTTGTTTCACCTTACCTCATAATCACTTTGACCAAAGTTTTTGTTGTCTCGTTGATAACAGCAAAGACCTCGACAAGGATTTCCCCCTTCCCTCCCATCTTGTTGAGGACCAGGCCAAAAACAAAAGACCACACAATCAGACCCATTGTGTTGGCTCCGCTAACATAGTGGCCCTGCTTTCGGTTGTGTGTCTCATTCTGCAACAAGACCAAAAACTCATTAAGAAAAAGAGCAAGAGCAACTTTATGTATCAAAGATAATCACTCCAAATGTAAATGTGCAGAAGTAACAATGGGAAAATATTTACCGTCATCACGCTACCATTAATGTAATCATAGTCTTCAATTTTAATCTCCGTCCGATCAGTCTTGAACTATTAAAAAAGAAAGAATTAGTCTTTACATCAGAAGTATTACATGGAAAGAGAGGAAATTAGGCATATGCTTTAATGAAAAGTATACTGTACATGTTCGAAGCACGCCTGAATCAGGTTGTGTGGGACCATGTTCCTATAAACAATAAATAAGTCTATGAACTGATTCACAGAGAAACCAGAAATGATGTCAGAGTATACTTTTTCTTCTTACCTAACTAGATCCATCAGGGTATCAATAGTGGTGTCCTCCTCTATTGTCCCTATTTCTTCTTGATTAACAGCATGAGCAACACCCGGCTTGATCATCACTACCAATGTTATCCCTATGACACAAAATCCATGGTTGAGCTTAAGAAGCACTGTATCTGCTACAGCTCTTTCATACAGTAGAGAGGAGGCCGGTTCATAGAGGTAGAGGAGGTTGCCCCTCTTCTATTTCTGAGAGGCAAGAAGGAGATCAAAATATAAGAAAGAGTTGAAATAAACAGCCCTGAAAGGAAAGTTGAACGAAAAACTTTTTTTCTGGCATTGTTGGCCAAAACCTTAGTTTATCTTCTACATTGGAGATGGTATCTCATATGTTCGAAGTCTGAAGTTTTCCAAGTGCTGCTAACTGAGCGAGATTTTGTCTTCCGTTACCCACACCTGTTTTGGTTTAAAATCTTGACTTTTGGGATCAAAAATGCACCAGCCACTTTTCAGTGCTTAATGAACTCTGTTACCCAGGGATTAAGAAACACAAACACAAAAGCTACAACACAAGTATAAAAGCCATAACAGAAATGAGTGACAATGGAAGTGAGTGTGTTGTTGACAAACGGAGTCGGCGGATGGGGCCCGTGTCAGAAAGCAGGTTTAGTGAAAACTCTGAGTTTGTTAACCCTGAGATGAGGGAAACAACAAACAACAAAGGCAATTCAGGTCAAGCTACATGTTCAATCTGAATTACTAATTTGTCTCATGGTGGCAAGGACCCTAAACAATACCAAACATCGCCGCTGTTAAGACTTTTACGTATGAAACATAAGAAAGAATAAGATACAATACCTGCAACTTTAGGTACTGCAAAGGAAGGACAGTCACAGCTAAAAACGGTTAACCAGATGACCATTACCAGCTTTGCTAGCCTTACACCCAACCAACAGTGGGCATCAGATAACCCAGGAGCCAAAGCCATTCATGCAGCAATTAGGAACATGGTAGCCACTGACTTGCAGCCCTATAGAATATTGGAAGACACCTGATTCAACAATCTACTCCATCTGCTTGAGCCACGTTACTAAATCATCTTTAGGTGCTTTTACTGACAAAATCTTGATTGTATCTTGAGATACGATAAACATTGGCCTTGTCAAAAACAATTTTTTTACCGACTTGTTTGCCGTGCATAATGTTGCCTATTCTTTTGGTTACAGTTAAAATAAAAAAAATGCACTGCTGTGGGCATTGTTTACTTCAATAATGGACTGAGGATGGATGTAGGATTTAATTTGGTTACATATATTAATATGGGGGCTTTAAGGCACAAAAGATCTTTGGTGTTGCTTTAAAATGCCACAGGTTTTCATTAAAAAGGGCAAATTTCCTAATAAAACCAATATACAATATTTTTCTTACCTATAATCACAGCTATTATAGTTGTGCACAAAATGTACGCTGCAGTGCGTAGAGCGATTTTCCTGGAAGATTTAACGCTTAGACCAGAC
Source organism: Etheostoma cragini (assembly GCF_013103735.1). Taxonomy (NCBI): domain Eukaryota; kingdom Metazoa; phylum Chordata; class Actinopteri; order Perciformes; family Percidae; genus Etheostoma; species Etheostoma cragini. Next base: position 7,066,133 of record NC_048408.1, read on the forward strand.
ACACCTAGAAAAAACAACAACATGAGTTACAATCAGCAGACTGTCGCATCACTAGTCAATGGCAATCAGCTAGCCCTAACCCTAGGATACAGCAGAGAATGAATTAAAAAAGATGAAGAGCTGCTTTGATGTTAATAAACTAACACTGAACTTAAGTTCAAACTAAATTTATAATTGTTGGTAATCGTGCGACAACTTTACACAAAAAACTTATGATAAATGAAATTGAAATTGAAAGAGTAAAAGAACTTACATTTTTGGGAGTCATAATCGACAAAATTTTTTGTTGAAAGCCAAATATACACTATATTAATGGTAAAATATCCAAATCAATTGCCATACTGTATAAAACCAATTATTTCTTAAATCAACGCTCATTGTACACACTGTATTGTTCCTTCATACTTCCATACATTACTTATTGTTTGGAGGAATGGGGAAACACTTACAAAACCAACTCTGAACCCATAGTCATTCCTCAAAAGAGAGCCCTAATAATTGTCAATAAAACCACTTATAGAGCACCAACTAATCCACTTTTTATTAAATAAAAGCACTGAAATTCAGAGATATTGTTGACTTTAAAACTGCACAAATGATGACAAACACAACTAATCATCAGCTAACAAACAGTATCCAAGGAATGTTTCAAATAAGAGAGAGCGGACATTATTTAAGAGGAACATTTGCATATAAAACAAAACCCATAAGAAAAAATGCTAAATATCACTGCATCACAACTAAAGGAGTTACTTTATGGAACAGCTGCAATGAAGTGATGAAATCATCAATAACAATGAGCATTTTCAAGAGATTATTTAAAATGAATATATAAAAGGGATACAAAAAGGATTTAGAGTGATAGTATTGTAGAAAGACTGTATGGTTTCTTGGCATTTATATACTGGTATGTCTATATTCTGGTATATTTATATACCAATATATCTCTATATTGCAATATCTATATACTAGTATGTCTATATACTGATATGTTTATGGACAAATATATCTATATACCGGTATATCTGTATACTAATATATCTATATGCTAATATATCTATATACTAATATCTATATACTAATATAGCTATATACTGAGTCTAGTATGGATGTGTTATTTAATCTGCTATAGATAGATAATATAGAAAGAAGAAGAAGAAAGGGAAGAAACAAAGCAAAAACTTTAAAAAGAGTGTAGATGTGTTTGTGTATGTATGCATCTGTGTCTATGATGTGTAAATAACTGAAGCATACGATTTACTAAACGATAACCGTAGAGAAAGGGGGTCGGACCTGATAAGTTGTTTATCAACTTCTTCCTACTCATTTTGAACATTGGGACATTTTTTTGTTTGTTTGAATGACTTTCAATTTTGGAAGACTGTGCTGAGAAGTCATTTTAATTATATAGGTATGCATGAATGCATGTATATAAATCTTTTATTTTAAAGTTTTTTGTTTTTTTTTACATGTTCAAATAAACTATTAAACTAAAACTAGGAACCAAAATGGCTAGTTAAAAAAAAAGTTATAAAAAGATTCTTCTCTGCTTTATGGTGACACCACGTTGTGCCATTTCATTTTGCAATTTTGTTTCTCTCCAAATAAAAGTACTCCGATGTCATCTGTTTCCTCACAGAATCATCCAAATAGGTGAATGATCCCTTACACTTCATAAGTTCTATAATGCACTAAAATAAGAAATATTACACAGGTAACCGGTTGAACATTAGGCTAATGAAAATGTACATACAGTACGACACTCAGGAGAAGTTGGTAACACACTTTTACAAAGTTTTACAAAGGCCTAGGGGCTGTACAACATCTTCTGACTGTAAATATAAGTAAAACAGGTACACAGGGTTGTTAAATGGTAACGGCTGAACTGTCAGGAAAACCCAACAGCGAGGTAAACACTGGTCAATACAAAATAAAATAGCGTGCTCAACCTTTTTAAATATGTGTGTTTGCTGAGGGGACCTAACCTAGGTATTGGAAAGGAGATTTGATTTCACCCTTTATTAATATAAATAGATAGATAGATAGATGGAATAAGTTATCCAACTAGCTGGCAGTTACTTTTTTTCCTCTCTTATCTTAAAAAAAATGTATATATTGCTTAACTGGAAAATCTTACTGGTTGGTAGGGGTGGGTCGGTATAATCAATCATAAGTATTGAGGGAAGCATAGTATGTAAAAATAAAGATGAAACTCTGAAAAAAAAATCAGATTTTGATGAAATTCTAAAATTGTTTTTTTTTGTAGTTTGATTCTATGTTGTGTTTCTTTGTTTTTATTTGATGTAATCATGATGACCCACAGAAAATTTAATTTAGAAAAAAAACATATTTAAAAAAAAACAAGAATGAATCTTGAAAATTTTCTACCTTTTAGCATTTGCCATTGTCCTGTAATTGTGACCTGTGGCCACATTGGCTGGTGTTCAGTACCAGTTACCAAGACTCACTTGAAGCTTTAACACTCTATATGGGTTTAATAAGTTTAACCTTGTCAACATGTTATTACCAAATGCAACAGTTACCAGTGTGAGCATTACTCCTGTTACTTACCCATTATCACACTCGTAACGATGAGAGGAACGGTAAGGACCTTAAGCATCCGCATGAGTACTACTCCCGGAAAGCCGACGTAGAGCTGGATGTCGCTGTCCACCAGGCCATAGGACTTGAGAGTCCAGCCCAGGGCAACGCCTGTGAGACAATAACAAAGAAGTCTTTGAAATTCAGCACAAGGGTTTAAATAGCTGGG